>NC_083097.1:159573815-159885635 GCF_949774975.1 Lagenorhynchus albirostris | reverse complement strand
TTGAGGCCTGGGGGATAGGAGATGCCTTGCTTTCCTACATCCTCACCCTGGGGCCTCATCCACCCTGTCTGCCCTTCACCACTGAGTGGCCTCAGAGCAAGCTGCTGACACTCGGGCGCCTCCTTCTGCTTCTCTATAAACTAGAGAGGTCACCTTCAAATAAATTCTCACAATCTTTGCTATTACCCTTAGTTGCGCATCAACTTCTTATGAGCCTCGAGGCCTTGAGTGGGTTGCTCCAGCTCTACACGTCAGTTTTCCCATCTTCAAAATGTCCTTGTGGGACAGAGCAGAAGCCCGGATAAAATAAACGATGTACAGGGCTCAGGGCCACTCAGGTAGTAGATCCTAACTCCATGCCAGCGGTGGGCATCTCCCCTCTCCCACACTCACTCTTCGACCCTCAGCCCTGCTTGATTTTTCTATCTAACAAACTCTGCATTTTAGGTTTCCTTATTTTAAAATGGAGATATAATTCCCATGCCGTAAAATTCACTATAGTAAAGTGTACAATTCAGTGGCATTCAGTGCATTCATGATGTCATGCAATCAGCACCTCTATCTAGTTCCAAAACATTTCCATCACCCCAAAAGGAAACCCCATCCCCGTTAGCTGTCACTCTCTGTTCCCACTCCCTCAGCCCCTGGCGATCACTAATCTGTGTCCTGTCCCTATGGATTTACCTATTCTGAACATTTCATATAAATGGAATGACATGTGTCCTCCTGGGTCTGGCTTGTTTTATTTTATTCAGCATAATGCTTTTGAGGTTCATCCACATTGTAGCATGTGTCAGTGCTTCATTTCTTTTTATGACTGGGTAATATGCCATAGTATGGGGATTTCCCTGGCAGTCCAGTGGTTAAGACACTGCAATTCCACTACAGGGGGTGTGGGTTCGATCCCTGATCGGGGAACTAAGATCCCACATGCTGTGCGGCATGGCCAAAAAAAAAAAAAATTCCACAGTATGGATGGACCACGTTTTGTTTATTCATTCATCCACTGATGAACATTTGGGTTGTTCCTCTCTTGGCGATTGTGACTAGTGTTGCTGTGAACATGCGTATACAAGCATCTGTCAGAGTCCCTGTGTTCACTTTTGGGGGGCACATACCTAGGAGTGGAATTGCTGGATCACAGGTTAGCTCTATGAGGAATTTTTTGAGGAACTGTCTTGCATTTTCTTTTCTTTTCTTTTCTTGTTTTTTGGCCTCATGCGTGCGTCGCTTGCAGGATCTTAGTTCCCCAGTCAGGGATTGAACCCGGGCCCTCAGCAGTGAAAGCGCAGAGTCCTAACCACTGGACCACCCGGGAATTCCCTGCATTTTCTTTTCTTCCTTATCCTCTGTCATCTCCTCAAGGGATGGGGACTCTGTTTTCTTCCTAGCCACTCCACAGAGCCCTGGGCAGCACCCAGAATGTTAAGTAAATACACGATGCATGAACAAATCAATGTGACTATTGGCTGAACAAGAACTCTTAGGTTCTCTGGGTTCTCAATTTCCATATATGTGAAATGCGAATGGACTCAATCCTTCCCTTGGTAAGAATTAGTCCTGGGCTTCCCTGGTGGAGCAGTGGTTAAGAATCCACCTGCCAATGCAGGGGACACGGGTTCGAGCCCACGTCCAGGAAGATCCCACATGCCGCGGAGCAGCTAGGCCCATGGGCCACAACTACTAAGCCTGCACTCTAGAGCCCGCAAACCACAACTACTGAGCCCACACGCCACAACTACTGAAGCCCATATGCCTAGAGCCTGTGTTCCGCAATGAGAAGCCACCACCATGAGAAGCCCACGCACTGCAACAAAGAGTAGCCCCTGCTTGCCGCAACTAAAGAAAGACTGTGCACAGCAACGAAGACCCAACGCGGCCAAAAATAAAATAAATTAAAAAAAAAAAAGAAGGAAAAGAATTAATCCCCCTTTCTCCAAAAAGGCTGTGAGCCTGACACTCAGATGCCCACGGTGTAAGCACCATGGTTTGCTAACTCGCCCCAAGCAAACAGTCACCAATTCTGCATTTCTTCCTCCCACTGCTGCCTCCACAGATGCTCAATGGCCGGAACCTGAACAGCAGAGAAGGTCAAGTGCAGAGATGGGGAGGGGCTCCTGCAGTTACACAGCAATGGCTTTGGGCTCTGCGCCTTAAGGAGTGGGCCGTCTGGGAGGCTGAGACAGAGACAGCTCTGGGGAGCCCCACCTCAGTTGGAGCACTGGGGGCAGACGCCAGTCCACAGCCAGGCAGGGCCAGGACTGCTGCTTAGAGGTGAGCCAACCCCAGGGAACCTCATGCAGGGTGGGCAAAGGAGGCCCCAGTAACTGATCCCCAGTGGAAGTGGGCTCTGGGCGAGGGGAGGAATCCCAGCTTCCTCCGTTGTTACTATTAATAACATAGTAGCCACTATGGGCCAAGTGTTGTGACATGTCCTCCCAGAAGCTTCTTCCTATGAGCCAGGGGTCCTGGTAGCTCCCCAGGACCAAAGTCACATGTGAGTGTCCGGCAGAGCCCAGCCTCAAGCCAGATCCAAATCTCACCTCGTTTCAAATCTACACTCTTCACAGCTGACTCATCCCCTCTCAGCCTCAGTTTTCTCATCTTTAAAATTGGCGTACACCCAAGGGACGTGAAATCGGGTGTTTAAACAAATACACATGCACACATGTTCACAGCAGCATTAGTCACGACCGCCAAAAGGAGGAAACAGCCCAAGTGTCCATCAAGTGACAAATGGATAAGCAAAATGTGGTCCATTCATACAATGGACTATTACTCAGCCATGAGAAGGAATGAAGCTCTGACACATGCTATAACGTGGAAGAACCTAGAAAATATGCCGAGTGAAAGAAGCCAGACACAAAAGGTCACCTTTTGTATGATTCCATTTATATGAAATGTCCAAAACAGGCCAATCCTTAGAGACAGAAAGCAGACTGGTGGTTGCCAGGGGCTGGGGGAGGGGGGTGGGGAGTGGCTGCTAATGGGAACAGGGCTTCTTTTCGGGAAAAATGGAAATGTTCTGAACTAAACAGAGGTGATGGTTGCACAATATCGTGAATGTACTAAATGTCACTGAATTGTTCACTTTAAAATAGTTAATTTTAGGGAGTTCCCTGGTTGCCTAGTGGTTAGGATCTGGTGCTTCACTGCCAAGGGCCTGGGTTCAATCCCTGGACGGGGAACTGATACCCCTCAAGCTGCGCAGCAAGGCAAAAAAAAGGTTAATTTTGCATTATGTGAATCTCACTTCAGTGGGAAAAAAAAGGGGAGGGGCATAGAGACCACTTCCTTCCAGGATTGTGAGCGGGGCTCAGTGACAAATAAACATAGTTGCCCTTTATCTTGCTCTCTCGCTGTCACCCCAGCCGGCCTCACTGCAGCGCCCCCTTGAAGTCAGATCTGCACCGGGTCCACCTTCTCTAACTTTACCTGCCGTCTAGAACGTTTCCTGCCTGGGTCACCCTCCCGGGCCACCACCATAGCTATACCTCCTAAGATCATACTGGGTACTCGGTGACCTCCAGACTTTGACCCTCATCCTCACAACAACCTTGCGAAGTGGGGAAAGTGAGACTCAGAGAGTGGAAGCATCCTGCCAAGGCTCAGGAGCAGGAAATGGAGCCCCAATCTCCGACTCTGAGGCTATGCCCTCTCCAGCACCCCATGCTGACTCCCTCTCCTCCTTTTCTTCAGGCATTCAATGAGCACTTATTGACAGCTTCCTATGCCCCAGACCCTGTGACGGGCACGGAGTACATGCTCCAGACAAGGCTGAGACAGCCCTACCCCCAGGAGAACAGTCTCGCTGAAAAGAAATTGAACAAACACCCTCACTGTACTGGGTTGAATGGTGTCCCCCCAAAGACATGTCCACCTGGAACCTCGAAATATGACCTTTTTTGGGATAAGGGTCTTTGCAGATATAATTAAGGTAAGGATCTCGAGATGAGATTATCCTGGATTGGGTGAGGGAGCTAAATCCAATGACTTGTGTCCCTAGAAGAAGAGGTAAATCCAAACAGAGGGAAGGCCATGTGAAGATAGAGGCAGAGATTGGAGGGATGTGGCCACAAGCCAAGGAATGCCTGGAGCCACCAGAAGTCGGACGAGGCAGGGAAGGATCCTCCTCTAGAGCCTCCAGAGGGAGCACAGCTGCCGACACTTTGATTTCAGACTTCTGGCACGGCAGAAGGGCTGGTCAGTGTGGTCTCGTGCACCCTCCCATGTTCTTCAAACCCACCACAGGTCTCTTCCTCCAGGAAGCCTTCCTGGCTGCTCAGCAGAGACCCCATTTCCCCTCTGCCTAGTCTGGCTGCCTAGCCTGTGTCCAGATTGGGGCCTTGCCATGTTTCCAGCCTCTTGAATCCAGCACTGACTGGCAGCAAATCTGTCGGTGAATGAATAATATTTTCTTGTGCTGGGTCTGCTCTGGCTTTCCTTC
Source organism: Lagenorhynchus albirostris (assembly GCF_949774975.1). Lineage (NCBI taxonomy): Eukaryota > Metazoa > Chordata > Mammalia > Artiodactyla > Delphinidae > Lagenorhynchus > Lagenorhynchus albirostris. The sequence goes on along the minus strand of NC_083097.1, from coordinate 159,881,188 downwards.
GTTGCTTCCAGCCTTGCAGCTCTCTTGGGCCTCCCAGTGTCCGCACTATCACCCCAGAACCCAGCCCCCACTGGCTTCTCCTACAGGGGGAGAGGGTCCCCAGCCCGAGCTCCCTGTGTGTGACTTCTTTTAGGGAAGAGCAGAAAAACCCAACATTGAAGACAGATGGAGCAGAGTTTGCACCTTCTCTGCAATTTTTTTTTTAAGTTACCATTTACAGAGTGTTTTCAATGCCCAGAACTGTGCATTCTCGTGTATTCTCACCACACCTCTGAACGGTTATTAGTGTCCCCATTTTAGAGATGGAAACGTGATGGCTCTTACGCTCATCTGGTGGGAATGTCAACTGGTACAACCACTTGGGACAGCCGTTTGGCAATATTTGCTAAAAGGGAGTATTTGTACACTCTGTGGCCTAGCAATTCCAGCCTTGGGCATTTTACGAGTGTCCTGGGACTGCCACAACAAATGACCACAAACGGATGGTTTAAAACAGAAATTTACTCTCTCACAGTTCAAGAGGCCAGCAGTCCAAAATCAAGAGGTTGGCAGGGTTGGTTCCTTCTGAGGGCTCCGAGGGAGAATCACGCCTCTCTCCCAGCTTCTGGTGTTGTCTGCCATTTTTGTCATCCCTTGACTTGCAGCTATACCACTCCAATCTCTGCCTCTATCTTCACATGGCCTTCTTCTCGTATCTCTCTGCATATTCATTTCTGTCCCTAACCAAGACACTCTCACTGGATTTGGGGCCCACCTTAATCCAGTTTGATCTGGATTCTTAGCTAAATTCCATCTGCAAAGACCCTATTTCCAAACAAGGTCACATTCTGAGGTTCCAGGTAGACATGAATTGGGGGGGATTTGGGGCACCACTCAACCCACTACAGGTATCCCTCCAACAGAAAGGAGGACAGGGATTCACCAAAATATGTAAACATAAATGGTCATAGCAGCCCCAAACTGGAAACAGCCCAAAGGTTCATCAACAGGTTGATGGATAAACAGACAACGACATGTTCAGTGGTGGAATACTATGCAACAAGGAAAAAGAATGACCCACTACTACATGTATCCCACAAGGGATCTCACCAACACTAAGCAAAAGAAACAAAAAGGACACGTGTTGTGATTCCATGTACTTGAAATTCACAAACAGGCCACACTAAACTGTGGTGACAGAGGTTGGGCCAGGGGGCCACCTGGTGGGGATCATCAGGGAGGCAAATCAGTGACCACAAAGGGACACGGGGCCTTGGGGTGATGGAAATGTCCTATATCTTGATTATGGGGCAACAGGGGGGATTACACTTGTCAAAATTCATTGAGCACTTAACATGGTTGTATTATTAAATGTAAAGTTTGCCTCATTAAAGCTGATTTATTAAACAAAAATAGGGAGTTCCCTGGTGGCCTAGTAGTTAAGATTCCGGTGAGTTCACTGCCGTGACCCAGGTTCAATCCTTGGTAGGGGAACTGAGATCCTGCAAGCTGCATGGCACGGCAAAAAAACAAAAACAAAACAAAACAAAAAAAACAGGTCGGGGCTTCCCTGGTGCACAGTGGTTGGGAATCCGCCTGCCAGTGCAGGGGACATGGGTTCGAGCCCTGGTCCAGGAAGATCCTACATGCCGTGGAGCAGCTAAGCCTGTGTGCCACAACTACTGAGCCTGCGCTCTGGAGCCCGCGTGCCACAACTGCTGAAGCCCGTGCATCTAGAGCCCGTGCTCCGCAACAAGAAAAGCCACCGCAATGGGAAGTCAGTGTACCACAACGAAGACTAGCCCCGGCTCGCCGCAACTAGAGAAAGCCCGTGCGCAGCAAGGAAGACCCAATGCAGCCAAAAATAAATAAATTAATTAATTAATTTTTTAAAAAAAGCAGGTCGGATGGAGCCAAGGGGACAGAGGTCAGATGTGGGGCTGCCTCTGGGAAGTGACTGGAAGCGGGCACAAGGAAGCCCCTGGGGGCTGGTGGGTACTCTGTATTTGGGTCACAGGAGTGTTACCATTCATTGGGCTGCACAGTAAAAATGGGTGCACCTTGCTGTTTGTAAGTTACATTGGATTGAAAAGAAAAAACCTGGGGCTCAGAGAGGTAAGTAACTCACCCAAGGTTCCAGCAGGATAGTGTGAGAGCTGCCTACCCTGGAGCTCATCACCACCTCCTGGTCTCATCACCCCCTCTCTCCATTCAATCAACAAGCACTTATTATGCACCTAGGGATTCAACCGTAAGCACACGAGACCCGATCCCCGTCCTTCCTGTTCCAGAATATTCTGGAATGTATATTCTAATGGGAAGGACGAACCTGAGACATACAAACCAATCAATGGCCAAGATCTTTCCAGATGTGATAATTGCCATGAAGGCAATGGGCTGAGAGTGACCGAGCGGGGAAGGACTGCTTTAACCAGGAGGTTGGGGAGAGCCTCTTTGAGGAGGTGATGTCCCAGCTTTAATAAAGCAGGAGACAGAATGTTCTAGGGTGTTCTGGGACATTCCAGAACATTGTGGAAGGGCCCAGAATGTTCCAGAATATTCCAGGTGGAGGTACTGTGTATGGATCAAGCCGGGTGCCTGAAAGAGCCTGAGGAACAGAGGTGAGACCACATTGGCTGGGTTGACATGGGCAAGGCTTGGAGCTAGGAGGGAGCGTGTTGACAAAGATGTATTGAGAGCAGCCTCCTCAATGTGTGGGACACAGCTGTGACCGAGACTGCTACAGTGTCGCATCATTTATTAAACCAATCATCACACAAGCAAAGAAGCAATAACTTAATTGTCAACATGATAGAGGCTTGAGCTGGAGCGTAGTGAGTTAGGGGGGCTGGGCTGAGTCACGAGTTCAAGGAGAGACATTCGGGCTGAAAAGTTGGCTAGGAAGAGATCAGAGTCTTCCAGCCAGAGGGAACAGACTGTGTGGGGACTGTTGGAGCCACAGGAACCTGGTGGGACTGGGTGTGAAGGGGGTGGTGGGCAGCATCACGTGACACAGGACCCCTGGAGACTTCAGTTTCCCTGTTGGGCTCACACTTGGCCCCAAGCAGAGACTTAAGCAATCCTCAGCTGGGATCTGACTTAAGCAATCCTCAGCTGGGATCTGGCCTGCACCTGCCCCCCTCACAGAAGAGAAAGACATGAGTCCCCATTCTTCCCTCCAAGATCTTGCAGAGTGTCTCCAGGGACGCCTCCCTCCCTCCCTTCCCACCCCTAGGCCCAGAACTCAGGCCTGTCGCCAGGGAACCAGGACCGCAGGTTGCCATGGCAACCCTCACTACCCAGACACATGGGCGCTCCTGCTTGTTGCCATGACACCAGCCACCCACCCACCTTCCACCAGGCCTGCACTGGGGTACGAGAGGAAGGCGGAGGGAGCGGCAGAGAGGGTGGCATCCCAGCTGCCTTGCGGAGCTGGGGGGAGGGCTGGGGACAGACGAGGAAACTGAGGCTCAGAGAGCTGCAGCAAGTCAGGACTTATCTGTGGGTAAGCTCTGTGGACACCTGCCCCTGGGAGGAGCCTCTGATGGAGGTGAAGGTCTCCCTCTCTCCTAAGACTCCAGAAGAGTCTTCACTTGGCACTTGAGGCCCCTTCTCCAGTGAAGCCCTCAGAACGGCAGGTTATGTGAGTAGGTATTACTTTTCTCTGAATGTACACACACACCTTCAACACGCATACCCGTGCACCTGGGACACCCTCCCTTCTCCCCGGATTCTACCCATCCTTCAAAGCCCAGTTCAGCTGCCACCTCTTTCAGGCAGCCATCAGTCACCACCAGCTTGGAAGGGAATCCTCTCTCACCTCCACACATCTACAGGGCTCACAGTTTCTACCCGCACCAAATGGCGTTACGCATTCCACAACTATGAGGGATCCGATCTGGGCCCAACCCTGGGCTGTTCACCGGGGTTTCAAGAACTAATGCACTAGGGACTTCCCTAGTGGCGCAGTGGTTAAGAATCTGCCTACCAATGCAGGGGACGCAGGTTCGAGCCCTGGTCCGGGAATATCCCACATGCCGCAGAGCAGCTATGCCCGTGCGCCACAACTGCTGAGCCTGCACTCTGGAGCCCACGAGCCACAACTACTGAGATTGGGTGCCACGCTACCGAAGCCCACGTGCCTAGAGCCACTGCAATGAGAAGCCCACGCACCTCAACCAAGAGTAGCCCCTGCTCGCCGCAACTAGAGAAAGCCCGTGCGCAGCAATGAAGACCCAATGCAGCCAAAAATAAATTAATTAATAAATTTAAAAAAAATAATTAATGCACTAGGGAATTCCCCAGTGATCCTGTGGTTAGGACTTCATGCTCTCACTGCCAGGGACCCTGGTCAATCCCTGGTTCGGGACTTAAGATTCTGTAAGCCATGAAGCAAGGCCAAAAAAAAAAAAAAAGATTTAATGCACTAGACACACAGCAGCATACAAACAAAGCTCTCTGCCCTTGCAGCTCAGTCTTGAGAGAGGGGAGGGAGGACAAAGAGACCGGGATCAGTCACAACTTTTCAGTTCCAAGGAACCCAACACAAACTGGCTTAAGCCAAAAAATCAAGGACAAGATGGCTTCAGGCACAGCCTGATCCAGGACTTCCAGCAAAGGCATGAAGATACTGTCTCTTTCCATCCCTCTAGCTTTGGAATGACATTCTCCCAGCTTAACATAATCCCACTTAACAGGGCATGTCTCTCTCCCAATAAATCCCACCAATACCAGAGGAAGCTTGGGTCATGCTGCTCAACTTCCCCTGAGCCACATAGCTTTGATCAAACCAAACCAGAGTTCTGTTAGAGAGCAAGATGAGGGTGACAAGGTGACAGGTAGATTCCTACCAAGTCTATGATGGTGTTCTGAGCAGAGGGAGCAACTATAGCAAAGGTCTGGAGGCTGGAACATTGATGTCCCTTATGTCTTCAGACTAAAAGTTTGGAGGAACATAAGCGGTGGTGGCTGCCAGCTTGGTGAGGATTAAAAGCCCTTAAAAGGTAAGCAGAGGAGGTACTTCCCTGCTGGTCCAGTAGGTAAGACTCTCGCGTGCATGCCGCAACTAAGAGTTCGCATGCCACAAGTTAAAAAAAAAAAAAAGAAAAGGTAAGCAGAGGAAATTAGGTGGTGTCCGAGGGCAACAGGGAGCTTGTAGGAGAGGGACAAGGTCAGACTTGTGTAGAGAATGGATGTGACTAGGTGAGGCTGCTTCTGGGGTCTGAGAGGGAAACAGGGAGACACCCAAGCAAAAATAATTACTGGTCACCTGCTCCATGCCAGTTCACATGTAAGACCCTAGGGAGCTGCCTTCCTGGAGCTCATAAAATTATGTTAAACGAGGCTGACATTGAAGCAAATAATTCTTAATCGACTGTAAATGTGGTAAGCACAGGGAAGACGAACGGGGAGCTGAACATGGGTATAACAGGGGATGCTGGCCGAGTCTGGGGTGGTGGGGATGTCTTTGGTTGAGCAGGAGCCCTTTTTGTTGAGAACTTTGGTAGAACAGGGCTTCGAGGGTGTTGCTGGCAGAGGGAGATGCAAGTGTAAAGGCCCTGGGGCTGGAAGGAACAAGGTAGGTTCGAGGGATCCAGAAAGAACCCATGTCAGCAAGGGACAAAGCCTCTGTAGAAGCGGTTGGAGATGCTAATTGGGCCAAGTCATGGGGGTCCTTGTTGGTTCATGTGGATATTTGGGCTCCTCATGGCAGCACTAGACCCCAGAATTAGGGTAATCATTTAAATAGATAATGGTGATCATTGCACAACATTGCAGATGTACCTAATGCCCCTGAATTGTACTCTTAAAAACTGGCTAAAATGGCAAATTTTATGTGATGCATATCTTTTACCACCACGAAAAAATAGAGGAAAAACCTTAAATGTACATCAACTCAAACTAAAGAACCAGGAAACAGTCCTTGAGTCGCACTAGCCAGGGCTGTGCAACACCATGTGGCTGCGGGTGGCGCAGAAAGAACGTTTCCGTCATCACACAATGTTCTGCTGGGCAGCGCTGGCCTGCCATCACGTCTCACCTCTGCCCAGGTCTTATTTCCTGGTGACATTCCCGGGGCTGCTCTGAAACCCTACACTGGGCCCAGAAATGTACTCAGGGGCCTAAATTGTCTTTATGTTGAATCCTGATGCTCATGATATCAGGCAGGGTCCTGGCAGCAAGCAGGAGCCAGTCAGAATGGAAGATTCAGGAGAGCAGTAATAAAGGGGATATTTACAAAGGCACAGCAGGGTTGGGTAACTGACATGGGGTGGTGCAGCACACAGGATGGGCAACAGTGGGGAGCTGTTAACACGCCCAGGCTGAAGGCTCATTTGGTGGAGTTGTGGCATTGGGTTGGAGGATGCAGGGAGAGAAACAGGGAGAGAAACCCCCAACTTCTCACTCCTCCTTCCTTCCACCTCCTGCTGGTGGCCCCCCGGCTGACTCTAGCAGAGGCTGAGGGCCCAAGTGAATCAACCTCCCAGGACACCAGGCGGGGTGAAGGGTGGTGGGGCAGATAATCAGCCCCACTCAGCTCTCTCTAACTCACCTTCCCCCAACCAGTCACCCATCACCCACAGGCCTCCATCAGACCTTGGAAATCTGTGCCACATTGACCACCATGTCCCTCATCCCAAACTCTTCCCAGGAGATGCGGCCCCCACCAGCCAAGAATCTCTGGTTGCCAGCAACAGAAACAACTCTAGCCTACTTAACCAAAAAATTTACTGGGAGGATCTTGGGGAGTCTGCAGAATGTACAGGAAGGATGGAGTGCCATGGCTGTGGCCTCATCAGGGTGGGCTGTTCCTGTCCTACGAGACTCCTCTTGAATGCAAAGTGCAGGAAAGAACGCCAAGTCTGGACCTCTTGGGTAAGGAAGGGGAGAGAACCTGTGGACAGGACCCTGAGACTGCCCCCAACGGGGCAGAGCTCCATCCCAAAAAGAAAGGCGGACGGAAGCCAGGTGGTGACAAAATTAACAAATGTCCTCTTCCAGATGTGACCTGTCCATTTCACAGGAGCCACATGGAGGCCCAGGAAGGGGCACTGACCCACCTGGGCCAGGCAGGTGGCCCAAGCCGCTTATCCAGAGTCACCCCTAGTTAGGAATGTGATGTGCGCTGGGTAGCAGAGGGGCTGTCCTTCCAGGTGTCAGCTGGTTCTCACCACTCAAGCCACGGGGAGTTCCCGAAGTTCACCTCCCGCATCTCAGAAAGGGCCTGGTGGGCAGGGGTCACGGCCACGTTCAGGCCAGTCCCCAAGAGACAGGTGGAAAGACCAACAGAAGCAGGCTCAGTCCAAGATGGGTTTTATATCATGGTTTATTCCTCCCGACCACCATGCTGCAACTCCCAGCATGGCGCTACCCACCACCTCCCCTCTTGGGGGTGGGGGGCCTCCTCTCACAAGGCTACATCTCCGGTGGTGGGGTGGGGAGAAAGGGGGAAGCCCTGGAACGAAGCGGCTCCCCTGTGGCCTCAGCCCCCCAGAGGGGAGAAAGGAGGAAGGACGAAGGCAGCACAGAACTGGGGTTGAAATACTCAAGAAGCTACACGATAGAAGACAAAAGTAACACGCTCTGGGGAAGCGGGGTGTGGAGGAACCAAGGTCAGATCCCACCCCCCAGGAGGGGCAGGGCAACCCCAGGGTGGGGGGGGAGGGCGGAGGGGGGAGGGGCGGGACTGGGAAGAGAAGAAGAATTTGGGGAGAGGAGGAGCCCAAGGACCGTCCCACCCTGACCCGGACTCCTAGGCAATGGGCAAGTGAGACCCAAGGAGCTCCTGAACTTGGCAATGGAGGCCTACAGCTTGGTCAGGTCCAGCTTCAGCTTGTAGGGCGGGGGATTGTCTGCAAAGGCGTGCGACGGGGGAGGGTACAGGGGCCAGTCTGGCTCTACCATAAAGCCCTTGTGCTGCTCCAGAGACAGGGGCTGCAGGGGGAGGAAGAGGGAGCGAGGGCTATGAGTCCCCAACCTGGCAAGGCTCCTTCCCACCCCTGACCTGAGGTTGCCCCTACTAAGGGTGGGAGTTGTTTCCCCCATTTCATAAGGGAGTGAAGAAACTTGCCTAATGTCACGCAGCAAGTCAGGGGTCCCTGCCTCCATGGGAGAGGGGGCAGCCCTATCCAGACGAGGGAGCAGTTCTCCTCCCACCCCTGCCTGTGGGCCCCACCCACCTGGAACTTGAGGTGCTGGCCGGGTGCGGTCACCAGGGTGGAACAGCTCAGCCACAGCATCACCAGCACGGAAAGAAAGAGGCAGCAGGCCAGGATCCAGCGAGGAAGCCCGGAGCGCCTGCCCCACCCGGCAGGCACGCTCAGTGGCCCTAGTCGGGCCAGATAGTCACTCCCCTCTGGCCCCACCCCCCTCCACCATCCCCAAGGTTCTGCAACCCACCGGGACATGCAACTGAGGAAGTCGTTGTCCTGCAGCTCATCGGACTCCACCTTGGCCTTGCTGCTGGTCTTGACTCGAATCTTGGCCTTCCTTACCTTGTCCAAGGGGCCTACAGGGTCTGAGAGAATAGGTCACCTCTCAGCAGCCTCCAGGCCTTCACCAAGAGGCGACAGCAGCCATGGAGAACAGAAAGGAGGCCAGGACCTGGGGCAATGGGGCATGGGGTCCTGGAATAAATCAGAACCCTGAAAGATGGACCACGGACCCCTGGGAGATGAACCATGGAACCCTGGGAGAGGGACCATGGAAACGGGAGATGCACCATGGAACCCAGGGAGAGGGACCAAGGAACCCCAGGAGCTGAGAGATGGAAATCCCAATCCTCAAGGGTTCATTTGTCAGGAGAACCCCTTGTGACAGTGGAGCCACCTGTGGAAGGAACACGGGTCTAGGCTTGGACCTTACCAACATGCACCTCCAAGGCCTCAGGGTGGGATCCCCGCCAGGTCACCTCCACTCGCTGCAGACGGGCCCCCTCGTGCCCCAGGCTCTCTACCACAGGCTGGGTCTGGGCCAGGAACAATACAGCATAGAGAAGCCCTTTAGAAAGGCACCATCTTGGCCCTAGGAGGCACCTCTCTGTGCCCCCTGTAGGTTACATTGTCCCAAGCCCAGCTAGCACCTAGTTCCCCTGGGGACAGAGAGGACACCCTCTATGGAGCTGTGAGCTGTGATACCAGGGATGCTCTTCCCTGCTAATGGGGGGCCCTGATTTGTCTTGCTCCTAAAGTAGGGATGTGATCCAAGGCATGCCAGTAGAATCACAGGGATTGGCTGAGAGGTTATCACATGACTGAACCAGGGCCAATCAGCTCAGTTAAAATCTCAGAGAGGTTGTCATCTAGAGCCTCAGGCATTCACCCTGCTGTGAGGAGGGATGTGCTTGCCTGAGAATAAAGCCACCAAAAAGGACAGCAGAGTCCAGCAGTGGAGTGAGACACTGAACCCCTGGATCCAGCTGTGCCTGAAGCTTGTCTCCTGTGGACTTTGCATCCCATGAGCCAAGAACCAACTCATCCCACCTTCTTAGCCTGACCACCCAACCACTACTCTAGTGCGGCCCCTGCCAGAGCCCTCACCTGGAACACCACCACCTTCCCATTGTCAGTCTGCAGGTAGTATGTCCAGGTGGAGGAGACGAAGCCCTGCGCCGAGTTGACAAGGTCATTGCAGAGGGTGGAAAACAAGTCCAGGAGCGAGAGGGCCCCACTTGGAGCTTCCAGGACTTTTCTCTGCCAGGGGGAGGCCCAAGGCACAGAAATGTCACCAATGTAGGGCATTAACCAGTGGGAGGGGAGCTGGGAGAATTGATTGTGATCAAAATTCACTAAGTGGTTTGAGGCAACAGGGCTTCATACAATGAACACAGACCTCAGCACTGTATTTGGCTGACTGTGTGCCCTTGGGAAAGTGGATTGCCCTCTCCGAGCCCTGAAATGGGGATGATTCTCTTCCCTCGTGGGGTTGCTATGAGATTTCAACTAGACAATGGTACAAGTGCCTAACATGTAGTAGCTACTATTATTAAAAATATCACCATCATTGTTCTTATTTTGACAGCATCAGGAGAGAACTCAGAATAGGAAGAAATGATAGTGCACTGTGCTTTTATGAACAGTGAAAGCCTGGAAGGGGTGGAGGAAAATGAGTGAAGAGGCAAAGGGCTTTTTGGGGAATCCCAGCCCATGCGTTTCTGGCTGTGATGAAGGATTTCCTGTGTCTCAGCTTCCCCTGATGCAGCGTTTTCTAGACTCTCTCACAGACTATGATAGGTGAGCAGTTATTATTTCTCCCTGGAGTGGGGGGAGGGGTACTACCTGTGTGCTTGGGAGGCTGTTCCCCTCACCTCCGTTCTGAGCCACCCCAGATGAGAGTGGCCACTTGTTCCTCACGAGGAACGTGATTAGACCAGTAGCTGGCATGTAGGTGGTCAGTAGTCAGCTCTTGTGGCACTGAAGATGAGGGAGGTGAGGGGTGGTCACAAGCCCTAGTGGCACTGGCTTTAAATCCCACCTCTGCACAGCCCTGTGTGACCTTGGCCAGTTGCTCTGTGGGCATGAAATGAGGATGACACTGTCTCAGGTGCCTCCGGGTGGCCCAAGGAATTGAGGACAGGCTGAGGTCAGGCCTGGACCAGGACAAACGCTTGCTAAGTAATGTAAACGGTGGCTGTTTGGGCGGCAGCAGGGGAGGGGAGGGGGAGAAGTCACAGAGATGATAATTGAGTCTTGGGATGTGAAATGGCTTAATCAAGGACACCCAGTAGGCCCCGAATGGAATGGAGAGCTTCAGAGACGCTGGATATGAGTGCAGATTTGGGGGGGTAGAGGAGAGGGGGGATGGGCCTGGGGCCACAGGTGGGAGGGCGCCCACCTTCTGCTCCAGCTCAGGCTCGGCTTCGGGCTCCGGCTCTGGATTCTGGCTCCAGCAGCCCTCGCTGCAGGCCTGCTGCTCTGTCTCCTTCACATAGGCCTCCACACAGGCTGCAAGAGGCAGGAGAGGGTGACTGGGGGCACAGCCCTTCCCAGGCCACCTCTCCCCACCCTGGCCCACCCATCCAGCCCTTACCGGCTTCACACTCAGCCTGTGTGGCATTGGGCTTGGAACTCCTGGCCACGAATCGGCAGATGGAGAAGAGGCGGCAGCCTCGCTCGCAAGCACTGATCAGGACCGCCCTATTATGCGCATTCGCTTTCCGGGACTCAGTGGGGTCCTCCTCCAACTCCTCCTGGAAGCGAAGATGTGGGGTTCAGGCCAGGGGAGGGGCAGGAGGAGGGCAGCGCTGGAAGCCCTCATGTGAGGAGGTAGAAGATTTGATCCCCCCCAAACCTTCTAAGGAGTTTGGGATGAAGTTGGGGAGGAGGCTAAGCATATTAGCAGGGGCTCTTAGCTCTGATGAGGAGAGAGGGAGAGGGGGCTTGAGAAAGAATAAACAACAGAGGTTGCTGGGTTTGGGTAATGGCTGGAAAACTGGGGAAGATCGAGGGAAATGGTCCCCCCCCAAGGCTCCAGGGAGGAGGGCTTCTGAGGCCTGAAGAAGGAGGGGGGGCTCAGAGGAGGTTTTGTCACCCTTCAGGCCTGGGAAAATTGGGATCCGACTCGGGGGGCATGAGGATAGGAGTGGGGGCTGGTAGCTCTGAGGGGGGGAGGAGGAGGATGTGGAAGCTGCTAGGGTAGAGGGGGAGGAGAAGGGGACTGTCAGGCCTGAGGAAAGTGGGGGGTGGACGCCCCAAGGGTCCTTGCGCAGCAGTGTGGAGCCAGAACCCTCTAGGTAGCATCGGGAGCCCCAGTCTCCTCCCTGCCTCAGGCTTGGAGAGACTCCAGCAACACCGAATTCATCGGAAGGACCCGCATCCCTAAACCCTCCCCCATCAGAGGGACCCCACGGCCCCTCCCCTGCGGGAGGAACATCCCCATCCTCATCGGAGGGACCCCCGACCCCTGCGCTCACCACCATCGAAGGAACGCCAGCCCTTCCCCCACCAGAGGGACCCACCCACATTGGAGAGCCCCCTTCCCTGACCCCTTCCCCCTCCGAGGAACCCTTGTCTCCCGCTCCGAATGGGGGGAATCGCATCCTCAACCCATCCCCCATTGGAGAGATCTCTGGTCCTCCCGCTGGCGCCGCATGCGCTTCACCTGAGCGGGCTGCGGATTAGGGTAGCGGTCTCGGCACCGCAGCTGGCAGCTCTGCGTGTCCCCGAGCTGCAGGGCGAAGGGGTCGCGGGCAGGCGGCGCGGGGGTGGCGGGCGGAGGCTGCAGCAGCAGCAACAGGAGCGGCATCAGGGCGATCGAAGCCATGGCCAGGCCGGGCGCAAGAAGCGCGGGGGACGCCGGCTCCTGGCAGGCGCGGAGGATGCGGCGGCGGCGGCGGGGACCGGTTAGCTGACGTCACCCGAGCGAGGCAGCCTGGGAAGGGGGGGTGGGGGATGCGGCGAACTGGCGGGGGAGCGGCGCTGCGGCACCGTCAGGGTGCGGGCAGGGCGAGGCAGGTGGATCGTGGCCCCTGCCGTCTGTCCCATCTCGGGGGTGCCATAACACCTCCCTAGTATCCACGCACGAGGGATCTCAGCCATCGCTAGGGGCCAAAAGGAAACAAATAGGGTGGTAGGATGGGGGAGAGATCTATTCTCCAGGGAATCAAGGAAGGCCTCCCGGATAGGCAACGTTGGAGCTGGCCACGCGAGGAGGCCGAAGGAACAGCGAGGGCCCTGAGGAGGGGATGAGCTTGTTGGAAAAGGAAGTAGGAGGGCGGTGGTCGTGGCTGGAACCCAGCCAGAGAGTGGAGATGGAGGGTCGTGAGTGTCGCAGAGCTGTGTCAGAGAAGGCCTTCTGAAGGTCTGTGTCATCATCTACTTTGGTACCCAAGTCAGAGATCCGGTAACGTGTGCAGTTTGCCTCCTTTAGGAAGCCCTCCCAGACCCTCCAGGGCTCCCCCAGCCTCTCCTCCCTCTGACCCAGCCCTGATCTACAAACCTGGGGGATCTGGTCCCTGCTCTCCCAGACTAGGGGCCCCTCGGCCTGGGGCTGAGAGGGAGGCGGCACAGAGATGTTGATAGGGGCGATGGGGTGCTGCTAAAATTTCTAATTCTCATGGGAAAACTTGGGACAAGCAGGAACATTTCTGACTTCCATCGCACTCCAAGGTGACAAGAGCGTAGCCCCATGAATCTTGGGTTAGGAGGTCCCCCTAGCTTCCTCTCCGGCAGGCATGGGAGTGAGGGCTCCCCTCTAAGCCTGAGACCTTGCAAAAATGACACCCTCCCTCTCTCTGGCGTGCCCCGCGCAGGTGTCTGCCGCCTGCGCATCTTCCATCCACCCTCTGCCTCAGCAGACAGGGCGGCAGCCACTCGGGGTCGGCGTGTCAGAGGGCGCCGTAGGTTCCGGCCGAGGAGGAGGGGACTGGGGGGGGGTGATGGCTGGCAAGCCCCCTCCCCCGGCCGGCCGCCGCCCTTTCGTCTCCGCGCCTCGACCAGCCCCCACATGGCTTAATCAGGCACGGCTGTGCCTGGCGGACCCTGAACATCTGGATCCCCGCGCGGCCCTCCCCCGTCCCGCCCCTCCCGGGCTAGGCTGCCGCGACCCTGCGGCTAGGGCCTCCAGCCTGCGGTTTGCGCGAGAGCCAGGGAACCCCGCATCTAACCCACCGCGCGCCAGGCCTGCGCCTTGGGAAACAGCCATTGGTTATGACCAATACTGTTCCCCGTTACACAGGTTGGGAAACCTAGTCCCCAGGACCCCTCCGCAGAGCCAGGTTTCAAGCCCACACATGTCAATTCCAGAGCCCAGCGCGCTGAAGCCGTCCACAATTACTGTTCTTCATTCATTCCAAACAAAACACTTCCCAAGTATTTTCTTGTAACAACCTATAAGGAAGAACTGGCAGCGTTGTCCAAGTTACAGCTGAGGAAATTGAGGATCAGGGTGGCAAAGGGGGTCGGCCCGGGTGACAAGCGAGGGAAGCCAAGGGAGGTGGGCAGACCCCTGCCAAGACTAGGAGGTGGGAAGTCAGGGGAATCGGGCTTAAGAGGCGTCTCTTAAACCACAACAGGAAGGAAGGAGACCCGCGCCTTTTTAAAAGCGGAAGGGGAAACTGAGGCTGGAGGAGTTGGGACGCTGGCCTAGGTCGCTGGAGAGGAGTGTGAGGGTTTGATTGCCTCCCACTCACCCCCTTTTCCGCTGCAAGAGGCCGCCTGGGGCGGGAGCGGAAGGAGGACTTGACCCCGGCCCCCCAGGTGAGCCCCCGCGCCCCTCCTGCCGTTCCCGAGGGAGCAGGTCCAGGTGAGGGGCAGGCGGGCCGGCGGGAGGCCGGGGTCGGGTTTCAGGAAATCCGCCGACATTCCTTCGGGGCTTAAGAGGGAAAGTTGACTCGGCGCCGCCCCTCGCCCCCCCCACTTCCTACCCCCCGGGGCGGCAGGCCGGGGGGGGGAGCGGGGGAGGGCGCTGCGGCCGGCCTGGGCGTGAATCAGAGGCGGGCCGGGAGTCCGGGAAGCGGCGGCCGAGGTCAGGGCGGGCATCGGACAAGCGCCCTTTATCCCTTGCCGCCCTCGCCACGACCCTGCTGACCCCCACCCCCAAGCCGGGTACAGCCTGGGGAGCGGGCACGGCTCCCTGGCGCCGGCGGCTTGCAGACGGTGGGTGGGGGGAGGGGAAGGGGCACAACTGTCACCCCCAACATAGCTGGCGCCTCCTGGAACCCAGACGTCCGAGGTTCTCCAGGGTGCGGAGAGGCAGGGAACCCAGGCCTCCGAGGCCCGGTAAACACTGGCCCTGACCTAGACACAGGCAGCTCTTCACTCCTGAGATCTCACCTCCAATGCCTATGGGGGCTGGATTTTTTTAAGTATAGACTGCACAAAGCTTGGGACCCAGGCAACCCAGCTCCCCAGGCTGAACCTCCAGGGTGGAAATGATAAAGCCCCGCCTTCTCTTGCACTCATGTCCTGAACCTAGGTTCTGCTGTCCCAAGCCCACGTCCAGGCGAGCCCCTCACTGTCCCTGCTTCCTGGGCACACTGGCCTGGAACACAAGGCAGCTAATCCCATACTGAGGGGTCTCAACATGGGAGAGGCAGCTCTGTGCCCTCCTCACTCCCAATGGGACCCTGAAGGGGCTGTTACCACTGCCTCTCCCTGGGGCCCCCTCAGTGCCCTGGAATTATGCAGGGAGCTGGGCTGGAGGCTCTCCCCCAAGGTAATCCTTAGGTGCAAAGACTGAGGAGCCCCTCCCTCATGTGGGGCCCTCCCTCCATCTGCCACCTCAGTACATTCCCAGCCACCTTCAAGGACTTGGGTCAATATTTGTCAGAAGTTCCATCAACGCTCATTCCCCTTCCTGCACAAAGAGGTGGTGGGACTGATGAGGAAGGGGTTAAGCCACCTGGAGAACCAAGGGCAGGGAAGGGTGCACCTAGAGGCCAAATCACTTTCCTTAAAGTCAAAGGTTTGAGGTAAAGGTCACCCAGAGGGCAGAGGGTATGCTCCAAGGAGGGGCTGGGTGAACAACCCATACCCTTCTACAGGTAAGGATCAGAGAGGGGTGGCTACCAGGTTGGGTCACACAGCAAGTCCAGGGCCTGGCTGGGACCCCAGACAGCATGATTCACTGAGACTGAACTTTCTTGCTACTCTGAGGCACTGAGAATTCTCCATCCTTTCATTTTGCACATGTTCACTGAGCTCTTCTCCTGTGGCCCTCACTGGGCCCAGCATGAGGTCCTAATGGCTCTCAGGGTGCTCACAGTCTGAAGAAAATATCTCAAGAGAAAGATGATGTTCGAAGAACTGTGCTACAAAGATAATTTAAAAAGGAGAAGGGGATGGAGGGTGCCTGGGAAGGTTGGGGGACCCCTCTGGGAATACTTGACTTGTGACCTGACGGAAGAGAAGGTGCTAACTGGGGGAAGATCTGGGGGAACTGCATTCCTGCAGGGGGAAAAGCAAATGTACAAAGACCCCCCTGATAATAAACAAGCCTATGTGTTTGGGAGAAACGGGTGCAGCAGCTGGAGTGGAGTGAGGGAGAGGAAGAGAGAGGATGAGAAGAGAGGAGAAAAGGAGGGGGGAGAGGGTGGCAGGGCAAAAAAGACCTGCTTTGCTTCTTTTAAAAGCTCCTTCTGGGGCTTCCCTGGTGGCGCAGCGGTTGAGAGTCCGCCTGCCGATGCAGGGGACTGGCACGTGGGGTTCGTGCCCCAATCCAGGAAGATCCCACATGCCGCGGAGCCGCTGGGCCCGTGAGCCATGGCCGCTGAGCCTGCGCGTCCGGAGCCTGTGCTCCGCAACGGGAGAGACCACAACAGTGAGAGGCCCGCGTACCGCAAAAAAGAAAGAAAGAAAGAAAGAAAAAGCTCCTTCTGCCTGCTGTACAGACGAGGGCAAGAGGATTTACCCAGGAAGCCTAGGAGGAGGCTGGGCGGCATCCCAGACGGAGATGGTGGGGCCTGGAGCCGGATGGGGTGGAGGAAAGGGGTCCGAATCTCAGAATGGGGATGTGTTTTGGAATCGGCCAACAGGATTTGCTGATGGATTGGACGTAGGGGATGAGCGAAGGAGAGAGTTGTCACGCGCACCTCCAGGTCTCTGGCCCGAGCATCTGGGTGGATGGGGGAGCCTTTTCCCGAGACTGGGGAATGACTGGGGAGGAGCAGAGACTGGGGAGGAAAATAATCAAGATTTTGCTCCAGAAGCCTGAAGTCCTCCAGGAGGGAGTCAAACGTTGCACGACAGAGGTTGTGGGGGAGGGGGTGGTATATATCCTGAAAACACAATTCCAGCCAAGAACTGCCACCTCCACTTAACTCTCTGGACCACCTGGCAGGTGGGACTATGGCCCCATTTTTCAGAGGTGACAAACTGAGGCTCCAAAAGAATGTGCCCCCGGTGCCAGACACTATGCTAAGTGTTTAGACCGTGGAGCCTTCTGCTATGTTGCAACTTCCCACAGAAACCCTTAGGCTGGCTAGGAGTCACCCACTGTGCTGAGGAGGAAACTGAGGCAGAGAGGCCTGGTGTGCCCCAGTAAACGACAGTGCAGTATGCCAGGGCTTTACTCTCTCCTTCACAAACCCATCCAGCGTCCAGAATGGGGGACTAGAGGGGCGCACCCCGGACTCCATCCTTTAATCCTCTTTTCTGACAGTCTGAGGTCTGAGTTGGGGACCCAGGTAGCAAGGGTGGAGGGCAGCCGTGAGCAAACGAGATGGGAACTCCTGAGCCCTCCTCAGACACTTTTACCCGCTTGGCTCGTTAGGGACCGAGACGGAGGGTCCAGATCTCTAAGGGAACCCCTGGAAAGGGGAGTTAGAGCCCTTCCCCTCTGAGGGCACGCGGCTGGGGGCAGGGCTGCGACTCTAACAGCCCGGCTGAAGGCGGCCCCGGAACTCTCATTTCAGGCTCCCCCTCCACCGGGGCCTTGGAGGTCAGGAGCCCATTTATCGTGGGCGCCCGAATCGGGTGGGGACTAAGAGGAGGGGGGCGAGGCGCCCGGGCCTGGAGGGGTCCCGAAACCCAAGCAGTGGCCAAAAACAATAACACGGAGAAGGATCCCTACGCAAAAAAAAGGAAGACAAACTATGCGTCGCTCGGGGCAGCCGGCGTTACCTGGAGTCGGCGGGCGGCGGCCGCCCGAGCGATTAGTCACTGCGTGGCGCACCCCACCCGCGGGCCGCTGAGCGGATTTTTCGGTAGGGGGGGTGTCAGCGAGTCGGGGGGCGCCTCCTTACCGCTCTCCTCCTGGGAATCTGTCCTGCCCCGCATACGGGACCCGCGCAAGCCCCCGTCCCCTTTCCCACGGGGGCCCATTTCTCCCAGCCTCCCCACGCGGGAACTGCCTACTGAGGCCCCCGGGTGCCCCCAAAGAACCTCAGCTCGATCCCGCTCGAGGGGGACAGCTGAGCCAGGGTAAGGTCCAGGGACGCTGTGCCTTGCGGCTTTTTCTCCGTCTTCCCTCCAGCAAAGCCTGGGGCCGAGGCTTCGCGCGCTGGAGGACCAGAAGAGGCGGGATGAAGTGGGAGGGGGAGCGCTGGGCCAAAACCGGTGGGACCCGCGCGCCGATGGCGTGGGGCGGGAGGGAGGGCGACTTTTAGGCCCCTGGGGAGGAAGGGGAGCTGGAGATGGGAGCAGGCGGGGCTCAGGGACCGCTCAGTGGGGGGCGGGGCCAGAGTTCGGGTGGGGGCCGAGACAGAGGATGGGGGGGAGGAGCGGGCGAGGGCTGGGGGCCTCAGGGGACGCCGAAGGGGCACATGGCTGAGAGCAGGGTGCAGGGAAGTGGGCGAGGGTATGGAAACCCGACTGGGGGCTCCAGGTCCCAGATTCGGGGTAGGGAGCCTGGAGCTCGCGGGGTTGGAAAGGGAGGTCCCAGGTCGGCAAGGGTGGAGTGGGGGGTTTGGGGCCGCGGGAAAGGGCGCGTGCGGTGCGCGGCGGGGCGGAGGCCGGACGGGTGGGGCCCGCGGTGCCCGCGGGCTGGCGGGCGGCGGGGAGGCCGGTGCGGGGCCCGCCGCTCGCCCCCCCCCGGGGGCCGGGCCGGGGGCGGGGCCGGGCGGGGCCAGCGGCGCATTAGCGCCTTGTCAATTCGGTTGCTCAGACTTGCTCTGGCCTCCGCGCCCGCGCTCAGCGACGTGCGGGCTACTTGGCCCGCGCCCCGCCTGCGCCCCGAGTCCCTCGCCGCCGCCGCTGCAGCCGCCGCCCGCCGCGCGCCCCCGGCAGCGCCGGCCCCATGCCCGCCGGCCGCCCGGGCCCCGCCGCCCAATCCGCGCGGCGGCCGCCGCCGCTACTGCCCCTACTGCTGCTCTGCGTCCTCGGGGCGCCGCAAGCGGGATCAGGAGCCGGTGAGTAGCCGGCGCCGTGCTCCCCTCTTCCCGCCTGGGCCGAGAGCGTGCGCCCCGGGGGCAGCCGCGGGGGGAGGGGGCGCGGGCGCCACCTGGACGGTCCGGGAACAAAGGAAGGCGCCCCCGGCGCGGCCCTCGGGGCATCCTCACCTGTGGGGCGCACGGCGCTGAAGTCCCCTGGCCCGAGGGTCCGGCTTCCGCTGCCGAGGCCTTTTTACCTGGGCTCTCCTCTGGAGGACGCCCGAGTCGGCCCAGGGGGGTCGAGGGGCCGCGCGGCCTGGGACCCTCTGCACTCCAGGACGCGGTGGGCGCACGCGATAGCGTCTGCTGACTCGGAGACGCGGGGACCGCGGGTCACCGCTCTTGGGCGGCGGCGCACGCGGTAGGCGCGCTGGGTGCCGGCCCTGAGCGGGGCCCCCCCGGGTGGAGGGATGAGCCCCGTGAGGAAGGCGGGGCGGGAGGGGGCCGCTCTGGCCGCCTGGCGCGCGGCCCGGGGTCCCCGGGGACGCGCCTCTCCGCGGGCCGGCGCCGCCGCCCTCCCCCTGCGGGACCCCGCGCGCGGGGGTCCATGGAGTCCTCTCCACTGGCGGCGCTCAGAACTGTTCCCGGCCACGCTGCGCCGGGCTAGGAGACTCTAGCGAGAGAAATCTTTGTGAGAGAGTGGGTGAAAGTGAGAGGGAGCGGGACCCAGCGAGTCCGGGCACCGCAGGCCCAGCCGTTGTGGGGGGGGAGCAGCCACCGGGAGCCCACAGCCCCCGCAGGCCGAGACCCCCGCCCTGCTGGGAGCGCCTGGCCTCCGGTACTCTCCGGTCCCCCACCCAATGCACACCCCCGCCAGGACACGGTCTCCACATCCAGACCCACTCTGGGACACACCCAGAGACACACAAAGACTCACACTGGCTTGTGGCCCGTCACCCTCGCCCTCAGATGTGCACACACTGCATCCCAGATGCACATTCGCACACCATCGGGGCGCACACACACACATTCCATCCCTGACACACACACATTCATGGTCACACTCTTTCCGAGGGAGAGGCAACACAGGGCACGCACGCAGGCACAACCTGCCCTGGATGTTCGCAGTCACTCCACGCACCCCATCCAGGCACACAAGTCGACCCGGGTCGGCAAACACTGCACCCCAGGTGGGCCTACGCTGCGCAGAGCGGTTTGCAGGCTCCCTGCGGTGCTCTTTCAGAAAGAGCAGGGTCCGGTGTCCTGGAGGTACTTGCTGAAAGCCTAACATGCCCAAGGCTCCTGGGCAGGTGAGGGGCTGTCCCAGGCCCTTCTGGGCTTCCTGATAGCTCTGCCAGGCAGTGGGCAGCACCTGTGATGCCACCTTTAGTGGCAGGCTTTGTTTCCCAGCCAGCAGAGCAGCAGGCAAAGGTGGTGGTGGTGGAAGGATTGTTGTGCGTGTGTTTTTTCCTTTAAGGGGGAAGAAATTAAAGATTCTCACACCTCGGCAATATGTTTCTACTTATGGTGTGGTATGTCTTAGCACCTGACCAGCAGGCGGGTGGGTCGTAAAGCGTCTGCAGGTACCAGCGGGACAGGAGATGGGGACCCCCATGGGGACCCCGGGTGGAGGCCACCCTCCTGCCTTGCTTGCAGAGAATCTCACACTTCTTCCTTTTAAAACACATGGTGTTCCTTTTTAATAACGGCAGTGGCTCCAGATTGGGAAGGGGGAGAGAAAAGACTTTTAAAGGCCCCAGCTCTGCGGGAAAGGCGGGGAGGCAGGGAGCAGGGGAGGGGGGCTGTCCAAAAGCCTAGCCCAGGGATCTGCTTAAGGGAGCCTTCTAGGAAGCCCCCCAAACCAGGCCAAGGGCCCTCCCAACCTCAGTGGGCTGTCCCCAGCTGCTTTGCCTGGGCTGGAATGTGTGCATCCTGGTCCCAAATGCCTTGGCCCATTGTTTGGGGAGGCCTGGAGGGAGTGCACCAGCCAGCCAGGGACCCCAGAGCTGGGAGGGGCCCTAATCCCAACAGTTGCTAGGCACTGCAGTGTGCTGGGCCCTCTGGACACGGTGAGCTCATCTCATTCATCTCCCCAGCAGGTAGAACGTATTTTCCTCCCATTTTACGGAGGAGGAAACTGAGAACAGGGGAGGGGAAGCCAATTGCCCAGGTGCCCCAGCCGAGATGGGCACCCACATCCCAGGAGGAGAAGGTCTCCCTGTGACCTTTCCTGCTGGAGCTTGGGGTGCGGGACTGGCCTGTCCAGGCCCGCCTGGCCTTGCCCTCTTGCCCTGTCCCCCGCCCAGCCCTGGGAGGGCAGCTGCAGCTGCTGGCAGGCAGGCCACACCAGCCCAGGCCAGGCCGGTGTGGCAGAGGGGCAGTGCCACAGCCAGCCAGGACCCCCCTGAGAGCCCCCTTCCTGGCCTGGCCGTGGGGGTGAGTGGGGGACGGGAGGGCCGTGACCCACCCCTGGCAGTTTGAGAATGGGCCTGGGGTCCGGGCAGGCCTGGCCGTGCCTCCCACCCTGCTGGGGGGGCCCAGGCAGGAAGCGGTGGGTGGGCCGGGGCAGAGACGCTGGCACGCCCGAGTTCATGCTGAAGGAATTCCGAATTAGCGGGCGGCTGGCTGCCTGGGACCTCCAGGGCGGCCCCCTGGCCCCCCGCCCCCCAGCCGCCCCCGCCTCCTCGGCTCTGGCCGGCACAGCCGGCTCCTTCGCACGGACGCTGAGACCTCCGGCGAGCCCTGGGCCAAGCCCCAAACGCAACTGCGATCCCAGGCTCCAGCAAGACATGGCCCTCAAGCCAAGTTTGCCCCGGAAAATCGTCAGGGCTGGCCCTGGGAACTGTGTCCACCCCATCTCGCCCATTTGGGGCAGTGAGAGCCAGCACAGGGCAGCCGCTGGCATTTAGGGGCCTCCCAGGGAAACCAGGATCACCCTGTCCTTGGCTGCCAGGGAAGCTGGGCTGCCCCTGCCTCTCTGCCCCCCTGCAGTCCCTTCTTACAGCTGCCCGGTGATCCTTTTAAAATATAAATCCCTCCCTTGCTCAGAACCCTGGAATAACTCCTCCCTGCAGGTCTGGCCCCCTGCTAACCTCCCAGACCTCATTTCCTACCACCCCTGCCCCCCCAGTGTCTTTGCACTTGCCGCTCCCACTGCCTAGACACTCTCTTTTGTATATTTTCATGGCTACTTCTTTCACTTTATTCACATCTCAGCTCAAATGCCACCTCCCCAGACAGGCCTCTTGGGCCATTTAGCTGCCACCCCTGATTCGTGCTTTATTTTCTCCCTTACTTGTTCTCCTAGACATTTATTTGTTCTTTTTCTTACTGCTCCCTTGGATTCAAGGCCCAAAAGGGCATGAATTTTGGGTATCTTGGTCACCATTGTGCCCTCAGGTCCTGGCACACTGTAGGTGCTCCTTGAATGAATGAATGAACGAATGAGTGAATGAGTCCTCACTACTACTCTGGGTGGAGGGAGAGGCCCCTTCCCAAAGTCTCAGAGAAGTAAAAGAACTGGGTTAACCTCCAGAGTGACCTGGGGGCATTCGAACCCAGCTCAGCCTGGCTTAAAGATCCCACAAGGTTGTCCTTAAGACAATATTTTCACTCTTCTCGAACGATCTCGTGTGGCTGATACCATGATGCCTACTTCCCAGGTGGGGAGACTGAGACTCAGAGGGGCATCAGGGGCTTGAACTGTGCATCCCCTCCCCCTCTTCTGTGCCTTGGTTTCCCCTCGGATAAAAACAGCTCTCTCTTAAGTTCTAATCTTTGGACTAGAAGGCTTCTCCAGTGGAAGGCAGGAGGAAAGGCATCAACCACGGCACCCCAGAGGCCCCTGTGCCCAGCACCCAATTCACACACAACCCAGTTTAGGAAGTCACTTCCCATCTGATCTTCCCAATGGCCCTGAGGACCGTGAGTTTTCTTGTTCCCATTTTGCAGATTAGGAAAACTGAATCGAGGGAAAGCATGATGATGGCAAGTCCCTTTGGATGGGGGTGGGGAGCCTAGAGCTTGCCACGATCACTTTCAATTCCAGCAGCAGCGCAGAGACTGACAAATATAGGTTTAAATAGTGTGCCCTTCTTCTATTTGGTGACCTTAGGCAAAGGACTCGATCTCTCAGAGCCTTGTTTTTTTTTTCATCCATAAAATGAGCAGGATTCTAGTAGGGGTCAGGGCACCCCTTTTTAGAAGTGCCTTCCTCCCCACAGAGACACATGTGTGAGGTTCTGGGGGTAGAAGAGAAAGAACACACAATCTGTTACTTCTAATTGTCAAGAATAAAATGAAAAAAAAAAAGCAGAGTGTGGTGGTTGTCAGAAGTATGTGCAAAGCAAGAGGTACTTGGATCTGAGTGAGGTTCGTAACCACTCAGAAAGCCCTGAGCAAGTCAGTGAGGAAGTGCTTTGGGAGGACCTCAGTTGTGGAATCAGACAGTCCTGAGGCTGAATCTTGGCTTTACCACCAACCTTGGGTTTGTCACTTGACCTAATAGAGCCTCAGTTTCCTTCTCTGTAAAATGGGGACAATCATATAAAGCTCCTTTTGCAGGACTACCGTGAGTCTTGGAGGACCTAGGATGGTGGGGGATGCTCAGGGCAGCTCCATCCCAGGCCTGACAGGTGCTCCTCTCTGACCCCAGACACGGCTGTGATCAGTCCCCAGGACCCCACGCTCCTCATCGGCTCCTCCCTGCAGGCCACGTGCTCAGTGCACGGGGACCCACCAGGGGCCACCGCCGAGGGCCTCTACTGGA
This sequence comes from Lagenorhynchus albirostris, assembly GCF_949774975.1. Classification (NCBI taxonomy): domain Eukaryota; kingdom Metazoa; phylum Chordata; class Mammalia; order Artiodactyla; family Delphinidae; genus Lagenorhynchus; species Lagenorhynchus albirostris. The sequence continues at coordinate 159,857,696 of NC_083097.1, read as the reverse complement.
CCCTCAACGGGCACCGCCTGCCCCCTGAGCTGTCCCGAATGCTCAACGCCTCCACTCTAGCCCTTGCCCTGGCCAACCTCAACGGATCCAGGCAGCAGTCGGGGGACAACCTCGTGTGCCATGCCCGTGACGGCAGCATCCTTGCCGGCTCCTGCCTCTATGTTGGCCGTAAGTGGGCCCCCAGGACACCTAGGGGTAGCTCTTGGGGGCAACATCTCCCTCTGGAGAGGGGCATGAATCATGGGTCCTCTGGTCTGGGGCTGAACAATGGGTATACTGGCATAAGTTGAGAGGTACAGGCCACTAGGGTGGGAATGAGAACCTGGAGACCACCCCCCCCACAAGACCATCCTCAAGAGAGCCATGCAGGCGGTCCTGCCAACATCTGCTCTGTCCATCCTCCTTCCGCTCCAAGGTGGGGGCCCCAGCTGGCAGCCAGCAACTCCCCCTTCCACCTGTCCACGGCCCATCCAGACCCTCAGCCCCTGCACCCCCCCTTCCCCAGTTCCCCCAGAGAAACCCTTCAACATCAGCTGTTGGTCCAAGAACATGAAGGACCTGACATGCCGCTGGACGCCGGGGGCCCACGGGGAAACCTTCCTCCACACCAACTACTCCCTCAAGTACAAGCTGAGGTTGGTGGTGGCCCTCGGGTGACATGTGTTCCAACCTGGCTGTGTGGCCTTGGCCAAGCCTTTCCTCTCGGAGCTCTGGTGTCCTCTCTGCACTCCGGGGCTGCTGGGGGGAGGTTTGGGGGCCCAAAGGGACCCTCACATGTCCTCCTCCCCTCCTGCCCCTGCAGGTGGTATGGGCAGGACAACACATGTGAGGAATACCACACGGTGGGACCTCACTCTTGCCACATCCCCAAGGACCTGGCTCTCTTCACACCCTATGAGATCTGGGTGGAGGCCACCAACCGACTGGGCTCGGCCCGCTCTGATGTGCTGACACTGGACATCCTGGATGTGGGTGAGCCCTACCCCCCCTGCAAGGCCAGCCTGGCCCACCTGGGATCCACCCCCTCCCCCTCGGCCCCCACCAGCCCAGCCACACTGCAGCTCAGCTGAGGTCTGCGCTGCTGGTTGGGTTGGGGAGAAGCTAGGCATCCACCCGTCCGTCCCCAGCCCCCTGAAGTAGCCAGGATACCCCTACTCTGTGGAGAACACCTGGCCTGGCTGCCTCCCCCTCGACAGCCCAGGTGTGCTGAGAGGGGCCCCCCGGGGAGCTGGGAGGGGGGCGCCCAGGTCTGGAGGCGCCCCAGGAAGCAGCAGCCTGTAGCTGGGGGGGGCGTGCAGGCGGGAGGCAGGAAATGGATGATCTGCGAGCAGAATTGGGCCTAATCTAATTAGGGTGTTTCTCAGCCCCAAGCAGGCCTGTGCCTTAACCCTTTCGGCCCCTCACCAAGGCCTCAGGGGAAGAGGTCAGCCCTCCCTGCTGCCCAAAGGGCTCCCAGAAGGTTCCTCAGAAGTGTTGCAGTGACTCCGTCCTCCTGCTTCCCACTTTGCTTCCTTAAGTCCTGAAGCTGCAGTGGGCATGTTCTAAGCCTCAGTTGTCCCTTTGCACCGAGCAAAGCCGTCACGTTGAGGACCTTTGTGAAGTTGGAAAGAGCAGGAGGTGGGCAGTGGGGGGGTCGGGGGAGCTTCCCAGGAGTCTGGCAGCCCGAGGGCTCCCTGGTCTCCTGGGCATAATAATAATAATATCATCATGCAGGCAGTGTCTGCTTTTTACATAGTTCCCTGAAGATAGGATTATGTTTCTCCTGTCACAGATAATAATGGTGATAACAGCTAACATTAATTGAGTGCTTCTAGGTGCTGAGTGTTTCCTGAATATTATCTAATGTAATCCACCCGTCCTGAAGGGGGGAGAGGGTAGAACGGAGGCAGGTGCCATCTAAGCCACGTTCCCTGGTGTTTGGACCCAGACAGGGACCAGCCAGGTCCAAAGAGAGCCCGGTGCCTAAGCCCCGCCCCGCCCCCCTAGTGACCACCGACCCCCCGCCAGAAGTGCACGTGAGCCGCGTAGGGGGCCTGGAGGACCAGCTGAGCGTGCGCTGGGTTTCACCGCCTGCCCTCAAGGACTTCCTCTTCCAAGCCAAGTACCAGATCCGCTACCGAGTGGAGGACAGCGTGGATTGGAAGGTGCCCGCACCCACCCCCCAGTTCCGCTCCTCCCTCCTCCTCTCGCCCCTCCCCACCCCAAGCTGCCCCTGCCTCTGACCCTGCCCTTGCCGCCCAGGTGGTGGACGACCTCTGACCCTGCCCTTTCTGCCCAGGTGGTGGACGACGTGAGCAACCAGACCTCCTGCCGCCTGGCGGGCCTTAAGCCAGGCACCGTCTACTTCGTGCAAGTGCGCTGCAACCCCTTTGGCATCTATGGCTCCAAGAAGGCAGGGATCTGGAGCGAATGGAGCCACCCCACGGCTGCCTCCACCCCCCGAAGTGGTGAGCACCCCAACAGGGCTGGGTGGTCCTGGGACCAGCCCCAAACCAGTCTGGGCCTCTGTTTCCTCGTTTCCTTCAAGAGAGCAGAGGTCTCAAACTCTTGGCCCCGGGGGCCAATTGTGGCCCTTGGATCTATTTTCTTGGCCTGTCATTTGGAAAGAAAAAGTTTGACCTACTGGCAGACTTTTAAAAACAATAAGTTTGAACACAAACATCCTAGATTCCCTAGAAAAATTGTCTAGAAAATGTAATAGGACACAGCCAGAGTTACTCCACAGCCCCCATCAGCAGAGGCTGCCCCTTAAGTCAGGGCCCTTACTCTTTCAGTTGCGCCATCCCCACCTGGCCTGTTTCACCCACATGTACCCCTTCCCCAGCCCCTAAGGGCAAGTAAGTTTGAGACCCTTGCTTCTAAGACGATGGGCTGCCAACTCTCCCTATGACCGGCTTTGATTTCCCCTTCTGTTAAAGGTAGCAGGATGGTATGATCAGGGGCTGGGTCTGATTCCCTTTGCGGCCGGCCGGGGGGGGTGGGGGGTGGGGGGGCGGGCGGGGGGCGTATCTAAGCCCATGGACCTCCCTTCTCTCCTTTGTGAAATGGTATGAAATCTTATTTGGTACGTCTGGCCTCAGCTTCCCTATCTGGAAAGTGGGGATGATAATCATGCCTGCCTCAGGCTACTGTGAGGGTTAGATGAGAGATAACCCATGGAAAGTGCTCTCATGGTGGGTGCCACCCAAGCGTTTGCAAGTGATAGTTACTGAGACTCCCATCCCCTGCTCCCCCAGTGGTTTCACCTAAGGGAGAGCCCCTTTTCTGAGATGAGGACACCAAGGCCCCAAGGTCACACAGGGATCTGAACTCAGTTCCCTTGAAGTCCTGGCTCATGCTCCTGGGGTGATGGGGAAACCAAGGCCCAGAGAGGATCCCAGAGTCAGGGAGTGGCAGAGCAGGGCTCCAGCCAGTTCCCCAGACCCCATCCCGGGCCCCTCCAGGTTCGGCGGTAGGCGGGAACTAGCACAGCTGGGAGGGGCCTGAGCCTTGGCCCCTGCTCGTGCCCAGCACCTGTGATTCTTGCACGTGAGCCAGCAGGCGGCTGTGTCCGCTGGGGAGGCTGGGGAGGCCAGGGGAAGCCGGCAGGGGCGGTGGGGGCCGGGGCTGTGCCAGGGCCTGTCAGCGGGTCCCCAGCGTTATTTATGACGTGAGGCCGATGTCCTTATCCGCCAGCCTGCTCAGGGCTGGCTGCAGCCAGCGACTGGACCGACAGGCCGGCCTCCCACCTGGCCCTCCTGGCCCACTCCCCATCCAACAGGCTGTACTCTCAGGCCTGTCCTGGGGGCTTGCCCCTCCCCCTCAGAGCCACCTCGAATTCTCTGTCTCCCTTCATCTCTCTGTCACTCACTCTCTTTCCCTGTTTCTATCTTTCTGCCTTTCTTGGTTTCTGCGTCCCTACACCCCCAGTGTCTCTGTCCCTCCCTGCTCTGGCTCTCCATCTCTCGAGCCTCTGCATCTCCTTGGCTGTCTCTCATTGCTTTCTCTCTCCCTCTATCTGTCTCTCCTTGCCTCCATCGCTCAGTCTCTGTCTCTCTCTCTCCAGCTCTTTCTCATCAGCGTCTCTCTCTTCCTTCCTCTGCCCCCTGCTCTGTCTGCTTCTCATCCCTTTGGCCCTGGCCTCTCTCTCCTCCCCCCGCCCCCTTCCACTCACACCTGGCTCAGGCCACGGGAATCGGGTTCCTAGAGGGGATGTGGAGGAGGAGCCCCTTCCTTCCCCTGCCCCCTATCTCCTTGGGGGCGCAGCTGGGCTGCAGTGCAGGGCTGGGCCGTGGGGAGGATCGGGTCCCGTAGAAACAGGGTGGGAGGTGCCCTAAGGGAACATCCCTCTCCTGCCCGCGCGCGCCCTCTGCCGGGCGCGCCCTGACGCTGCCTCTCCGCCCCCATTAGAGCGCCCGGGCCCGGGCGGCGGGGCGTGCGAGCCGCGGGGCGGCGAGCCGAGCTCGGGGCCGGTGCGGCGCGAGCTCAAGCAGTTTCTGGGCTGGCTCAAGAAGCACGCGTACTGCTCGAACCTCAGCTTCCGCCTCTATGACCAGTGGCGAGCCTGGATGCAGAAGTCACATAAGACCCGCAACCAGGTAGGAAGGAGGGACGCCCGGGCGAGAGGTGGAGGGGTCGGGCCAAGGGGGGAAACGGGCTGGGGAGGTAGGTCCTCAGCCTTCAGACACTGCCTCCTTCCTTCCAAGCACAGGACGAGGGGATCCTGTCCTCGGGCAGACGGGGCGCGGCGAGAGGTAAGGGGGGCCCAGGTGGGTGGGCAGGCAGGGAGACAAGGGCCCCTCCTGGTGGCCGTAGGCCACGGGACCTCCACCCTCAGCCCTAGTTACTGAGGTGCAATCCCTTCCTCCATCTCTTATCAGCATTTACGTTTCTCTTACCAGCATTTACGTTAACACCTACTGTGTGCCTGCCCCTGTAGCCCTTAGTCTAGTAAGAGCATCCAGACCCCTTTAAAATGTCCAGAGGGGAATGTCATCCTCAGGGATGAATGCACATAGCCACCCGGTAGCATTATATGAGCGCCTACTGCATACCGGCCCCGTGCCAAGCACACTACCTGCAGGACACCCCATGGGATAGATATTACTTTTCAGACGGGAAAACCGGTGCCTAGAGAGGGGCAATAGCCTACCCAAGGTCACCCAGCTGAAAGTGGTGGGACCAGGACCTGAAATGGGGCCTCCTCATTTGCTCTGTGCTCCTGGCCCCTCCCAGGCTCCTTGCTAAGCCTGGCTTCCCCTCTGCCTGCAGGTCCTGCCAGATAAGCTCTAGAGGCTGGGGCTGCCCTCCCTGCTGCATGGAGACCCAGGGGCCACCCCCAGACTGGGGGCCACCTCTGTACCCTCACCTCAGGGTGCCCCAGCCCTCTCGGCAGCAGCTGGGGTGAGCACTCTGAGCTCCGAGGGCCACAACAGCTCTGGCCTCCACGTGAGGTGCACCCCAGTGGGGGGAATGTGTGTGAGGGGGGCTGAGCTTCCCAGAACGCCTGCCAGGGCTGGGGGTGAAAAAGGGTCATTACTCCCTCCTACCCAGGACCACTCCAAAGAGTCTTTTTAAATAAACAAACTATTTAGGTGCCCTGACTGTGAAGGTGAGTTTGGGGCTAGAGTGGCCTAGGGTGGGGGCTGACGAGGAATCCTGATGACCCTTTGGGATGGGAATCTTGACCTCCCAGAATTTCTGACTCTCTCCATGATCTGAAATATCTGGTTCCAAACTCCTTGGAGAGTGTGATTCAAAACACCAGAGTTTTTACACTCATGGAGTGGGGGAACCTTGCACCTGCCATCCCTGGCTTTGTGGGATCCCACCGCAGCACAGAGAGACAGTGGAGCAGCTGCAGACGAAAGGTTCTTTAGGTTCTTTATTATGAGAGGTGAGGCGAACTTGAAGAAGGTCAGTGGTCCGGTGGGGCATGACCCCAGCCAGCTGGCAGTCAGGGCAGAGCGCTGTACACCCCATTTCCCATCTCCTCTGGCTTGTCCCTGGGGAGCCACCATCACTCGGCAGATTCTGCATCAAACCTGAGATCCTGGAGAACCTCACTGATCGCTTCCATGGTTTTAATTACCCTACAAGAGTGGATGGGAACTATAAATAAAACCCAGATGGGGCGAATTAGCCGCCGCTGCGCAGCTCCGAAGGGGCTGTAGCCAGCCCCGGGCCCTCTTGCCTGCCGCCAAACCTCCAGGCAGCGCTAGCAGCCAGAAGGACCATTTAGGTGCCTGGGAGGATGGGTGGTCCCACGGGTCCCGAGTGGCAAGAGAAAAGGCCATCTTGGGTGGGTGTGTGCCATCAGGAAGGTGTGCAGGGTGACTGTGGCACATGTCTAGTGGGTGTGCACACGTGTGCGCTTGGGGGGCCAAAGGAAGGAACGTGCAGGCGTGTGCCTGGTGGGGCCTGGGTGACCATGTCCAAGCTCGGAGTTGAGCCATGTGAGCAGGATTGGTGTGTATGAGGTGCGCAGCTGTGTCCCGGGAATGCACAGCGAGTCTGGTGTGAAACTGCATAGCCTGTGTGCTGAGGGAATGTGTGTAGTACATCTAGGAGTCACCAAGTGAGTACTCTGGCGTGCACACCCTAAGGGTCGTGTGCAGATCTGCCCTTGCCAGCCCTGGGGCGCACCTGGCTGGGGGTGGGTGCCCAAGGGTGCATGTGCAAATCTAGCATGGTCAGCCCACTGGGAGGCGGTGCTCACTTCATCTTCAGCTGGTGCATCTGCAGGTTGTCCTGCCCAGTCAGCTCTGGCATCCCCATCAGCTGCAGCAGGGCCACCTAGTTGGGGAATAGGCAGCAAGGAGGATGTCACAACTGGCAGAGGCCACCCCCTGCCCTCCCACATAGTAGGGAGGAAGAGACACTGAAGCACCGGGAAAGGCAGCGCAAGGGTGGGGCCACAGCAGGCGCGAGTCTCAAGGGGCGGTACTTCGCGCAGAAGGAATCTAGGATTACGTTTAGGGGGGCTCCTGAGGAGAGGGGCCGAGTGGGCGGGCCCTAGAATCAGTGCAGAGCGCAACATGGGCATGACCTCATGTAGGCGGGGAAGGGGAACAGTGGTGAAATCTCAGGCAGGGATAGGTGGGCGGGGGCGGGGGTGGGGTGGGGTGGTTGGGTTGTGAGGGTTGTGAAGTAGGCGGAGTCTCAGGGACCAGCCAGGGAGTTACAATCCCTAGACTGGGATTGGGTCTCTGAAGCAGCGTGGCCTGGGAATCCCAGCGTAGAGTGTAATGTGGGCGTGGCTTCACGTGGAGTTGGCCTGGGAATGGTAGTGTATCTTGGTCAGGATTGGCTGTAGAGGCAGAGTAGGCTGGGCCTTGGATCCCTAGCGGGAGGAACAGAACCTAGGCTGGGATCGAGGGTGTACCCGGAAGGGGACCTGGCCTGGAAATCCAAGGCCCCCAATCAGCAGGGAGTTGAGTACCTGTCCTGGGGCATTGGGACAAGCCGGGGGGGGCGGGTAGGAGCATTGTAGGGTCGGGGTCTGGGATAGAGTGGGCGTGTCCTGGGACTAAAGATCTGGATGAAAAGTGGGGGCGGACTAGGGGGCTAACCCTGAGACTCTCCAGTGAACTTAGTGGATGACTGAGGTGGGGCAGGAAGAGGGGGTGCTGGGGCGCCAGGGGCGGGGTTCGAGGGAACGGAATCTGGTCCCTCCCCCAAGGGGTGCACAGTGGGCCATGGCCCGAGAGACAAGCCGAGGAGTAGGGGGGATACATGGAGGGGGCGGGACCTAACCGTGGCCAGGCGCGTCTCCTCCAGCTGCTGCAGCCTGCGCACGTGGCTCGCGAGCAGTGGCTGCGCTCGGGGTCCGGCTAGCTCGGCCTCCACCGCCAGCACCTCCCGCGAGGCGGCGGCGAAGGCCTGGGTCACCTCGTGTACTGTGCTCCGGTAGCGCGGAAAGTCGTAGGGCGGGTCGCTGCTCAGGTACTGTCGGTGGCCTCTGCGGCAGGCGGGGATCCTGAGGCTACGGCCCCGGCTCTCAGGCCCTGCACCCGCATCGACCACCTGAAAGCCCTCCAAGTGTCCCCTAAACCCCAGAGTGTGGAGGACGTTCTGACTCCCGCAGGGTAACCCGAAACGGGCCCACTCCCGCGCACGCGGAAGGGAGCGATCTGGTCTCCCCGCAAATCCCGCCCCACCTCTGACACCGCGGCCCCGTGGGGACCCAGTTCCTCCCCCGAGGCACGCTCATCCCCGGAGCGGGCTGTGGGCTGACCCCTCCCCTCCCCTATGCCCTCACTTACTCCTCCAGCCGGCGGAAGGCCTGCGCGCGCTCAGCCTGCAACTGGTGGATGCGCTGCACCAGCGCCCGTATCGCGGCATCTTTCTACGGGGCGAGGGCCACGGCTAGGGTATGAAGCCGGCGCCCCCGCGCCTGCACCGCCCGCCCCGCGCCTGTTCCCGCTCGGGCTCGAGCTCACCCAGGGCCACACCAGCTGCTCGCGCTCCGGGGCTCCAGTGGCTCCTGCATCACCGGGCACCGCGGGGACAGCGGACTCTGCCGCGGCCTCAGTGATGATCATGACTGCGCAGCTCTGGTCCCACCCGGGAGCAGGTTGCTCCGCTGCGCCTGGCGCCCCCTGCAGGCCCGGAGGCCTCTGGAGCCAGCTTGTGGCGACCAGCTAACCTGGAGACCCCGGGGGAAGAATGGGGAGCGAAGACTGGGGGCTTCTCAGGCCTGACACCCTCCACCCACCTCCACCCCTGTGCTTGTTCCCGACTGGCGCCTGCCTTAACGTTTTCGACCTTAAATGTACGGTTCTGTATACAGCAAGGCTGTCCTTCGGCTTGTTTCTATGCAGCTATGTCAAAACCCGACTTCAGGGCTTCCCTGGTGGCGCAGTGGTTGAGAGTCCGCCTGCCGATGCAGGGAACACGGGTTCGTGCCCCGGTCCGGGAAGATCCCACATGCCGCAGAGCGGCTGGGCCCGTGAGCCATGGCCGCCGAGCCTGCGCGTCCGGAGCCTGTGCTCCGCAACAGGAGAGGCCACACACTGAGAGGCCCGCGTGGAGAAAAAAAAAACAAAAACAAAACCCGACTTCACTTCCTCACATCCCATCCCCACTAATATAAAAAAAATTGAATCCAAGAAGTGATAGCCATCATCTAATGCCACAAGGTTGTGACAAGAGTGGGATTTGAACGCAGGTTCTGAATTCCAAGTCACTGGCACCCACAGGTTCTGTGTGAACTGCTTTGAAGAGGGGGGCCTGTGCAAAAGGCCCTAAGGTGGGAGTCAGTGCAGGGCTGAGGTCAGGGGTGGGGGGTGGGAGGGTTCCTATTAAGTACAGAGAAGACCTGGGAGCTGGACATACACTGCCTAGTTTGAGCTTCAGGAAGCCTCCTCCTCCAGGAGTGGACACAGGGTAGACCAGAAAGATGGTGGTGGCCTGGCCTTAGGAAGGAGGGGGCAACTGACAAAAATGAAACTCAACTGAGGCCTGAAGTGAGAGCCTTTAGCTGGTACTCCAGGTCTCAGCTGTTCTCAAGCATCACTGTCTAGGCCTGGGTTGTCACCTACAGGAAGCCCCAATCACCCCAAGACAAATAAAAGCATGGCGTTGTCAGGGCACTACAAGCCCTCACCTGACAGACATCAGTCTTGGGTGGGACTCAGGAGCTCCTAAAGGTCAGTCAAAATTGAGAACAGGTATTTTACGCTAGGTGGGGTGTTCCTTCCTACCCCGCCATCCACCTACACCCAAACACCTCCAGGCCCCAGATGTGAGGGTTGTTAATGTGCCTGACCAGGTCCCACCAGTCCCTAGGCTGAGGTTTTTATTCCCATATTACAGATGACAAAATCCAGATGGTTGGGCTCACTAGGCTATGTGGCAGAGAGCCAGGAGTGAGACTTGCCTGTGCTGTGGTTATGACAACTTTAGACATGAAGGGCCGAGACCATGGTCAACTTTACAGGTAAGACAACTGGAACCCAGGACAAAGGACCCCCAAGAGCTACGAAGAACTGAGTGACAGGAAGTCCCTAAGGGAGATGCCCGCACCTCAGCGACCTCCCCACTGGACAGACCAACCACATGGACAACCAGTTACTGCTCCAGTCAACGAAAGGGAAACTTTACTGAGGCCCCAGGGTCATGGGGCTTAGGCAGGAGGCCACCCTGTGGGCAAAGAAGAAGCCGGTGGAGGGACCTTATTTGACCTTCTTCTTGGGGCGCAGGTTGTTGGTGTGGCCGCACTTCTTCTTGCGGCAGTTGACAGCACGGGGGTGCAGGCGAGCGTAACACCTGTGCAAGGACACGAGCGAGTGGTGAGGGCACATCCCGACCCCCAGCAGGGCCAGCCCACACCCCCAACCTGAAGAGTACATACTTGCGGCAAATCATCTTGTCGCAGTTGTATTTCTGAGCGAGCTGGCGAAGGGAAGGCTCGATGATGCCACCTCGCAGACGAAGCACCAGGTGCAGGGTGGACTCTATAGGAAACGAAGGGCAGAGAGAGACAGTGACTGAGCCTAGGCTCACCACGTCAGTCCCACAGGTGCAGGGCAGCCTCCAGTGCCCTGCAGACCAGAGCTTCTCACGTGTTGACAGGGACACATCAGAATCCGTTGCGTGTTCTATGTGTAGATGGACACACCAGCCCAGCCCAGCCCACAGAACCTCCACCTTGTCATTTCCCACCAGTCCTCGGGGAGTCTGAGACTAATATATATATACATCAACAGTGGTGTCCATCTGGGTTTCCCCAAGGGCAAGGCAATTCTAAGTGGTGCAAGGACCTTTTATTTTCCTAGGTAAGATATTTAAATCTTTTGCTGCAAAAAGTGGTGCCGATTTTCTTTACAGTAATCACATTGAGAAACACAAACACAAGAATTAAAGAAAAAAAGTGAATAAGAACATGAGAAACCATCGCCATTTGGAAATCCTGGTGGAGATCTTGAGATGCTTTCCAGCGATGGAAACAGTACTTTACAAAGCAATACTCCCTAGCCCTATCTGATCCTCACCTTAAGAACAATCCTCCTCTACAGCCCCCTCCCGGTGCTGAAGAGGCTGTCAGCTACCCATCCTGGGTTCTAGGCCCCACTGAGGTCCTGTCTAGCCACCCCACCCTCGTACCTTTCTGGATATTATAGTCTGACAGAGTGCGGCCATCCTCCAGCTGTTTGCCCGCGAAAATCAGACGCTGCTGGTCAGGTGGAATGCCTAAGAAGAGAGCACTTCAGTTACTAAAGCTCTGGCAAGAATACTACCAGCAGATCTCCCCTCCCTCCACAGGGCTGTGCCAGGATCACCCCCAAACTGTCAAAAGGGAAAATGAGGTAGAGAGGACAAGCTGCCTTCCCAAGATCACCCAGGGGAAGCACTGGCATGGCTGAGATCTGTCCAAGCACCCATTCCACAAGGGACAGCAGATCCCCAGGGCTGAAGGGCCCCCATTTTGCGGAGCACCCAGCCCCAACCCAACTCACCCTCCTTGTCTTGGATTTTAGCTTTGACATTCTCAATGGTGTCACTGGGCTCGACCTCTAGAGTGATGGTCTTGCCCGTCAAGGTCTTCACAAAGATCTGCATCTCTGCGTCTGCTGGGGAGACGGGGGGAGAATGGCCGGATGGAGTAGTGAGCACTGAAGGTCTGAGCAGCCCGAGCTCACAGGCTGGCCAGCCTTAGTTCCTGACAGCCCTGTGCCGGCATCGACTTCAAATGCAGGCCCGCCCCAGTGCCTGTTTCCTTCCACCCTCCAAGCCGGCAGCTTCGTCTTTAAAGATGGAACGAAAAGTTCAGGTCTACGGCACCACCTTGCCAAGAACGGTCTGGAGGTCCCATCCTTCCTCTCCTCCGCCAGCCCCCAGTCTGCCTGCAGCCGGGGTGGGAATCCCATCTTAGTAGCATCCCCCCAACACACAAGCTTTCCTCCCTACAGTCCCTTCTCCTTATTCCAAGCTCAGACACCCAAAACTTTGGCTTCCTTCTGGGTTACGCCCTAATCCTCAGACCACATTTCCTGCCTTTGATCCAATCCATAAGTACCAACTGCCAACCACGTGCCTGATACTTGTTTACACAGGTATTTCCGTTTTTTCACTTTCCAAGTCTAGAAAACGGCTGCTACTACCAGACTCTACTTATAGATTTAGAAAAGGAGACAGAGACCCAGCTCAAAGGCTTAATATTTTTAAATGGACTGGCAGAGTGTCTGCCACGAGACAAAGTTACAGTTAATACTCCTCCCCATTAAACCGGATATGCCCCGAAGGACACATCCTCGCCCCAAAGCCTCGTCAGATAGCTGGGGCCGGCGGAGCGGGCAGGCTCCTCTTCCCAAGGCCGGCTTCCCTCCCATGGCCCAGTTCGGGCTCGGAACCCGGCCCAGTGCGCCTTGCTAAGCCGCCCCACAGGGCCTAGCTCGCCTAGACGGATTCCAGGCCGCCCCCTCCGCTGCCTGGGTCCCCGCAGGCTACCGCGCAACCCTACCCAGGCCATCACCGACCTGCTCCGTCGTCTCGTTGACGAGAAAGAGAGCGGTTGAACCGGAAACCGCCGATTCGCCGCCGAGGGCGCCTGCGCACCGAGCACGCTGCGCGTCTGCGTCACAATCCGCGCCGCGCCGCGCCCCGCCCTCGGCCCCGCCCCGCCCCTATGCTGGGTGCGGGCGCAAGAAGCCGCGGTGCCTGTGAGCGGCCGAGGCCCACCTGCCTCGGGGTGCGAGCTCCGCCCGTCGGGTCACGTAGGAAATGCCGCACCTTTCCTGGTGTTTCTGCTCGCTGTTTCCAGGCCGCCTGAAGACTGCCCGCACGTAGCGGGTGCTCCGGAAATATTTCAACAGAGTAGGGGAAACTGTTTTGTGCTAAAGTGGAGGCATTAAGCAGAGGGTCTGCAGGTCCAAGACGCAAGGGTCGAGGCAGGAGGCGGCGTAAGGGCCGAACGTGTTGGAGCCACTGGAGGCCGGCCGCTGTGCACAGATGGATTAAAGGGCGGGTCCGTACAGGAGCACGGAGAGCAGGTGGGGCTGGTGCATTCACCCAAGGAAATGGGGTGGGACCCAGGGTCTGTTTAGGATATAAGACGGATGAGACTCAAGGATGGCTAAAAAGTGCTGGGCGCCGGAAAGCGGTGAGAACTGAGAAGTTACCTGTGGGTTTGGCAGCGTACCTTATTTCCTTGAACACTTCCCGGCGCCCCCTATGGACCAGGCAAAAGCAGACACTCTGAAGTCTGGGAAGAGGCCTTTAATAACACAATTTCTAAGTGCTCCAAAGATGAGGGGATTCTGTGAGGGTGTCTGATGGGGAATGAGACCCCCAGCTCCTTGAGGAGCCCACCTTAGGGCTGAGATTTGGAGGAGGAGTTACTCAAGGAGGTAAAGGAATAATGTTGTGGGCACTGGGAATAGCACATTTGAAGGCCTGGTTGGTGACAGGAAGTGGGGTTATTATGGTTGCCACCACTGGAGACTCCCACTCAAAGCAGAGCAGCCCACTTCTTTCCAGCTCAATGGTGCCTGGCTGTCCATAACCATCCTGTCCCACATCCAGCACTTGCCCCCATTCTGGACTGCTGGGCCCAAGGATGGAAGGAAGCCACTGCTAGGTGCACCCTTCCCTTTTTAGTAACAGAGTCTTTTTATTGATAACTTCCCAACAGCATCTGTAAACATCGGGTACAAAAATATTCTGCTTAACTCTGTTCTCCAAGGTGGCTCGGCTTGCTCCATGGAGGCCCCAGGAGAAGCCTGCTGGGCCCTCAGGGTCCACACCGCTGGTCCGAGAAACAGGGCCTAACCAGGCTCGGTGCTGAGGGGATGGCTAATCTCTGCCTTGAGGCTTCTACAACTGTCTCAGAAACCTCTTTGAGATAATGATTGGAGAAAGTATTCAATACTGTCATTGAAGGAAGGGGCAAGGAGACCAGAATTAGTAGGCACAGGGGTGGGCTGGGGTGAACTCAGACATGACAGTGCTTGGCCACCTTGAGGAGGTCCTGACCAGGGTGCTGGGGCAGAGGACATCTGGCTCTGGTCTCTGGGAACCTTTAGGTGTTGCTCAGAGCAGACCTCAGGCCTGGCTCTGCACCCAACCCGACTCCAGCTGGACTGGTCATCCCCTGGCCTGGCAGAGGGGTCTACAGAAGAGAGATGTTCTCAGTGAGGGAGGAGGAGGAATGATAGATCCCCAGGAATTCCATACCCCAGGGAGGGAGCCTTGTCCCCCAGTGAGCCCCAAATGACAGAGTAGGGTGGCAAAGCTGACTGTCTCAAGGCAGGGTTACCCACTGCCACCTCAGACATCTGGGCAGTGGCACCGCTGCTGCCCTGAGACCCATCCGAGCTCCTGGGAGTAGGGCTACTCGCCCGGCGTCTCCTCGTCATCTGTATGGCTGTGGCCATTGATGGCAGGGGAGCCGGGCCGGACGTGGGACAGGTCCTCGAAGCCGGGGCTGAGGGAGGGCGAGACTGTGTCGGGGCTGGTGTCACATGAGCCTGTGCTCTGTTCCGAGGTGGCAATGGTTGTTGTGGTGCTGGGCGGGATGGGGTCTTCATCCTCGTCTTCCAGGAGGGACGCCTCCGGGATGTCTGGGGGAAGGAGGCCCAGCAGTTGGCTTAGTCACCATGCCAGGCACTGTGATGAGGGATTAACTGGGCCCAGGACCCCTGACAGCTACCCCCACCCCATGGGACATAACTCAGTTCATTTTACAGATGAGGAAACCGAGGTCCAAGCAGGTGAGAGGCCTCTCTTTAAGGTGAGGTAAGGTAAAGACGCAGGTTCTCTGGGGTTAGGCCTACGCGGGCCCTGGGGGCAAGTCTGAGCCTGGCTCTGCCCTCTTGACTGTGTCACCTGGGCCAGGCCCCTCACCTGCCCGTGTCTCAGCTCCCTGCTCTATAAACTGGGAATGATGGCATTGCCTTTATGCCTGTGGTTGTCAGCGGCCCTGGAGTGGGGAGCTGTTGGCCCATTCTGCAGACTGGGTAAACTGAAGCTCAGCATGGAGGACGCTGTGCTTCCTCTGACAAGTTACTGCCCCTCTGGGCACAGTCCCCACCTCATAGGTGTTTGTGGGTAACAGCCTGGCTCGTAGGGGTACGTGACATTCACTGGGCTAAGGACTGTCATCATTCTTGTCCACATTCCCTCGTGTCACCTCCCCCAAGGGAGGAGGCTCTAGTCCCAACACCTGCTCCGCCGGTTGCCAAGAAGATCAGGCCAGCACTCCCGCCCCTGCCCCAGGTCTTACTGGACCCACTGCCCACTAGGGCCCGGGCTTGGTGTCAGCCCTTGAGGTGACCTTCCAGAAGCCAGCCCTGGGCTGAGGGCCCTGGCATCCAAGGGCACAGAGCCCAGAAGCGGGATGTAGGAGCTCTGGGTGACACTTACGGCTGAAGGCCTCCGGGTGCTGCCTGGCCAGCTTCCCTTTCAGTGTCCTGCAGGGGAAGGGAAGGCACACAGGGCTGAACCTGCAGAGTGTGCAGGCTGGGCCCGGTGCAGGCCAGGAACCTCCCCGTCACTGCTTGTCATACTCTGCTCCAGGGCTGGAGGTAGGACTGGGCGCTCAGCCAGTGGACCTCCCACCCCCAGGACGGATGGCAGCTACCCAGCTGTCACCCAACTTCTGCGTGTCCTTGGTGCTGGCTCTGCGTGCTGGCTGGGCCCTCTACCTGCAATGCCTCATGTCTAAACCTCTTCTACTGGAACAACCTTCCAGGAAGCTTCCCTTCCCCTTGCCTCAACAGGCACTCCTCTGGGTGACTTGTCCTAGCCTGTCTCTCCATCCCCGGGGTGAGGATGTCTGTGGGGGCCAGGAGTGTTGACTATCCACACCCCAAACACCGAACACTGGCACTCACTAAACTGAGCTTCACAGAGAAGCACCTGCTTCCCTTTTTAACCTGGTTTTTCCTTTTTACCTGAAGTAACGCAGTTCTGTTTACAAAGAATTACAAAAGGCTCTTCAGAGCAGTCTCTCACCCTTGACTATGGCCAGCCAGCACTGTCCCCCCCAAAGTACCACTGCTGCTGCATCCCTGCCTGGGTGGACACACTTATCTCCTTCCTGAGTGACACAGATACACACAAAAGGTGTCAACCCTTGTGGTTCCTACTCTACTCCCACCCCTGCAACACCACACGTGGGCAACCAGCCTGGTGAGATGCCCCAGAAAAGATACGCTTTGATAAAGGATTTATCCGGCCTGCCTTGTGATTTCTGCACAGAGCATGCTCCAAGGAAACATGTTGCCCTCAATCTGTGGCACCTGCTCTGCCAGCAGATGCGGCTGCCCCCGGAAAAGAAGAAGCGGCACAGTCAGCCAGAAACACAGCTGTAGTGCCAGCTTGTTCCAGGCCTCGGCGCCCCAGCAGCAGTTGTTAACGGCAGTAGTGGTGATAGGAGCTCCGGGGGCCGTGTCAAGCATTCTATGTGGCTGGGGACTTGGACACCGTCTTTCTCTGTCCTCATGGAAACCAGCTTGAGAAGGACCCGCAAAACCTGGCAATCTCATTTTCCTCTTGAGAGAAGTCCTGGGTGGAGGCCAAAGGGGACATAAGGCTAGCCTTTCACTGTCTGCTCCTGCCTGCCTTTTGCATTATGGGTCTGGCACTATGTTGCATTTTCAAAAAAGGAATAAAATCTAAATTCAGAAACTCCAAGATTTTCAGATCTTCTCTAATACTAAGTGTGCAATGAAGCCTCCTAAAACAAGCTGAATCTCCCCACCGCCCTGCTATGTGGAGAGGACGGCCCTTATTGAAAAGAGGAGGAACCCTCTTTTCAGGCTCAGAGGCTCAGAGCAGGAGGCAGAGACTGGAGAGCCAAGCACTCACCTGATCCTGCGGAAGATGCTGTCCAGGTCCCGTTTCATCTCCACCAGGGTCCTTGTGTGGTGCAGAAAGCGCTCGCTCATCTGCTGCAGGCGGGCACTTGACAGGTTGTTGAAGTTGAGCAGCATCTCGTTTGTCTTCTCAAAGCGGTCCAGCCTGGTGGCGGAAAAAGGGCACCGACTCCTCTGCTCAGCCTCCAGGTCCCTGCCAACTGATCCTGCTAGGCCCTTTCCTGCTCCATGACCTTTGCGTAGACCATTCCCTTGTCTTGTGGAGCTCTACCTGGTGTTTGAGCCAGCTAGCAAACTCCTATTCAACTTTCAAAACCCTACTCAAAAATCCTACTCAAGTGTACCCTTCTCATGTAGCCTTAACCCTCTCCCTCAAGTAGACTCTTTGACACTCTGACTCCCCTAGCCCCAGCTTCTTTCTCTTGCCCAGCCCTGACACCCCGAGACCAGGAAGGTTCAAGTCTGATTTTGTCTCCCCTCGGCCTGGGAGTTCCCCAGGGTCAGGTCTGAATCTGAACTAAAGACCTAGGAGGGAGATGGGTATGCTGAGACCCAGACATATCCAGCACCACTGTCACAGGGCAAGAAAGGTAAGGTATCAGGTCTGTGCTGGGTTGTAAATGGAAGGAAGAGCCTTTGGCTTAAAGACACAAAAATAAAGCCCCAGGAGACCATGTTTCCCCCGGAAGGTTGTGTCAGCCCTTCTTCCCCACAGAGCAGGCCGGAATTAGGGTGAGGCTATGGTGGACACAGTGCCAAGCCCCAAAGAGGGCAAAGGCCATTCACAGCCCTTCCAAGTGACCCTGGGTGCTCCACAGAGACAGCCTAGGCTCTGAGAGAACAGGTTCTCAACAGGAAGTGAGCCGACTGGCTCCCTTAAATCCCCCAGCAGTTCCTTCCTTATCCCCCTCGTCTCCCCACCCCAGGCCTCGGGAAAGGAGCTGCTGTGGTCCCCGCCAAACTGTCCGCAGCTGCGAAACTGTCCCAGAGCCCTGCTTCCTGTGCCAAGGCCTCGCCTCCAGACCAGGAAGGAATTTACTTTGGAGCCAGCCAGCAGATTTGCTCATTTCCTTCATTTTATCACCAGTGTGGGCCCGGGGTAGAGGCGGGCAGGGCAAGAATGCTGGCCAGCAAGTGGATTCCTTCCCATACTGGGGGCCCAGGGCCCTTGGCTTCCACTCACATGTTCTTCTGGGCCAGGATGATGGCGTTGACATCGTCTGCATTCACCATGCTCAGGATGCGGCTACAGAAGACCCTCGAGGCCGAGTCCGGGGGGTCCATCTCTTCCTCCTCCTCCGCTGCCTGAAACAGGCGGGAAGAAAGTGTTTTCAGTCTGCATCAGGAAGTGGGGGGAGGTGGGATGGGGGGCTGGGAACCCCACAGGCCACCTGTCCGTAAGTGGGTCATGCCACCTGAGCCTCAGCTTTGTTATGCCAGGAACTCGGGGGTGTTTCGAGAACCACAGGAGTTCCTATTTATAACTTGCACCCAAGCACATCACAATCCCATCACCCCTCCCACCTCCACACCTGCCCCTCTCCACATGCCCAAAGCTACAGGCACCTTCCTCCTGCATAGACCTGCCCCCTCCTCCTGGCTGCCCCCTCAAATCATCACCCCCTCCAATGCCTTTTCTCCCAAGAGGTCTTTGATGACTACCCCTATTCTGGTCACTCATCACTTCACCTTTTTTTAATTGCTCCACTGTCTCATCGCTTCCTGAAATTATCTTAGTTATCAGTTAACCCTTTTGCCTGTCACCCCCACAGCAATATTAGCTCCAATAGAACAGAGGCGTGTGTTCTTTCTTGCTCGCTGCTCTGTCTCCAGAGCCCAGCCCAGAACCTTGTTCACAGCAAGGGATTGCCTGAATTTAGTTTTATGAAGGCAAACGGAACCTTTCAAACTCAGCTCTGAAGCTAGACTTATATCAGCAAGTTAAAGCCAAGAATTTCAGGCACTGGCAGCCAGGCTGTGGGCCCCAGCAACCCAGATGGCTCTGTGGCTCTTGGCTCCCAGCTTCCCTGGCACACAGATGCTATCCCAGCAGGTGGGGACTTCCTGGACCATGCTAGGGCAGGAGGGACCACAGCTTCAGCACTCACCCTCCTAAGGAGGTTCAGGAAAAACCCAGAATCCTGACATAGCTTGGCTCTGTGGTCTGCACGTTTAATCGCCGACTGAAAGGCCCACTTGCAACTGGTTAAGGTTCACACACAGGATCAGGAAGGGCTTTCAGAGCCCACTTAACTACCCTCCTCTTTATTGAGCACCTACTGTATACTAGACAAGACACCGATTTCAAACTCTGGCAATTGTTACCATCCTTATTCATACATGAGAAAATTGAGGCTCAGTGACTGAGGAACTAGGCAGTTGTCACACAGCCAGTGAACATGGGTCACAACTCAAACACCCACAGACCACAGGATCCACAAATATGTGACTCTGACGTTCAGTAGCTACCTGTGACAGGACAGCTGCTTCTTGCAGCACCTGATTCCTGCCAGACTTCTGATTGTTTCCAGAAATAAACCTGAAATATGGATTTCTTCTTCCTGTGAAATCACCTCATTTACAAATGTTAGCAACTAATATTTTTCTTACCCCAACGCCATAGAGGCCAAGAGTACGTATCTATTTATGCCCAGAATCTGGCTATCAGTTTGCAGCCATTACGTGCCTTCTGGAGATAAACTGCCACACCTGACGAAATCCACCACCTCCCCAATCACCATGTTTGAGCTCCTTCTATGTGCCAGGCATGGACACCCACACCCTCCACATTTCCAAAGAAGATCATGTATAAAGAGGACACTTAGGCTCTCAAAGGACAGAATGTGGCGGGAAGCCCACAGCTAGAGCCTGGCAGGTGCAGGATTTGGACCTGTGGGAAATGGTTCTGCTACAAAGATGGGCTCTTTCCTGTCTCTGGCTCCCAGATGTGAGGGCTGAGGGATTCAAGGCACACTCCCCCACCAGCTGCCTCTCACAGGAAGCCTTCCCTGACTAACATACACATACAGAGTGGAAATGACCCAGCATGGGCTCTGATCCTTGCTCCAAATATATTTATGGGGGACACACGCAGAGAGGGAGACTGTGTGACCTTGGGAGAGTCACCTCACTTCCTAGATCCATTTTCTCACCCAGAAAATAGGTATAACAAAGAATCTGAATCTCACAATGCTGTCTGTGGGGACTAAAACCAATAGTGCTAAGAGGTGCTGGGCTCGGAGCAGTCAGTTTCTCCAAGTGGAGTGTGAAGAAATCCTAGGACAGGGCCCGGGAATCAGTATTCTAATGAGGGCCTCCCTAGTGCTTCCAAGAATACAGAACAAACACTTATATAGCACTTCATTCAATCCTCAGTCTCCCCTACAAGGGCATCTCCGAGGGCACCAAAGACTCCCAGGGGTGGGCTCAGGTCACACACCAATACGGAAAGGCGCCGCAACTCCACCCAAGTCATTTAACAGAATTTAATTTGGCTGCCCAAGCTCAGCAAAACCCGCGAGGCGGGGCGGGGTTCACAAATCCCCTCATGCCCCGCCCCTGTGAAGCGGGAAACTGAGGCCCAAGCAGGTCAACGCCCGATTCCGGGAGACACGGCACAGCCTGAACACAGGCGGCCCCAACTCCCGCGCCTCGGATCCAGACTCGGCCCATGGCGCCGCCCGCGCGTCCACCGCGCAGACGGGGAAACTGAGACCTGTGCGCAGGAGGGGTGCCCAGATGTTGCCAGCGGCGCGCCCCACCCCGCTACAACCCGAGAACCGCGCCCGACCCGGCCCGGCTCCCCAGAGGCCCCTGCGTCCCCAGCCCCACCCCGAACTCGGCCCCGGCGTCGGTGGCAGCAGCACCTGCACATCTGGCGGCCTTGCTCGCGCTTCCGGGATGGCGCCCGCGCCGCCGCGACGTCACCACGCACCATGCGTGCGAGCGCGCGTGGAGGCGACGTGCCCTGGGCTGACTTGCGTGCGTGGAGGCGCGGCAGGAACGGGTGGAGCTTAGATGCAGCTTCTATTTGCGGGTGCATCACAACAAATAGCCAATCAAGCAGTCTCTCTCGCGCCTGCGTAGTTTCCAAAGCCTGAGCTCCAAGGCAGCCCGGAAGGGGGGAGGGGAATGGGGAGGGAGGAAGAAACAACCAATTTTATAGATAGTAAGACTGAGGTCCGAGAGCGGCAAGCATTCCCACAGGGTCATGTAATCCTCGAGTGGGCTGTGGTGGATCCAGACCCAAATGTTCTGCTTTCCAGGCTGGGAATCAGACTCACTCGGGTTCAAACACCCTGCTGCGTTTTTGGTAACCTTTTTCTGGGCCAGGATCCTGCATTGCATTTAGTCATGTCTCCTTGGTCTCTTCCACTCTGTGACAGTTCCTGTCTTCCTTAATCTTTCATGACCTTAATACTTTGAAGAGTACTGGTTTTGTAGAACACCTAACATTATGGGTTTGTTCAATATTTCCTCATGATTAGTCTGAAGTTGAGCAGCTTGGGAAAGAATCCCACAAAAGTGATGTTTCCTTCTCAATGCATCATATCAGGAGACACTGGGATGTTGATATGTCTCATTGTTGGTGACGTTAACTTTGATTACTTGCTTAAGGCAGTGTCTACCAGCTTCTCAACTGTCAAGTTACTATTTTCCTTTGCAATTAATAAGTATTCTATGGGGGGATACTTAAGAGACCATGTAAATACCATTGGTGTTTTGGTCTTGGGTTTTTTTTGTTGTTGTTTACATATTTTTCACCCTTTAGTTTTAGCATCCATTCATGGCTCTTGGCAGCAATAATGATTACTTACTATGTGTTTGCATAATGGTGATTTTTAATTTAATTATTAATTGGAATTCTGTTGTAAACAAAGCTGTCCATTCTTCTCAATTATGTATTCAAGTATTTATATCACTATGGAGTCATGAGTATTTATTTTATTCTGTGCCTTATAATTAATTTCTATATTATTTATTTTACTGCCCCTTTAAGTTAGCTCCTATGTCTTTTTAATATGTCTCATGTTTCTGTGAGTACGTCCTTACTTTTGGCATCACAAGATGTTCTGTGCTTGCTTTGGAATATCCCTGGAATCAGCCATTTCTCCAAGGAGCCTGGTTCTGCTTCTTGGAGAATGGTATTTAGAGACCAAGATCTGGGTGCTGGGTGTGCTCACTGCTACCCACGTATTATTGCTTAGAGACCCTCTCAGCAGTCAGAGCTAGGAAATACATGTATGTCTACTAACCCATGCATATACACATACACATCTATTTTTAGTTCTGTATCTGTTCCCTTGTGTCTCTACTGAAAACCATGAGTTCATACTGAGATGAGGATGCGTTAAGTGAGATAACCCAAGTTAAATGCATGAACAAAATGGAACAAATAGTAATTGCTTGATAAGTGTTAGCAATTATCATTAGTTTCTGGGGTCTTATGAAATGTATGTTATATATTATATGTCTGATTTTTCTGTGTCTCAGTTTGTTAACTGTGAGTCTGGGTGAACCTAGCATCTGCCTCTTAAGGTTGCTAAGAGCTTGAGAGATACACACATACCCTTGGGCACATGGAAGACTCTTTGAGAGCCCTGGAATTGGCATATCTGAGTTCTAATTTCAGCTGTCACATCCTAGCTGGGTAGCCTTGAGCAAGTGGCTTAACCTTAAGAAATCATGCAGGTTAATTCCTTACAAGAGGGGTCCCCAACCCCGGGCTGTGGACCAGTACTTGTCCTCGGCCTATTAGGAAACAGGCTGAACAGCCGGAGGTGGGCGACGGGTGACCAAGCAAAGCTTCATCTGCCACTAGCCATCACTCCCCATCACTCACATTAGCACCTGAACCATTGCTGGCATTACAGCCTGAACCATTGCCCCACCCCACCCCCATCCGTGGAAAAATTGTCTTCCACGAAACCAGTCCCTGGTGCCAAAAAGGTTCGGGACTGCTGCCTTACAACAGTTTGGCCCATTGTAAGCCCTTGGTAAACTGAGGGTAAACTCTATTATTACTCTCACACTCTCCTGCCTTCATTCATTGAAAAGTAAACGATGATCAGGAATCTTATACATTCTTATAGTTCAACCAACAGTTTTAAAAATTGTTCAGTAAACCCTCTAGCCATATGGGTTCAGTAAACCCTCTAGTCATATGGGTTTGGCCCGTATTCTGAGAATCCAGAAAATACTCAGTCCCTGCCTAGCCTTGGAGGATGAAGGAGAGTCTGACACAGACAATCCCAGCCCTGAAGGGAACAATGTTGGGTTAGAGGGAGGAGAGACTCAAGGCTGGAGGAACCTACAGAGTGGGGTTTGAGGACTTCTGAAGGCCAGGAAGCAGGTACATCTGGATGGAGTTTTGAGGTAGGATTAGGAGTTTTGCAGGTGCTGACAATCATTCAGGACTGAGGGGATCACAGGAGCAAAGACAGGATGGTGGGAAAGCACATAGTGTGGATTTGATCTTTTAAGAATTGTGGAGCTCCATGAGCCAGACAGCAGCCAGTGCTGAGAAGAGCCTGGGTGGCGGCTGCTGGGAAAAGTAGAACTGTGGCTCTGTCTGCATGGCTTTGCCAAGCTGTAGCAGAAGAGGCCCAGACTGGAGAACCCAAGCTTTTCAACGGGTCTCTTGGGCTCTGTTGGAAGCCAGGGAACAATTACGAGGGTCCTGGAAGGGGTGGGGGCTGCACATTGAAGCCAAAAGGGACTTGGCTGGTCCAAAATGTTTTCCTTTTCTATTTTGTTTAAATTTTATTTATTTATTTTCTTGGCTGTGTTGGGTCTTTGCTGCTGTGCGTGGGCTTTCTCTAGTTGCGGCGAGCCAGGGCTACTCTTCGTTGCAGGGTGCGGGCTTCTGATTGCGGTGGTTTCTCTTGTTGCTGACCACGGGCTCTAGGCGTGCGGGCTTCAGTAGTTGTGGCACATGGGCTCAGTAGTTGTGACTCGCGGGCTGTAGAGCACAGGCTCAGTAGTTGTGGTGCAGGGCTTAGTTGCTCCGTGGAATGTGGAATCTTCCCAGACCAGGGCTCGAACCCATGTTCCCTGCATTGGCAGTCGGATTCTTTTTTTTTTTAATTTTATTGATTGATTGATTGATTTTTGGCTGTGTTGGGTCTTCATTGCTGTGCGTGGGCTTTCTCTAGTTGCAGTGAGCGGGGGCTACTCTTCGTTGCGGTGCATTGGCTTCTTATTGCTGTGGCTTCTCTTGTTGCGGAACATGGGCTCTAGGTGCACAGGCTTCAGTAGTTGCAGCACGCGGGGTCAGTAGTTGTGGCTCACGGGCTCTAGAGCGTAGGCTCAGTATTTGTGGCACACAGGCTTAGTTGCTCCGCAGCAGGTGTGATCTTCCCGGACCAGGGATCGAACCTGTGTTCCCTGCATTGGCAGGCAGATTCTTAACCACTGCGCCACCAGGGAAGTCCTCCCCCCCCCACCTCTTCTGACTGGGCAGCCTTCCTTCCTCCCCGCCTTCCTTCCTTCCTTCTTTCCACAATGATTTCCCTGAATACCTCCCCCTGTTTTGTGCCATGCAGTATGTAGGCCTCAGGACTAAAACAATAAGAAACAATGTACCCTTCTCAGATTTTGGGGGTCTTCCAGTCTACCGGGTGAGGCAAAAGTCAACTGACGGCACAGACACAAGTGAATCAGTTATGAAGTGGAGGTTCATTTTACCAAGACTGCAGCCAATCAGGACACCTGGCCTTGCCATGGGGAGGTCAGGGATGGCTTCCAGTAGGAGGTGACCTCAGAGCACCTATCTGACAAGTTACCGCCAAAAGCCAGTTACCTTCTCCAGTGTTAGCTACCTCCAAAAGCCAGTGTCCTGCTCATTTATTCATTAATTCATTCAATTATTCATTCATCTATTGAACTCCCATAGGGCCTTAAGCATCATTCAAGGAGGTGGTGAGGACAAAACAGACAAAATTCTTTCCAGGCTGGAGCAAGATGGGGGGAAGGGGGGAAGCAAAAGAATGAACAAGATCATTCTGGAAGGGGGTAACTGCTGGGAAGAAAATAAAATAGAGTGAAAAGGAGTAAGTGCCCCCTCTTTCAAAACATGAGCCATAAAAACCCTTCTAATCAATGCTGACACCTTCTCCTGGGGCCGTGGGCACCTTATCATGCTCTAGCAGAAGGTGCAGGGAGGAGGGACTCCTCCCAGTGGCCCTGCTCTCTCAGCAGTTAACCTAGCCATTATTGAGTTCCTCCAGTATGCACCAGGCCACCCTCCCGGGATTAGACAGACCAGGTGCAGGGGCGGTGTAGCGGGGCGGAGGTTTTGTGTGCTCTTGGGCACGTCGCTCCCCCTCGGGGCCTCGGGTCTACAGAAGTAACTAGCGGTTCAGAGTGGGTTATCCAGCAGTCTGGCTGCCCTGACCTGCAAGCCTGAGCTCCTTAAGGAAATACCATTTAGTGTTGTCCTCCCAACAGCCCGCAAGGTGAGAGTGCGCGCAAAGAGGTGTTTATCCCCATTTCACAGATGAGCAGAATGAAGCTCAAACAGGGGTTGTATGTCTTGCCAAGATGCGCGGCACTGACCCGAGAACTGACTCGGATCTTCAGCCCCCCGCCCCCGCCCCCGCCCCCGCCTCCGCCTCCGCCCTCGTCTCCGTCCGGGGTTGGCGCGACGGCCTCTGCCCCTTTAAGAACGCCCCACGGATGCAAGCAGGAAGGGGGCGGTGCCTGTGCCTGAGACGGATGTGCTCGCGCACCAATGGACGCTGCAGTCACCGTGGCGGCGTCCAATGGGCGCGGTGAGGGCGGTGCTGGGTGCCAGAGCCTGGTTCCCGAGGCGCGGCGGCCGCGGCTGGGGGCGGGGAGGGGGGCGCAGGACCCCAGGCTGGGGTCCCGGAGCCGGAGGCACGTGTCCCGGGGCGCCGGCGGGGTAGCGCTGGCCCGGAGCGCTGCCCGGACCTGAGCTAGTCCGGGGGCCGGCGCGGCGGGGGCTGCGGCTGCTAGGCGGAGTGAAGGGCCGCGGGGGAGGCGAGCCGGGGGGCGCGGGGGTTCTGAGTGCCGGAGAGGGCGCGGCCTGGTGAGGGCAGCTGGGGGTGGGGGCCACGGAAGGTCAAGGGCAGCGGCTGGGGGCGCTGCCGGCGGAGACGTGCAGGGCCGGGGGCGCCCGAGGGTTGCGGGGGGTCGGGAGCCCCAGACTGGTGGCGTCAAACAGGCGTGGGGCGTTGGGAACTTGGGTGGGAGGTTGACGGTAGGCCAGGCCGGTGCAGGGGGCGTCTGGAGAGCGTAGGGTGTTATGGGATGGGGCGGGGGGGCGTCTGGGGATATCAAGGTGTTGAGGGGCGACGGGCCAGCTGTGGGGGAAGCTGGCCCGGGCTGGGGTCGGTGCTTGGGGTGGGGGGAGGGCTATTTATGCGAGCGCAGGAGATTGTGAGGATGGGGGCTGGGAGGGTCTCAGAAAATGGGACCCGAGCCCGGAAGGAGCAGGCAGGTGAGGGTTAGGGAGGGGATGCTGTGGGTTAGAATGACGGCTCTACCACCGCCAGAGCTTGGGGCCTGGGGGAGGCGGACAGTTCTTGATGGTCCAAGGAAGAAGCCGTGGGGGTCTCGACCACTCCTCCTCAAAGGAGGCTACTTTGAGAAGGTGGTAAGAAGGCCTGAGGAGAGGAGAAAAGGCTCCCAAGGAATGGCTTGGGTCAAGGTCCCTGGTGTTGGGGGCGGTGGTATTAGGTTCAGTGTATGGAAGGAAAGCCTTGGGGTTTCTGGGTGGCTCCCCTTAGGAGAAGGGACAGCTGGAGGTGGGGAGCTCTGGTAAAGATTCAGTTATTTTTCCCTTGGGCTCTAAAAAATAGTCTCCCCAAGATCTCAGGGGTTGTCCCCCTGAAAAAAATCCCAGCACCAGCTCTGGACATTTAAGCAGATAAAGCCCTAGGTTCAAATCCTGCCTCCTGTGGTTGGCTTGCTCTGTGACCTTGGGCAAATGGCTTTGCCACTCTGGGCCTCAATTTCCTTTTCTGCAGGGGGAATGTTCCCTACTTCCCCGGGGTGTTTATAAAGATTAAATAATAGTTAATAATAGCTAACACTGTTTGAACCTGATGCCAGGGCTTGATGAGTGGGTTGTTAAGTGCTTTGGACAAACCAGGGTTGTTACTCTACCCACCCTGTAGATGAGGAAACTAAGGCCTGGAGCCCCTGAGTCACACAGCAAGTGATCGGCGGTGTGGAGAATGGAGACAGAGGAGATTTGAGGGGCTTGGTGGGATTCTTACCCCCATCCATTCTCCCCACCAGGGCCAATTCCCATCCCCCCAGCAGCATGGCATCCTGTGCTGAGCCCTCTGCTGCGGACCCTGAGCCCACTGCCCCGCCACCTGCTGGGGTCCCACCACTTGAGGACTTCGAAGTGCTGGACGGGGTGGAAGACGCAGAGGGCGAGGAGGAGGAGGAGGAGGAGGAGGAGGATCTGAGTGAGCTGCCGCCACTTGAGGATGTAGGGCAGCCCTCACAGGAGGAGGCCGAGCAGCCCGGGGCCCTGGCCCGAGAGTTCCTGGCTGCCATGGAGCCAGAGCCTGAGCCCGCCCCGGCCCTGGACGAGTGGCTGGACATCCTGGGTAAGGAGCAGGGGTGGCTCGGGTTGACCGACAGGGCCTGGACAGCTCAGGTTCAGGAGTGACCTTGGCCTAGGCCCTCTCCCCCTGAGCCTCATTTCCCCATCTCTGTTGTGAAGGAGGTTGGAAGTAAAACATGTGGTAACCACGTTGATCGCCAGCCACAGGCAGTTGCTCGAGATACTTCATGTTTATGCCCTTTTCTTGCCTCCCCACCCCATGACTTGCTTTCGCAGAGCTGTTAACAGGGCTCAGAGAGGCTGAATCACTTGCCCAGAGCCGCACAGCCAGCACAGCAGGCACTGGCAGCTCCCAATCCCCACTTTTCTTGGCATTTGTCTGGCAAGTGCCTGTCCCCAGAACAATGTGTCCTGAGGTCAAATAGATCTGTGGAACATTCCATTTTGTTCATCCCTGTGTCTGGTTCATAGTATTCATTAGTGTGCTAA
Organism: Lagenorhynchus albirostris; assembly: GCF_949774975.1. Lineage (NCBI taxonomy): Eukaryota > Metazoa > Chordata > Mammalia > Artiodactyla > Delphinidae > Lagenorhynchus > Lagenorhynchus albirostris. The sequence goes on along the minus strand of NC_083097.1, from coordinate 159,829,871 downwards.
TTGTTCAGAAAATTCTTGCAAGAAAGAAACTAGGAGAACCCACATATGTGCCACCCCCATGTACCCTATCACAACAACTCTAGAAGATAAACACAGCGATACTAGTTCTGATATCTAATACACTAAATAATGCTAATGACCACACAAATAATAGTAAAACATTATTACTACCATCATTAGTGCTAATGATACAGTAGTATCAAATAATACTGGTACTGGTAAAATCGAATTGGTACTGATTTCACCTCCACTACAGATATAAACCTTACTGCGCCTAAAAATAACACCAGGTGATATTTACTGAGCATTGGTTCTGTGCCAGGCCTGTGCATCATCTTATTTTATCCTCACAACAACCCCACGATGTAAGTCCTACCATATCCCCGTTTTACAGATAGGGAAACAGGCTCAGAGAGGTGAAGGCACTTGTCCAAGGTTGCACAGCCTCCTTGGCTGTATTAAAGTTTGGGAAGCTCTTCTCTAATGATATTAAGAGCTGCCCTGCTCCCTGCCTGAGCATGAGGATGGCTCTGTTTGTTTATATTCGAGCCAGCTGCGTTCTGAAGTCAGAATTCAGGCTTCTAGACAAGGAAACTGAGGCCTTGAGAGGGGATGTGATTCTACATCCCTGGGTTTACCTGGGTGAGAGGCAGTGCCTGGTTGAGGTCCTACCAGCATATCCACTGTTAGTGCCCAGAAACCTCAAGACACAGGGGTCTCTTGGCATCCAGTAGATCATTGGTTCTCAAACTGGATGCAGGGGCATGTATAAGTTGGGGAGCACTGCAGAAATTTGGAACACTCTAGAATATTCCATAGTATTAATAGATCTCTCTGCCCCTAACCTTTAGACTAGGGTCTACTCAGACTCATGGTAGTATTTTCCAGACCAGTGGAATATTATGGAATACAGGTACTTGTTGGAACATGGGTGACTGCAGATGATGTCAGTCTGACGTGCCCCATAGGAGTAAGCCCTCTATTGCTCAAGCAGTTGTCATGGCATGACAGTGGGTGTCATCATTGCGGAGGCTCCTTGAGTGGATTCATGAGAGCACGGGGCCCCATGCCTGGTACTCAGTAGGTGTTGGCTGTGGCCATTTGGCCATTCCTAAGATCGTTTGGGGTATGGAGGGGAACATAGTGGTCTCTTCGGCAGCTGGAGGGGGGCGTTGGGGGCTACTTTTGCTTATAGGTCCTTCTGTGATGTGGTGCTTTGGTCGGGACACAGTCCTGGCATCGCAGGTGCTCTGCTAACCAAGCAAACTACTCACTAGGTGTCACCAGGATACCCCCTGATCACCCCATTTCATGGCTGGGTAAATTGAGGTCCACATGTCACAGGGCTGAGATTGGAACCGGAGGAGGGAGGAGAGGGCAGCTCCAGAGTCTCATTACTGGGTATCCCTGCTGCCCTGATTGTGGTAGGCAGGATGGCTTTTCTCAGCCCTTTGCCCTCACTGAGCCTTGACTTTCTTTTTCTTCTTTTGGCCACGCCGCCTGGCTTGCGGGATCTCAGTTACCTGACCACGGATTGAACCCGGGCCACAGTAGTGAAAGCCCGGACCCGGAATGCTAACCATTAGGCCACCGGGGAACTACCTTGGTTTTCTTAAGATAACAGACCAGCCAGCGTTCACTGAGCCCATCCTTGGAGCCAGTATCGTCAGTCCCCAAATCAATCCTTTCATGCCCAGTGTCCAAGCCGGGGACACTGAGGCCCAGAGGCATGGGGTCACCTGCCCAGTAGTGGCGGAGTGGCCACTGAAAACTCACCTTGTGCCCTGGTGCTGTGCCACCCCCAGGATAGGCAGGGCTGGGGAGGGGGGAGTGCCCAGGGGGCAGCTGCCCATCTGAGCTGCTCAGTGACAGGCTGCTTGTCCCTGCTCCGTGGCAGGGAATGGGCTGTTGAGGAAGAAGATGCTGGTTCCAGGCCCACCAGGCTCAAGCCGCCCGGCCAAGGGCCAGGTGGTCACCGTGCAGCTGCAGACTTCGCTGGAGAATGGCACACGGGTACAGGAGGAGCCGGAGCTGGTGTTCACTCTGGGTGACTGTGATGTCATCCAGGTGGGAACGGTGCAGGGCCTGGGCAGTTCTGGGTGGGGAGGGGCTGGGGTGAGATGCAGGGGAGGTGGTGGTGGTGGTGGTGGCCGGGTGGGTGGGCACTGCTGTACTGCACCTGGACCCACTCAACTCATGCCACTCCCCTCCCCGACCCCAGGCCCTGGATCTCAGTGTCCCGCTCATGGACGTGGGAGAGACGGCTATGGTCACTGCTGATTCCAAGTACTGCTACGGCCCCCAGGGCAGGTGAGTACCTGCTGCCTGCAGGGGTCCCTGTGAGGGTGAGGAAGTGGGTGGGACCGGTTGCTCCCCCATCTCACCCTATCTAGGTGCACATTTTATAGAAAAGGAAACGGGCTCCGGGAGGGGAGCACCCGCACCAAGTCACGGAGCTCAAGAGTAGCAAGAGTTAACTTCCCTTGTGTTTTACTGAGGAGGGGGTGACGGCCCTTTCCCGCCTGTTCCCACTGAACCTAGTGTGTCTGGGGTTCAGTCATGGTGGCCGCTGGGTCTGAGTGCTGTCCCCACCCCATCCCCCAGCAGGAGCCCATACATCCCCCCACACGCGGCCCTGTGCCTGGAGGTGACCCTGAAGACTGCCGTGGATGGGCCTGACCTGGAGATGCTCACGGGGCAGGAACGCGTGGCCCTGGCCAACCGGAAGCGGGAGTGTGGCAATGCTCACTACCAGCGGGCCGACTTCGTGCTGGCCGCCAACTCCTACGACCTCGCCATCAAGGCCATCACTTCTAGTGCCAAAGGTGACCGCCAGGTCGAATCCCAGCACCTCCTCTGCAAAGCCATCCCCACTAGTGCTAGAAACTTCAAGCCACAGAGGGCCCCAGATTCAAAATGTTCTAGAAAATTCTAGAATATGGATAGATGTTTATGCCTAGTCTTTAGATATTTCTAGACTTATATCCCAGGTCCGTGGACTGTTATGGAGTGCAGGTAGATGTTGGAACGTGGGTGACTGCAGATATTGTCAATCCATGATCAGGCCCTCGTTCGCTTAGGCTCCATTTTTGTCGACTCCTTGGGAGTGCCCTGAGGACGGCACTGGTCTTGGCCCATGTTAGAGATGGGGAAACTGAGGCCAGAGAGGCCTGAGGTCCCCCAGGGAGTAGGTGGTAGAGGCCCCAGCACTGGCATCTTGAAAACCCCCCATTTCCTGTGACTGGGACGCTCAGAGACCCTTCCCCCCCAGTCTCCTCCAGTACCAGCTGCAGTGGGGTGGGCCTAGGCCTGGGTCACATAATCCCTCTGTAGATGGTTGTGGGTGGCTGGCGGTGTGGTAACAGTGGCTGTAGTTGAGTGCTGTCCCCCAACAGTGGACATGACATTCGAGGAGGAGGAGGAGCTCCTGCAGCTGAAGGTGAAGTGTCTGAACAACCTGGCAGCCTCACAGCTGAAGCTGGACCACTACCGTGCAGCGCTGCGCTCCTGCAGCCTTGTGCTCGAGCACCAGCCCGACAACATCAAGGCGCTCTTCCGCAAGGGCAAGGTGAGCTGCAGCTCACAGGCAGCAGGCGGGCAGGCTGGCTCCCTGACCTCAGAGCAGTGGTGCTGGTCCCAAACCCTAGATTTGAGATAGGCACAGGTATCAGTCAGCCAAGCTCTCTGGGGTATAAATGGGGAAACTGAGGCTCAGACAGGTGCAGGGGTGTGGCCTGGGTCACAGCAATTCATTGACTGAGGCCAGATTTTTTTTTTTTTTTTTTGTGGGCTGTACTACATGGCATGTGAGATCTTAGTTCCCCAACCAGGGATCAAACCCGTTCCCCCTGCATTGGAAGCGTGGAGTCTTAACCACTGGACCACTAGGGAAGTCCCCTGACTGAGGTCAGATTTGAACCCTGGGTCTTAGGTTCCCTCTACTCCCCAACACTGCCCTTTGGCCCATTGATAACTGTTCTTTGCATATAACCCTTTGTGACTCCCATCTCCCTCAGAGTAAAAGCCGGGTTCTTATTTCAGCCTTTAAGGCTCTGAGCTATCTGGTCTTCCTCCTGCCATCATCTTCCAGTGTACTCTTGCTTTTTTGCATGCTGCTCAGCTTCTCCACTACTTGTTGCCTGGGCCAGGTCTGCTCCTACCCCCGTGCCTTTGCACAGGCTATGTTCTCTGCTTGAGATATTCATACCCCAAATACACCTATGGGTCCTTCTCTCACCTCCTTCAAGTCTTTGCTCTGATATCACCTCCTCAGGAAGTCCTCCCTACAACACCCACCCTGACCCTTTGCCCTGCCTTCATGTTTCCTGTGTCACTGTCAGCATGGCCAGGTGTCATGCCTCTTGTCCATCTCCCTTACCAGAAGGTGGGGATTTTGTATGTCTCATTCACTGCTAAATCTCTAGCCCTTCAAACAGAGCCAGGCATACAGTAGGTGCTGAGTAAGTGCTGGTGGAATGTAGGAGTGAATTTGGCTTGAATGGATTTGACTTTAATTGCTTTTGTCCCCATCTCTGTTCATCTTCACCCTGTTGGGATAGGGGGTGCTTTCAGCATTTTTTAGCAGTAAACCAAGGAAACTGAGGTGCAAGCAAACGCAGGGTCACCTAGTGTGTTAATGAGAGGCCTGAGCAGGCCAGCCAGCATTTTTTAAGTGCTTTTTGTGTGTAGAGTTCTGCATAGAAACGGAGAGTAGAGAAAAGATGTTGTCCCTGTTTTTCAAGGGTTTAGAATCTTCTTGTGGGGAGTGAGACTGTCTGCTCATGTAGCCTTATACATGTTTGGGTCTGCTGGTTGAAGGTGACGGAAAACTACTCAAATAGATTCAGCCAAAGGAATTAACGACTTGTGGAACTGCCAAGTCAGGGGTAATGGCTTCAGGCACAGCTGGATCCAGGTGTTTAGAAATGCTGTGCAGATGCTGTGTCTGTCTGCCGCGTTTCTCTCTCAGGCAGGCTCCTCTCTCAGGGTGACCAAGATGCTCCCTCCTGCTCTGCCAAAAGCTCCAGGCTTCCATCCCTTCCACTTAGCAACTGGCCTCTCAGTGGTACCAGCAGAGTTCAGGCTGGATCTCACTGGCTGGCTTGAGTCACATGCCTGGCTCTGAATCATTCGATGTGGCCAGAGCTTTGGCAGCATCCATTTGGCTTCTCGAGCCAGCCGAGGTGGTGAAGGAGGAGGAGAGACCAGCACCTGGGTCTCCTGCACAGGATGAGCCAGACACCCAGGAGAAGGAGCAGGTTAGGGGAGTGACACCAAGCCTGGTGGTCTGCTCATGTAGTCTGAGGGCTCAGGGGAGCAGTGTACGGGTGACTGGACCCCCGGGGCACTTGCTAGAGATACATTTGGGACTAGTCAGGTGGCCAGGAGCCTGGCAGGGCTGGGTCTCTTAAAGGAGAATGTGGCCCACCGTGGGTCCAGAATGATACACGCCCCACTTCCTCCCACAGGTGTTGGCCCAGCAAGGCGAGTACAGTGAGGCCATCCCCATCTTGAGAGCAGCCCTGAAGCTGGAACCTTCCAACAAGGTGAGCAGAATGGGGGCACCCTGAGATTTGCTGTGCCGGCCTGTCTGGGAAGTTTTTCCTGTGGCCTGCCCCTTAGCCTTCTTGCTGTGGCTCTCCCTATGGTGTTTCTACCTGGGAAGTGGCAGGGGGTAGGTAGCTGAAGGGCCCCAGCCCACCTGCTGAGGCCCTTATTGACCCTTGCATAGGCAGTCTGGACTCACCCCCAACAGGGGTCCCAGAGGCCAAGGGCACTAGCCAGCCTGGCCAATGCCAGTGTCTTCAGCTTTCTTCCCAGAACCTTCCTCTCTCCTGGCCACCCTTGCTCCACTCCATCTTCTGGCTTCCTAGGAGGATGGAGATAGCAGCCTTCACTTCGCCGATGCCCAGAGAATAGCTGACAGAATTCCCATGTCCCAGTGGTTCCAGCCCCGAAGGGCCCCAGGGCCCCAGAAAGGCAGACTGCTAGCAGTGATCGTTGGCTTCTGCTGCCACCTGCTCTCACAGACACCCCCCTCTCACAGACGATCCATGCAGAGCTCTCAAAGCTGGTGAAGAAGCACGCGGCCCAGCGGAGCACTGAGACCGCCCTGTACCGGAAGATGCTGGGCAACCCCAGCCGGCTGCCTGCCAAGTGTCCTGGCAAGGGTGCCTGGGTGAGCTGGGGCCGGCGGGCACAGGGAGGCTCCTAGAGTAGGGGCAGGGGCTATGGGCAGGGTACGCCATGCAGAGGGAGTTTCTTCATTTTGCAAACATCGATGTCTTCATGAACTGGGGTGTTGTGGACCATGCTGGGGACACAGAGAAGCCCAGTGCTGTGTGACCAGGACTAAAGCAGAAGATAAAACACAATCTGGAGGGCTCAGGGTGGGGCTCATCCAGAGGGGAAGGGGAGGTGTACCAGAGGAGGGGACATTTGGCTTGAGTTTTGATGCATGAGTAGGAGTTTTCCAAGAGGCAGGCAAGGCATTGTCAGGCAGTGGTTTCCTGGGAGGCCTTTGTGGGGCCTGTTGCTAGCTGAAGTGCAAGACATCCGTCTTGACCGCTGTCTAGCCTCCTCTTCCCTCTCCTTTATCCACAGTCCATCCCATGGAAGTGGCTGTTTGGGGCAACTGCTGTCGCCCTGGGGGGCGTGGCACTCTCTGTGGTCATCGCTGCCAGGAACTGACCACCCAGGTGGCCGCCATCCCCTCCACTCACCGTGGACCCCACCCTGCGCTCCCTAACTCCCCCAGGCTCCCTGTCCACTGCCCTAACTGGCCTAGCCCCCTCCTCTGGGGCGGGGGCAGTGAGGTTTGGGGGTCGTGTGGCCCAGCGAGCAGGAGGGACTGAGCCCTATAGGAGGAAAGTGAGGCAGGGCCCGGGCCCCACGTCCAGCCCGGAGCAAGGGGGCCCTCATTCCTCCAGACCCAATTCCCACCCCTGACCCCACCCCCTGGGTTAGGCCCCAACAGGGTCCAGCCTCAGTTTCTCCCTCCCAACAGGCCTGGGGGCAGCCCTTCCCCCACCCATTCCCTGTCCAAGCGCCAACTCCTCCTGCCCCGCCTGCTGCCCTCTGTCCAGGTACCCCACCCCCCACCTCCCAACACACAGTGAAATAAAGCCTCCCACCCCGCACCCTGCTGGCTCTGGAGCCTTCTTCCACCATCACTTGGGGCTGAGCCAGAGACAGCCTGTGCCTTGTCCAGGGTCACACAGGACCGTGGATATGGCCAAGCCAGGACTAGAGTGGGGGTTGTCTGCTCTCAGATCACAGCAGACCATCTTTACCAATGGGGACACTGAGACCTGGAATAGCGGGGCGTTATGCTCAGGGTCCCTGGTCAGACTCTGTGGGGGTTCACAGCTAGCTATGCTCCTTACCCCACCTCTCTTGACTCTGTTGCATCTTCTGAAATTGGGGACCTTGATGGGACCTAACTGGGGACTCTGCTGAGCCCTCAGTGACCACAGGGGTCTGGCTGTGCAGCAAGAGGACAGCCCCATGTCTGGGCAGCAACATAGCCAGTGCAAAGGCCTTGGAGCAGCATGGAACCTCGTCTGTTCAAAGTTGATAAAGGTGGGTGGTCAGCAGAGCTGGACCCTGCAGGGCCTTGGGGGCTATGGGGAGGGGTTGGGAGCTCCATCCCATCTCCTTTTCCCTACAACCCAGGGCTGTTGGAGCTTCTTTCCAAAATGTTGCCCACCGTCACAACCAGGACAGCCAGAGCCAGTGTTTGGGCCTTTATTAACCTGAGTTCCTCTCACTGCTGCTGTCTCTGAGATAGACCACACAAGTGTTCGGCCTGCCCCCATCCCTTACAGTCCAGGAGTAGAAGCAACTGGCCACAGCCACCCAGCAGAAGGTGGCCATCAGGCCTGGAAACTAGATCTTTGCCCTGCCTGCTCCAGGCCGTTGCTGGGCCACCTGGATTACTCTCAGGGCATAAATTGGGGTGGCTTGGACCTGCTTCTCCTCTCCACCATTCAGCCCCCTTAGGTTTCTACCTTGTCCTCAGACAGGAAAGGGGCTCCATGGAAGGTGCTGGGGCGGGGACCATGGGTTGGCCAGGCTCAGGAGACCTGCATCTCAGGCAGGATACCCCCTCTTTCCTCAGTCTCCTTGACTTCAGGCTGGGAAGCTGGCCTGAAGGTTGGCCAGGGGGACTGTGGGCCGGCTGGGGTGACTTCCTGGCCCGGGTGTGAGAGTCACCACTGCTGACATTCCTGAGCACTGATTGTGTGCTGGCAATGGGGTTAGTCCACTGTTTACCCACAGCAGCCTTGTTCTGTGCCCATTTTTCATGTATTCTGGGGACAAGTCCTTTGTCGTATAGGTATATTGTGAATGTAGTTCCCACTCTGTGGCTCACTTTTCATTTTCTTAATGATGTCTTTCAAAGAGCAGACATTTAAAATTTGATGCAGTCCAATTTGTCAGTTTTTTTTCTTCCATTCCATGTGCTTTTTGTCAATATTTGCTGAGCCCAGCTTGTAGAGATTTTCTAGGTTTTCTTTTAAAAGTCCTATGGCTTTAGCTTTTGCATCGAGATCTATGAGCCACTTTGAGTTAATTTTTGTATGTGGTGTGAGGTTGGGGTTGAGGTTCATTTTTTTCTTCTTTTAAAATATTAATTAATTAATTTGGCTGTGCTGGGTCTTAATTTTAGCACACGAGATCTTCGTTGCCGCATGTGGAACCTTTAGTTGCAGCACACAAACTCTTAGTTGCGGCATGTGGGATCTAGTTCCGTGACCAGGGATCGAACCTGGGCCCCCTGCATTGGGAGCGCAGAGCCGTAGCCACTGGAGCACCGGGGAAGTCCCCCTTTTTTTCCATGTAGCCATCCAGTGGTTGCAGAAACATCTGTGGGGAAGACTTACTTTTCCCTAGTGAGTTACTGTGGCAGCTTTGTCAAAAGCAACTGACCATACATGTGTGTCTTTTCTGGACTCTGCTCTATGGTGAGGGTCTCTGTGTCCCCTTGGCAGGTTCCACACTGTCCTGAAGACTGTAGCTTTTTAGTAATGATGGAGTCAGGCTGGGTGTGCCCTCCACCTTTGCCCCTTTTCTCCATGGTTGCTTTGGTTGTGTCCCATTATTAGCTGAGCAGACTGAGGCCCAGAGAGGAGACAGCTCCTGCCCAGAGTCCCACTACCTGGAAGCAACAGGCAGGATTTGGCCCAGGTCGGCCTGCCTCCAGAGCACATGCTTCACCCACCAGCTGGTTCTGCATCTTACTGCAAGTTAAGGCCAGGAGATGAGAAAGGCCTTGAATGCCATGGCCAGATGTGTGACTTTAATGTGTTCACCCCCTTGGTCATTCCATCCTCAGTAGTCTGAACAGGGTTGGGGTGGGGAGCCAGGGCATCCAGGACGAGGGGCATCGAAGTTGCCCTAAATGCACAAGGAGGCCTTTGGTGGGTGGCAAACGGTGCTTGCTCCTGGTTCAGGCATAGCATGTGCAAAGGTGTGCTGGCTGGCTGGTGCGTGGTATGTTCAGAGGACAACTAGGATGGATTTTTCTTTCACATCAAAACGTATACCAGTGCCTTCTGTATACCCTGTCTTCGGCGATGACTCAGCCTGAACTTGCCCTCGAGGGGCGCGACTCTCAGTGGGCTGTGAGTTGGAAGTGAACATGGTAGAATGAGCTTTGCGTGTGAGAGCTCATGTCTCCCGAGCACTTCAGTGGGATGACCTTTGCATACTTCCATCTCATGTCATCCTTAAAGGACAACTTCCTGGTGGGGAGTGTTGGCTGGGGTCACCCAGTGTGGAATCATCAGTGTCTCTGAATGCTTGTGCTCTATTTCTCCTCCTGGTGGAACTCACCTTTACTCCTCATCATGCAGATGGAGCTGGTTCCCCACCAGCCTTCAGGGGTGGATCTGCAACCCAGGCTTGACCAATCAGAGCATTCTAGCCCCCTGGCCACAGTGATTGGCTCCTGGGTGGTCACGTGACACACAGTGAACTATTAAAGCCTTCTGTGGTACTTCTGCTGGAGCCATGAGGGCACCTGGAGCCCCACCTGCTTTAGAGTGGTAAAGAAATAACTCATCAGGCCTGGGTTGTCCAAACTATGCACATTTAAAGGACTGGCCCTTGAGTGGCACCTGGGAGGTCACCTCTAGACTCTTGGAATGTCCTGACTGGTGTAAGTGTTTACCTGAGGTCGTGGGCCACACCAGATAGTCCATGCTAACAATATGATTTAGGGTGGGGGCTTTTGGCCACATGATATCAGTTCAACCTCTGGACGGGCTGGAGACTGAATTTCATCGCATGGGTGGTCAGCCATATCTGCATGACTGACCCCTCCTCCCCAACAAAAACCCTGGACAAGGCTCAGGCGAGCTTCCCTGGATGGCAGTATTCCATGTGTGTTGTCACAGTCATTGCTGGGAAAATTCAGTGCTGTCTGCAACCAGAAGCTTGTGCCTGGTTTCTCTTGGTTTCTGCCTTATGCACCCTTTTCCTTTGCTGATCCTTATCCTTTCGCTGTGATCAACCACAGTCACGAGTGTAACAGCTTTTCTGAGTTCTCCTAGTGAATTATCAAAACTGAGGGCGGTCTTGGGGATCCCTGACAACAGATGTCTTTACCTCCATCCTGAGAAGAGCTGTGAGCGCCCCCCTACCCATTGCACAAATGAGTCCTGAGGCCCCAAAAGGTAGACTTGCTGGCTCTGAGGTGCCCAGCTAAGGGAGCACCGGAGCAGGCTGCTTGCTGGCCACCCTACCATGCAAAGGGGCCAGCTCCAAACTGAGTGTTCTCATGGATCATCACATTCCCTTTGCTGCGAAACTGTTTGCTTCAAAATCCCAAAGGTCCATTTGCTCTGACCTAGCATCTCAAGTTTCAGGAAGTTCTGGGACAGATGTGCAGAGATGTCTCTCTAAGGGCTGTGCGTTGCAGAAGTTTTAAGGCGTTTCTAAGATTTCTCATCCTGTGTCATCCCAGGTCTGGGAAAGTGGTAGACCTCACTGCCATGATTGTGTTGTTATTGGGCACAGTTTACCTTAAGATAACCTGGGTGGGCCTGACCCTGCTGGTTGTAGAAGAGGAAGTCAGAGGGATTCAACATGAGGGAGGTCTCTATTGCTGAGATGGAGGGGGCCACGTGGCCAGCGCCTGAGAGTGGCCCCCAGCTGACAGCAAGGAAGTGGGGACCTCAGTCCTACAACCACCAAAAAATGAGTTCTGCCAACAACCTGAAGGAGTTTGAACACAGATCCTTCTCCAGTTGAGCCTCTGGATGAGGACACAGTCAAGCCAATACCTTGATTACAGCCTCATGAGACCCTGAGCAGAGAACCAGTTAAAACGTACTAGACTTATGACTCACAGAAACTGTGAGATAATAAATGTTCCTTATATTAAGTCACTATGTTTGAGATACTTTGTTACACAGCAATAGGCAGCAATAGCAAACTAATACATATATTAGCGATAGCCAACTAATGAATAGTGGGTGTTCATCCCAGTGTAGTTTAAAAACCCACAAACTGCAAAGAACATAAATGTCTAACGGAAAGAGGTTATGTACATAAACTCTTGTAAACCCATTAATAATAATAACAATTTCCATGACGATGCCATTTGCCTTTGGTCTAGGGCCAGGCTCTTGGGTAAATGCTGTTATTATCCCTATTTTATGGATGAGCAAAATGAGGAACAGAGAGGGTGAGACACATCCAAGGCTACAAGGGGTGAGGGTCAGGCTAGGGTCACTGTTCCCATCACAGAGCTAGACCTTTTTCAATGGGCTTGTTACATGGAATATATGTTGAGAGGCCACTCAAGGTGATCAACTGGCTTCCAATTTCTTGGGTGACCTAGTTCTTAAAGGCTTTTGGAGAGCATGCCAATGCCTGATGATTTCCTCCATTATCATTTCAGGGGTCCTGTTGGGAGCCACTGGGGCATTCAGTGTAAAGTGGAGAAAAATCAATACTTGTTACCCAGCACCACAGCCCATTGTTGCAGTGTTCCTAAGTCTTTTAACTTCTCTAAGTGCTCAGTTTCCTCATCTGGCAGATGGGACCAAGCCACTGTATCAACCCCGAAAGGCAGTTGTGGGTGCCAGACACTGAGCACAGAGCCTCGTGTGTTTTAAACACTCTACGTGGGGTGACTGTTACTAGTACTGTTGTCTGTTTCTCAGGTGAATCCACTTACACTCAGAGAGAGGAAGTGCCTTTCCCAATGTCACACAGCAAGCTGGTCAGCACTTAGAGCTGGCTCCTCCCATGTTCTACTCCATTCAGCAGTCTGGCTGTCTCTCCCCTCCCCATCCTCTTAACTCCAGACTGCCTGCTCCACAGCTACCCTTCTTGCCTTTCTGTGGCCCTTCTAGGGGCAGTGCAGCCCTGGCCTGCTCCAATATTTTCCTGGCCCAGCCTCCAGATACGCAGTTGGGCACAGCAGTGGGTAAATAGGTCAGCGTGTCTGAGCAAGTGCTGGCATGTTGGTGGTAGGATGATCTGATCCTAGATGAAGGGTGGAGGATCCCAGAGCTTTGGCCCTGAACTCAGACAGGCTGGAGTTGGAATCTCTGCAGCAGTATGTAAGACCTTCCAGATTCTCCGAGCCTCGCTCTCCCCATCCCTGAAATGGGCTGATAACTGTGTTGTGAGGATTAAATGAGATCATTTATTAATTCAACACATATTTCCTGAGCACCTACTCTGTGCTAGGCCCTGTGCTGGGGTTGTTCAATGAGGAAATACAGAAAGGGACCCAGGTACCAGAGGCAGGATGAAGGGTAATCAGGAGGGCTCTGGATCAGAAAGATCCAAGTTCAAAGTTCCAAGCAGCCCATTCACTGGTAGGGTGAATATCGTCACATGTTGCCTAACCCTTTTGAGCCTCAGTTTCTCCATTTGTAAATGGAGATATTAATGACAGGTATGGAAAAAGGTTTCGCAGAATCTAGCATTGCCTTTAGGGTCAGCAGTTCATGATCGGGGTAAAGAGATGGTAGTGCCAGCCTGGCACTGGTGGGCAGAACTAATGAGACCACCTGGGTAGAGACATACACCTTCACCTTCCTGTCTTGCCTCAAAATATTCATTCTATGACCACCGTAAATTAGATTCAAGCGAGAAGGAAAACAACTCAGGAACTTTTTGCAGGTCAGAAGACCCAGGAGCCCAGGAGGAGCTTTCCTGGGCAAGCCAGAGCTGGTCTTCAGCTTTAGTTTCCCCACATGTAAAACAAGAAATTGATAAAATGGCGCAGTTCCTGTGAAAAACAGCTTGGCAGTTTCTCAGAAGGTTAAACATAGAATTTCCATATGACTTAGCAATTTCATTCCCAGGTATAGACCCAAGAGAAGGGAAAACATCTGTCCACACAAAACCATGTACATAAATGTTCACAGCAGCACTATTCGTAATAGTGAAAAAGTGGAAACAACTCACATGTCCATCAGTGGATGAATGGATAAACAAAATGTGGTTTATCCACACAATGGAATATTATTCAGTCATAAAAAGGGATGAAGCATTGATACAGGTAACAGCATGGACTAACCTTGAAGCCATCATGCTGAGTGAAAGAAGCCAGTCACAGAAGGTCACATATTATATGATTCCATGAATACGAAATGTCTAGAAAAAGCAAATTCATAGATAAAGTAGCTTAGTGGTTGCTAGGGGCTGGGGAGGGGGATGAGGAATAACCTGCTTAGTGGGTATAGGGTTTCCTTTAGGGGTGATGAAAATGTTCTGGAACTAGATGGTGGTAGTGACTGCACAGCACTGTGAATGTACTAAATGCCACAGTATTGTACACTTTAAATGGGTTAATTTTATATGTGAAATTTTTTTTTTTAATAGGAGAACTGGACAACCACCATCTCTCAGGGCCCGTGGGGATGTAGGATTTTATTCTATTAAAAGTCTACTCTTGGGACTTCCATGGTGGTCCAGTGGGTAAGACTCCGCACTCCCAATGCAGGGGGCCCGGGTTCAATCCCTGGTGGGGGAACTAGATCCCACACGTATGCCGCAACTAAGACCCAGCGCAGCCAAAATAAATAAATAAATATTAAAAAAAAAAAGTCTAGTCTTATTATGAGCAAAGTTTACCAGCCCCCACAATTCCCCAACAACCTTAGGGAAGCCCCACCAGCCCAACCCAGCGTCCAACGCGCGCTCGGTTTGCATAGTCACGCCCACCCACTCAGCCTGCATCTGGTTCCGCCCCCCCCGCCCCCCACGTGTTTTGCGCCGGCCTGGCCCCCTCCGCGCCCTCGTTGGGGCTCTCAACAGAAGCCAAAGGCGGAAGACTTGGAGAGACTGCGTAAGTAATACATCACGTCAGCAGCTGGTGGGGCGGGGCTTCGACGGGCCTGGTTGTCAGGGTCATGAATAATACACATTGAGGCGGGGCCTGAAGGTGGGCGCGTGTCGGGGCGGAGTCCGGGCACGAAAGTGGACACCTCTAGAGTTCTGAGAGGTGGGGCCGTCCGCGCCTTATGAATATGCAGGAAGTCGGGGCGGTGACTGTGGGCCTCACTAGGCCCGCAGGGTGGCGTGGCCAGCCGCATCTCACGAATAATGCAGCACGTCGGCGGGGGGTGCGGCGGCGATTGTGGTTCTCGCTGGATCCGGAGGGGGCGTGGCCAGCCGCGTCTCATGAATAATGCAGCGCGTCAGCGGGCGGCGGGGTGGGGCGTGGCCGGCGCGCCTCCGGCCCTGGAGCCGGGAAGGGGGGGGCGGGGGAGCGATGGTCGCAAGATGGCGGCGCTGAAGGAGGCTCGGAGCTACGGGCTGTCGTGCGGGCGAGTGAGCGACGGCAGCAAGGTGTCCGTGTTCCACGTGAAGCTCACCGACAGTGCCCTGAGGGCCTTCGAGAGCTACCGCGCCAGCCAGGTGAGCGACACGGGGCTTGGCGCGGCCGTCGGGGACGTCGGGGCGCAGGTCGGCCTCGCGCGTCCCTCTCCGTGGCGTCCTTGCCTGGGGGCTCGGGGTCCGGCGTCCGAGGTGCTGATCGCGGGTTCCTGGGCCGGTGGGGCGCGGGGTGGGCGCCTGTCCGGCTCGGAGCGCGGGGAGCCTCGGCGCGGGGAGACGACCCTGGCGGGCGGCCCAGGGCGGCCGAGGGGCCCGAACTCGCGCGCCTGGTCCGGGGGATGTCTGTGTCGGCACCTGGAGGCGTCCGGGGCCTTTCCCGACTTACCCGGCACCTGGGCAGGAACTCGTTTTTTCACCTGACCAGGGGAGGGGGTGGAGGCAGCGCCGTCCGAGCACGGGAGGTGGGGGTTTGGGACTTCTCAGTCTGGCTCCTTGTAGGGTGTCTGGTAGGGATGGCTGACTGCACTCCTGGGGAGCAGCTTTAACGTCTAGGACGCTGGCAGGGTGGGTCAGTGGGGCACCGCTGTCGGGGCATCTGTGGGGTCCTGTTCCGTTTGTTTATGGAGGTTGTGTCTACACTTGGGGGCCGTCTTTGATGCTTTCCAATGAGGCCTCTGGAGTTGGGTTCACTCTTGGTTCTTGTGAAGGGGAGTTTGGGCAGAACCTGATAGCTTGTCCCCAACTCCCTAGGTGAACCTGAATCACTGGACACCTTTAGAAAGTGGGAGTGTTTTGGGGAGGGAATTGCTGGCATGGTGCCTCTCCCAAGCTGGGAGCCTGTTGTGGGCACCTGGGGAGGAGCTCTGGCCACTGCACCTGGCTGCTGACTCAAACTTCTCAGGGGCCGATTTGGGCCCATCTCGGGAAGTTCGAGGCGTTTCAGTTCTGCCACCTGGTCCGGGGGGATGGGGAGAGGCTTCTTTCTACCTTCTTTCAGGCCTGACTTTGGGGCACATCTGGGGCCTGTGGTCAGAAACTGCTTCTTCCCATTTCTGTTTGTGTCATGGCGCCCTCCTCCTGTGTTGGGACAGAAGTTGCAGGTGCCCAGTGGTCAGGTCCTGAGGGGAGGTGGTTTGGGAGCCCTTTTCCTCCTTTCCTGGAAAGTGGGGGCTTCATAGTCAGTGGCTGTAGGGGGAGGGGTCTGGCGTCAGGTTCAGGGAGGCCCTAACGTGTGCGTGTGTGTGCGCGCGTGTGTACTGGGGATGGGGGGGCCTCGGGCGGGTGAGGAGAGAGACTAACTAGGAAGGAATGTGGCTTTCTTCCTGCCCTGGACTTGTTCGGCACCATTAGCTAAGCTGGGAATTTCTTCCCCTGTTTTGTTCCCAGTGCCCACCCTTCCCGCTCTTCTTCCCACTTTTTTGGACAATTTCCTTCCTGTCCTCGTGTCTCAGTTTCCCCTTCATAGAACCGGGATTTCATCTTTCTGGAAGAGTGAGTTCTCACCTTGTCAAAAGGGATTCCCCAAGGTGAGGCTGGGGTGCCAATGCAGGTGAGGAGGAGGGGGCACGGTGGCCAGCTTGAACCTCCCTTCCTTGTGGAATTCCAGCCGGGAGTCTTTTTCCCTGGGCAATTCTGACTTGTTCCCCTGGAAGGCAGGATTTCCTAGAAACAGCTGGGGGAGAGCTTATGTGTCATGTAAATAAGGTGAGCTTGGTACCTGGTCACTGTGAGTTCGGAGCCCCGCCTTCCCTGCCATGCTGCCCTCCCTTGATCTAGTTGTCCGGAAGGCCTGCCTGTGCGTCCACCTCATGCTGTCACGCTGCTATTTTTAATTTAGGGTGTTGGTTACATCCCCTAAGCTGGATCTTCCTCCTGTGAGGGTGAAGGTATAACTGTAGACTCAAGTTCGTTCCACGGAGAGCCCAGCTGTGTATGTCTGTGTTGATCAGCCGGAAAGGGCTCCCTCGAAGAGCTTCTCCTTCTCAAGCTACTCGTGTTAACTTGGCTAGCTGGGCTAAATTTTGGGGGTGACTCAAACTTCCATTTTTCTCAGAGGCTGACTTGTCATTTAAGTTACTTGGCAGTTTTGTATTTAATCTTATCCAGTGGGCAATGTAGTGGACTGAAGTAAAATCAGGGCAGCTTGGGCACACTCAGTGTTCTTGGGTGGTGGGCATGGGGAAGGCGACTTGAAGAACTTGTTTGTGTGACTAGTGAAGTGTATTGGTTATTAACAAAACCTCATATGTTTGACTGTCAGTAGCGTCTAGAGTTTTCTATTCTCTAGCGCTGTGGTTATATGGTTTGCCAGTGGCAACTTGTGGGGAGGGTTTTTACTTTTACAAAATTTTTACAGTTGCCCTTGAACAACACAGGTTTGAACTGCCCGGGTCCACTTGTATGTGGATTTTTTTTCACTAAACACATACTACAGTACTAGGGGACCCACGGTTGGTTGAATCTGCAGATTCGGCACTCAGGATATGGAGGGCCGACTGTGAAGTTTATAAGGGATTTTTGACTGCTCAGGGATTGGTGCCCCTAACCCCTGTGTTGTTCAAGGGGCAACTGTAATTGCAAAGAGGTTTTTACAGACTCAGATGTGGCAGGGGCCTGGAGAGGAGCATCCTTCAAAACTTTCTCTGTGGCTCCTGGGAGCCTAGCTGTTGGAGTAGCCGGAGAAGTCCCTGACAGCTTCCCTCTGCAGAGAGGTCTGGAGTCTGAGCTGCCTTTGTACAGACCTAGTGACCAGCCTGGAACATGGTGGAAGGTAAAGATGTAGTCATATGTGCAGCTGCCACCGTCCAGACTTGGGCTTCGCGCAGTCTTGAGTGCATCCCAAGGCACTCCCGTGGATCTCCCTTTTCACTGTGATGGGTTACTTCCGGGAGAGAAGAGAGGGGAAGCGTAAACACAACCCATCTTTCCAAGACAGCATCATGCGCCTGTTCAGAGAAGTGTCCCTGACAGTGATTGAACGGAAGTGACCTTCCCTGGGGCACCTCCCTCGACCACCTGAGTATTTCATCATCGGATTTGGTGGGCTCTGTTGCTGAGTGATTCTCCCCTCCCCAGATTAAAAGGTCTTTGATGAAGAGTAGCATATTGTTGTTCAGGAAAAATTGAGGGCCCAGGGAGGGGCCCAAACAACCTGGGAATTGGAGCCTATCTGGGTTTGAATCTCTGAATCTCGGCTCTACCTGCGTGAGGCCTTGGGTCAGTGCCTGACCCCTCCCGGTCCAGGTTCTCCTCCTCAGAGCTATGAGGATCCCAGTGGCTGCTCTGGTTCCTTCTTCTCTTTAGGATTATGAGTGTCCAGTACCTGACCCCTCCCAGCTCCAGATCCTTCTCTCCGGACTCAGGGCCCTGCCCTCTCTGAGCTCTGGCTCCTCCTCTCAGGGCTGTTGGGATTCCTTTGGCACACGTGCGGCCCTCAGTGCAGCCCTGACCCCTCCCAGGTTCTCAGCACTTGGTGTCGGTACTCAGGGCTGGTTCCCACCTGGAGGTTTGAGCAGAGACTATAGGAGAGCCTGGGCTCCTACATTTTCCCAAATCTGATTGAGCGCCTGCTCTGTACAGGGACACTGCTCAGGGGCTGGACATTTATAAGTGACCAAATGAGTCCCCAGTCGAGCTGGCATTCTAGAGGCAGGAGACAGATGATGAACAGGGTGGCACAGAAATCAGCATGAAGAGCTTGTCAGCAGTCATTGTCAGGAAGGAAATAAAATGGGGCTATGTGAAAGGGCGCTGCCTAGGAGATGCCAGAGCTGAGGTCTGCTGGGCGAGGGGTCCCCTGGGGGGAAGGGGTGTGAGTTCCAGGCATGGCACATGCATAGGCCTTGAGACATGAGGGGCTGGGGAGGGTGTTTGGGCAGGGGGCAAGGCCCAGGTAAAGACGTGGAGGCAGCTGCAGGGCTCTGTCCTGGGACGGGCTTAGGAAGAGGAAGTCTGCAACAATACTCTGTGACTGTTCTGACCCACGCTGGGGGCTGCTTGCCTGCTGCTAAGGGGCTAGCTGCGTGGGTGTCAGCCTGGCCACCGGTGGCAGGAGGAGCCTTAATTTAGCCTCTACTCCCCTCCCACTGTGAGGCCCCAGGAGGTGGGTTTGTCTCTCCTTCCTGGGGGGCTGCCCCACTCGGCCCTAACTAGGTCGCTTCTTGTCTGTTTTTCATATGAGCTGTCTTTATTTTTTTAATTTTTTTGGCTGCGTTCGGTCTTCGTTGCTCCACACAGGCTTTCTCTAGTTGTGGCGAGCAGAGCCTGCTCTTCGTTGGCGGTGCACCGGCTTCTCATTGCAGTGGCTTCTCTTGTTGTGGAGCACGGTCTCTAGAGCGCAGGCTCAGTAGTTGTGGCGCATGGGCTTAGTTGCTCCGCGGCATGTGGGATCTTCCCGGACCAGGGCTCGAACCTATGTCCCCTGCACTGGCAGGCGATTCTTAACCACTGCGCCACCAGGGAAGTCCCCGAGCTGTCTTCAGGAATAGCTAAATTCGCTGCCCCTCTTGGCCTCTGGCCAGGCCCCTGTAAGCCCTTTGTCCAGGCATGTGTCACCTTCTTGACAGTTTTGGCAGGAAGG
Source organism: Lagenorhynchus albirostris (assembly GCF_949774975.1). NCBI lineage: Eukaryota > Metazoa > Chordata > Mammalia > Artiodactyla > Delphinidae > Lagenorhynchus > Lagenorhynchus albirostris. The sequence continues at coordinate 159,810,487 of NC_083097.1, read as the reverse complement.
CTAGCTTATTGTTCCCACTGTTCATTGGGGGCAGTTGAGGCTCTGAGGGGCAGCGTTGCCTGCCTGAGGTCATGCTGACTGTCCTCACTGGCCCAGGCTGCCTCTCCAGTTGGGCGGGAGTTTGAGCCACAGCTATGAAAGGGAGTCCCACTGTGGTCTCAAGTCCTCATGACATGCCAGCATCCCAGGGTCCCGAGAACATTGGTGACATGAGTGGCCGTGCAAATTCCTGAAGTCGCCAGCTTTGACTGTCCCGTGCCCTCTCCCCTGAGAAAGCTTGCAGGTGATAACCAGTGCCTGTGGATTGTGCCCTGCATGCCAGCGCTGGCCTGAGCTGTACATGTTACTTCATCTTGTCCTCTGGCTGTCAGCCCTGTGGTGGGGAGCGGTTCTCAATTCTCAGGTGAGGAAACAGGTAAAGACTCTGGGAGGCCGAGTCACCAGAAGGAGTCTCCCAGCTGGGATGGGGCTGAGAACCGGGCATCTGGCTGGAATGCAGTATGTGTGGCCTTGAGCTTTGCCTTCTCTGAAGGGTGGTGGCCGAGTGGACTGGGCTGGCCCATTGGTGTCAGGAGCATGACGTAGGGGTTCGGTTTGCATGTGTGTTTCAAGGTGGGCACTCAGTAGGTCTGGGTGGGGTGAGTCCCTCCCAGAGGCGCATGTCTCATAGGTACTGAGGGAAGGCGAGCAACCTGGGGTATGGAGTGAGTGCTGGTCATTTCTGCAGATGGCCTATGAGGCTGTGTGAGGGGCCAAGCCCCGCATCTGCCACTGTGACCCTTGACTAGGCTTCCGGCAGCCATTCACCATGGTGACTGTGTGTAAACAGCGGGTGGCTCTCGGAAACCCACCCTCTGTTGACTCATCGGCAAGGCCAGAGTTCATCACCCTTGAAGTAGTTTTGACATCACACCCGGATTGTGACATCTCTGGGGAGTCCTTGAAAAACAAGACTGTTTCTCCTGTTCCGTGCATCTCTTGTCCCGGAGCAGACCCTGGTTTTGGGAAATCTGCTTCTTCATGGCAACAGCCCTGCTCAACGTGCCTGGCTGGAAATCCATCCTGTGCCTTTGGGTTTGCCTCCCCTAGGTCCTTCACTTGTAGGGCCTTGCTCCCTTGCTCTCTGCCTTTATGACTTTCTCCTTGGTCTGTGACTCGCGTGGCCTGGAGGTGTCTGAGATCTCACCTCTAGCGATACGTGGCCACTCTGCAGTCACCCAGAGACCACAGGGATGCTTTCCAGAACAATCCCTGCAAACAGCCTCTGACCTGTAGTGTAGTAAGTGACACAGACAGCCACCATGTACAGTTTTATCACTTTGCTTTTTAATAAAGAAGCTGGTGTCCAAGTAAACCATTCAGGGGGAGATCTCCTGCTCCCACACTAAGTGGCTGCACTGGAATCTGACGCTAATTATATCCTCCTAGCTGGGTCCCTCCCTGGCCACACTGAGATGCGGCTCCTGGCTGAGTCACCAGGTCAAAGGGGTGCGTTGGTGACTCGCCACAACCCTTCCAGAGGGGAGGGGGCCTCACATGTCTGTGAAGTTTGTGGGGTCACTGAACTCCTGTTTAAAAGCGACACATGTCAAAAGTTTCTTTCTTTTTACCACAAAAGCTGTAGAGTTCAGTGAGGAACACTAGCAATTCCCTGTTCCATGGGCTGTTGTTGGCACCTCAGCGCCTTCCTCTGTCTTGCATCCAGAGGAAGTGGACATCATAGTGGTGTCCTCATATAATCTTAGGTCTCGATTCTTTTTTATCGCAGTGCTAAACTTTGTTTTTTAGTGGCTTTAGTCCTAGTCTGCTGTCCGGTACTGAGGGCTGTGCAGAGATGCTGAATTGCAGTGAGAGGCATCCCTGGTGTACCTGTGCATTTGCGAGTGGAGCTGGAGGTTGCAGGTGCTGAACGGTGCAACTATTGTTATGTTGAAATTGAGGCCCAGGAGGGATATGGTCAGGTTTGTGGTGTTGGATGCTCAGGGAGGTCAGGCCTAGAGGTGGGGAGGCTGGGGGTGGAGACTTTGATGGCCTGAGCTGGGGTCCACTGGGGTCGGGCAAGGGGACAGATGTAGAAGTATTTGGGCTGCCACCTGAACCTGGTTGGGGGAGGTGGACATTTCTAACCTTTCCTGATTCTGGCCATAGGGCAGAAGTGTCTTTGCACACTCGGCTTACTGTCATGCCTGAGCTGGGTTTGTGAGAGTCGGGTTATGCAGGGCTTGATGAGACACTAATGGTCACCTCTGGAGTGACGCTTGGCTGGAGGAAAGGCGACTGTGGCTGATCAGAGAGCTGCTGCAGGTCTGTGGTGGGTGAACAGCATCAGCATCATCGTCATTGATGTGGGGCGAGGTGGAAGACGTGCGTGTGCAGCCGTGGTGATGCTGCTTCAGGGCCCGTGTCTTTCTGGGTTGCTAACTTTGTCTCAGGGTGTGGATGTCATGAGTTTCTTGCCAGTGTCCTAACCAGTGCAATTTGAAGGCGGTTTAGAACGGATGTGGTGGCCTTGGAAGCCAGCAGCCTTTCTTCTTCTGGTTCTTGGATTGTGTTCGTTGCTCAGGGGCAGTTGGATAGCAGGTTTCCTTTATTGTGCTGGCATTGACCAGTTTCTGGACAGTGGGTGTTCTGGACACTGGGGGAGCCAAGGCTGGGCCTGGACGTAGGGGCTGCACCCTGAGACAGCATTTGGGTGTCAGTGTCACCCCAAGTCAGCCTCATGGGCAGGCCAGCAGGTGGGCTACGCCGTCCAAGTGCAGATAACATTGGGTCGAGGGCCCAAGGCTTGCTTAGCACTTCCCAGGGTTCCCAGGCACACTCCATAACAGGAGGTCCTGGAGAAGTTCAGCCCGCCTTGGACTGCTGTGCTTTCAAGAAATTAATGAGCTGCCGATGATCAAGGGCTGTGGTTAATGCTCCACATCATTGCTCCATCATCGGTGTTCTCCTGGTAGACGTTCAGAAAGGGAGACTGCGGCTTGGCACAGGACACCTTTCCCGAGTACGTGCCCTTGCACCTACCCTGGTTCCTAACCCAGGCTCCTCACTGTTTGCCTTGCTGCCCCTGTGTCTGTCTTAGATACTAAGGGAGGGTGTCCTAACAAGGGAGTGCCTCCCTCAAAGGATGCTACACGTTGGGGTCAGGTAACCTGGCTCCAGCCAGGTCCTGCTGACAGCCTGGGGGCCCCGGGCTGCTGGCTCCCTCCCAAGCCTCAGCTTCCTGGGTTGAAGCAACACCTGCAGTTGTAGTGGCCTCGCAGGTCAGATGGGCGAAACATATGGATGCTGACCACTCCTGCCCCCGTGTGTGTGTGTGTGTGTGTGTGTGCGCGCGCGCACGCATACTCTACAAATGATCTGAGAAAGTGAAGCCCTTCAGAATTTAAAATATCCACTTCTTTGCCTCTATCGTCAAGGATTTTTTTGTAAAGTAAAGAATGACTAGATTAAATGGATTTCCCCAGTCTTTTTTAGCCACTTTCCTGCCTGGAAGTCCACCGCACTGTGTCGGAGGGAGCTGGGCCTTGTCATGCATCCCGCTTCTTGATCCCTCGAGCGGCCTCAGTGGGCACTACTGGTGGAGCAGGCAGTGAGCAGAGGCCAGATGGAGCTGAGGAGGGACAGGAGGTCGTGCCGGGGTTTCTGGAGACGTGTCCGGCTGGGCCTGGGGATGACTGCTGAGCCCACTGGGTTTGTGGCTGCTGCCGGCAGAGTGTGAGGAATCAGCCCCAGAGCCCAGGATATGGTGGCTCCATCTTTGCCTTCAGGTTGTGCTCAAGCTTGTGAGTACTGGGGAGTCACACAAGGGCAGTCTCGAGGGGCCAAACTCCCTCTCCATTCGAGAATGCTGTTCCCTAGGTATGTGAGGAGGGGTTCCTGGCCCTTCCATCATCCAGCTTGGCTGAGTGTGGCCCTGGCAAAGGTGTGCAAAGGCCGAGTAACGAGGGGCCACCCTGTCTGCCCCTGCCCTTTCCTGGGCCCCTCGGCTTCTTTTTGGACAGGAGTGGCAGGACGCGGGCATGAGAGGCCTGAGGAGTCCCTGGCCTACCTCTCTCCCCATCTGGATGTATGCCTGTGGCCTTCGTGTCCTGTTGATTAGACTGACTGACTTGGTCTCACCCTGCAGTCCCCACATCCCTATGGGGGAGGCCAGCTGAGGGCATGGTGATGATGGCTGCCAGGCGGGAGAAATGCAGCGGCGATGGGGAGGGAGGTGCCCTTGGGAAGCAGGGCAAGTGAAACCATCCAGGAAAGGCCTAGAATGTCAGCGTGAGATCTGAGAGAGCGGCTGAAGGAGGGAGGCTGGTAGGGAGTCTGGGAGGGTGGAGCAGCCAGAGGAAGTTGGGGCTAAGGAGTGCCTGAGCGGAAGTTGGGGTTAATTTCGTCATCCAGGGAAGCCCTGAGTGAGTAGCTGTGACTCCTCTGCTTTGTGTGGGTGTAGACGGCTGCAGCCCCTTCCTGGGGGCTCCCTGTGGAAGGCTCGACCCCATGGCTGATTTCACTCTATGCATGAACATTTTCCCTTGGGGGCTTCCTCCTGTGACAGGCAGGACTGGGGGCAGGGTTGTGGTCAGGAGGCCTTGGGAGTGCTAAGACCAGTCAACCCCAGTCTTTACCTGGGATCTCTCAGAGCCTTTTCTAAAAAAATTTTTCATTATTATTTTTTATTTTTATTTTTTATGCGGTACGCAGGCCTCTCACTGTTGTGGCCTCTCCTGTTGCGGAGCACAGGCTCCGGATGCGCAGGCTCAGCGGCCACGGCTCACGGGCACAGCCGCTCTGCGGCATGTGGGATCTTCCCGGACCGGGGCACGAACCTGTGTCCCCTGCATCGGCAGACGAACTCTCAACCACTGCGCCACCAGGGAAGCCCTATTGTTATTTTTTATCTTTTTTTTTTTAAGAGTGAAACCATATATAGCTGAGACCACTCCTATTTATTTATATCTGTGTTGGGTCTTTGTTGCTGCACACGGGCTTTCTCTAGTTGCGTGGAGCGGGGGCTACTCTTGTTGTGGTGTGCGGGCTTCTCATTGCAGTGTCTTCTCTTGTTGCAGAGCACGGGCTCCAGGCGCATGGGCTTCAGTAGTTGTGGCACATGGGCTCAGGAGTTGTGGCTTGAGGGCTCTAGAGCGCAGTCTCAGTAGTTGTGGCCCACGAGCTTAGTTGCTCAGCGGCACGTGGGATCTTCCTGGACCAGGGCTCAAACTCGTGTCCCCTGCATTGGCAGGCGGATTCTTAACCGCTGCACCACCAGGGAAGTCCTGTTATTTTTTATCTTTAATTGTAAAATTCACATAACATACATTTGCCATCTTAACCATTGTTAAGTGCACAGTTCAGTGGCATCAAGTATATATATTCACATTGCTGTGCAGCCATCACCACCATCCATCTCCAGAACTTGTTCATCTTCGCAAACTGAACCTCTGTCCCCGTTAAAAACTAACTGCCCGTTCCCCTCCCCCAGCCTCTGGCAACCACAATTCTGTTTTCCGTCTCTATGAATTTGATGGCTCTAGGGACCTCTTAAAAGTGGAATCGTACAGTATTTGTCCTTTTGTGACTGGCTTATTTCACTTAGCATAATGACCTCAAGGTTTGTCCATGGTGTAGTATGTGTCAGTATTTTCTTCCATTTTAGGGCTGAATAATTTTCCATCGTTTTGATCTACCACTTTTTGCTTATCCATCCATCTGTCAGTGGACATTTGGGTTGTTTCCACCTCTTGGCTGCTGTGAATGATGCTGCTGTGAACATAGGTGAACAGTTATCTGAGTCCCAGCTTGCAGTTCCTTTGGATATACACCCAGAAGTGGGATTGCTGGATCATGTGGATCATATTCTATGTTTAACTTCTTTTTTTCTTTTTTTTAAAATAAATTTATTTATTTACTTATTTATTTTTGGCTGCTTTGGGTCTTCGTTGCTGTGTGCAGGCTTTCTCTAGTTGCGGCCAGCTGGGGCTACTGTTCGTTGCAGTGCGTGGGCTTCTCATTGCAGTGGCTTCTCTTGTTGCGGAGAATGGGCTCTAGGTGCACGGGCTGCAGTAGTTGTGGTGCCAGGGCTCAGTAGTTGTGGTGCATGGGCTTAGTTGCTCCGTGGCATGTGGAATCTTCCCAGACCAGGGCTCGAACCCATGTCCCCTGCATTGGCAGGCGGATTCTGAACCACTGCGCCACCAGGGAAGTCCTATGTTTAACTTCTTGAGGAACTTCCATACTGTTTTCCATAGCGGCTACACCATTTTGCATTCCCACCAACAGTGCACAAGGGTTTCAGTTTCTTGACATCCTCACCAACACTTGTTATTTTCTCCTTTTTTTTTTTTGATACGCGGGCCTCTCACTGTTGTGGCCTCTCCTGTTGTGGAGCACAGGCTCCGGACACGCAGGCTCAGCGGCCATGGCTCACGGGCCCAGCCGCTCTGCGGCATGTGGGATCTTCCCGGACCGGGGCACGAACCTGCGTCCCCTGCATCGGCAGGCAGACTCTCAACCACTGCGCCACCAGGGAAGCCCTATTTTCTCCTTTTTTGATAGTAACCATCCTGACGTGTGAGAGGTGATCTTGGAGCCTTTAAAATGTACTAAGATGCTTGTGACTCTCTGGTGAGAGTTAAGGTCTGAAGGGCCTCTGGCACTTGTTGGACCATTGATAGGCTCAGGAGTTCCCTGTGAAGGTGACAGAGAACCTGACCCCAGCAGAACGGAGGCATGTTGGTACCCACACTTGAGGTGGGCTTGGGCTGGCTTCAGGTCCTGCCTGAGGGAAGATTTTGAGAGGGTCATCCCTGGGAGCAGATGACAGGAAGGGCAGGGAGAGCAGGTGTGGCCCCACCCTGAATGAGAAGCTGTGGTCAAGTGGAGATGACAGTGACAAGGGGAGGATAACAGTAATGAGTTGAGATAGCAGTGACGGTGTAGGAGCCTGGGCCCAGTCAGGACCCGGGTCTCTAAGTTGGGAGAGTTAGTACGTACCTTGGGTGGTCTGGAGAACCTGTGGGGGGGGCAAGCAGTGGGGGCTGAGGGCCAGGGAAGGGTGGGAGTGTGTGTGACATGGGGTCAGCTCAGGTAGCTCAGCTCTCTGCCACCCTCACCACTTCCTGCCCTTCCAAAGGCAAGACTTCTGTGCTCCCCACTCCCCCTAAAACCAAAGAGAGGCCCTGAGGTCATGTGACAGGGAGGGTCTGGGCTCCTCCCTGCGGGCACCTGAGGCTGCTGGGCCCTACCCTAGTCATGAGCTCCGATGTGGCAGAATCTACTCGACTTTTGTGAGTTTAGCAGTTTGTGTCCCATGTTGAATCACAAGGGGACTGTTTCGGAAATGGGCTTTCTTCCAGGTGGGAAGTGGCTTGGAGACCCCAAAGGTCAGGCACTGCCCTTTGTGGGGCACTGGGCAGGTACAGGCTGAGCTTCAGCCTTCAAGACCTCCAGTACCGTTGACCCCGCTCCTGCCCTTGACCTGGCCTCAGGGCCTGAGGGGGAGGAGGAGCAGTGTTTTTTTCTGGACCCAGTGGGCAGATGCAGCCCGCTTGCCCTCGGGGGAGACTTCAGCAGGTGGGCTCCCTGTGCAGTCCTGCTTCTGCCTCCAGTTCTCTTGCATGGTGTGTGTGCGTGCGTGTGCGCGCACAACGTGCACCCTGGCCCCCATGCTTTTGGTTCTTTCCATCCAGGGGAGGCTGATCTGAGAGGGCCCGAGGGCCCTGGTTGGGGTGACCACCCTGTTATACTGCCCTGGGGTCAGGGTGACCTTGCCTTCTCTTACTACCCTGAAGAGAGTAAGTGGGCCGGGAGGTTCCTTTTTCCTTTTAAAGTTTTATTTATTTATGTGTTTATGTATTTATGTATTTATTTAGGCTGCACCAGGTCTTAGTTGCAGCATGTTTTAGTTGCGGCATGCAGGATCTTTTTTTTTTTTTTTTGGCTGTGTTAGGTCATCGTTACTGTGCACGGGCTTTCTCCAGTTGTGGTGAGCGGGGGCTACTCTTCGTTGAGGTGCGCAGGCTTCTCATTATGGTGGCTTCTCTTGTTGCGGAACACGGGCTCTAGGCGTGCAGGCTTCAGTAGTTGTGGCACCTGGGCTCAGTAGTTGTGGCTCGTGGGGCTCTAGAGTGAAGGCTCAGTAGTTGTGGCGCATGGGCTTAGTTGCTCCGTGGCATGTGGGATCTTCCCGGACCAGGGCTCAAACCCGTGTCTCCTGCATTGGCAGGCAGATTCTTAACCACTGCGCCACCAGGGAAGCCCATGCAGGATCTTTTTTGTTTTTAGTTGTGGCATGTGGGCTTCTTAGTTGCGGCACGTGGGATCTAGTTCCCTGACCAGGGATGGAACCTGAGTCCCCTGCATTGGGAGTGCAGTCTTTTTGGGGAAATTCAGCTTCCTGCTGTGGACCTTGTGGTTCTCCCCACATCTGGAGGGAGTGATTTAACGGTCCCGGTGCAACATTTCCAACAAGGGGAAAACCCACTGAATTGAGTCAGGACAGCCTAGCTCACAGGGGCTAGAGTGGGGGCAAGCTCAGCTTGGCCTCGCCCTTGATGGTGGGTCCCTCCCTGCCACATTTTCAAGGTCCTGACAGTGAGCCAGTGCCACATCGCCCTTCTGACTGCTCCCTTTACCTGTGGGATTAGTGGTGGAACTGATGGGCCCTCTTTTTGGCCCTGAAGAATCTGAGGTCTCTTGGGCCCAGTGTTGCTGCTGTAGCTGTTGGCCCCCAAGACCAAGGCCTCGGTAGTTTGCCACCATGTTAGGTGAACAGAATCGGATAAGGATGCTGATGAAGTGCACTGTTATGGCATGTTCCTTTTTTCAGTGTCAGCCTTAGAATCTAAAATGAGGGCCAAATCTGGCCCCCACCTGTGTTTGTAAATAAAGTTTTATTGGGACGCAGTGGTGTTGTCTATGGCTGCTTTTGCACTGCAGCGGTGGCAGAGTTTTTGCAACAGGGACTATCTGGCCCTCAAAGCCTGAGACATTAACTCTCTGGCTCTTTACAGAAGAAGCCTGCAGTTGTTGGTCTGGAGTGTTGGGATGGGTGTGTTTAGCAGACTGTTGCTGTCCTGGGGGAAAGCTCAGGCCTCGGACCCCTGGTCCCTGGGCTGTTGCCTGCAGCCCTGTGAGCCCTGGCAGACAGCTTGCCATGGCATCTCAGGGCTAGACGGATGCTTCAGAGGGTCCTTTTTGTCCAGCCTCTTCATTTCATGGATGGGATGTCTAGAGAATGGTGGTTGGCCCACGGTCACATCAGCATAGATAAATCGAGCCTCAAACCCAAGGGTGTCCACTCTGGGACTGCCTGCCCTCCCAATTTCATGGAGACTCCGAGTGCTTCCTGCCCCTCTTGTGAGTCACTGGGTTTCCTGGGAACAGCTTTTCTCAGGCACAGTGACAGGCTTGGCACAGCTTCCAGTGGGCCTGGCCTTTTTATTTGTGACCTTCTGGTGAACTCTGGAAACATAACTGTGCAGCCTGGGTGGGAAGGGCTGTGTGCGTGTCCCTGGCCGAGCTGGGAGGGTGGGCGTCTACCTCTGATTCGAGTCAGGCTCTGGCTGAAGTCCTCCTCGTCCCTCAGCCTCGGCTCCATGGGTGTACAGTGGGGCTGGTGTCACCTTCCGAGGGGAGATTGTGCCCAGTAAGGGGTCAGTTCCCACAGTGTTTTCGAATGTGTTTCATGACATGAGGAACAGTCAGATGACAGTGGTTCCAGATGGGTCCCTTGTGTGGAGACGACGGACAGCAGGCCTCTCCTGCTCCCCAGGAGTGAGCTGTCCTCAGGTGGGGCCCGGGGGTTGGCGTTCGGGGAACCTTTGGAGCGTTCTCAGCTCTGGACGAGTGCTACCTGTAGTTAGATTCTGACAAGTGCCATCTGTAGATGATTCTGAGTTGGACACTAGAGAAGGCCTTCTTGGGCAGGCCTCTGCCAAGGGGCCGCAGTTTCTGGGTTCTGTTCACAGAAATGGCATGATTTTGCTGTTATCTGATGTCATTTCTCCCTTTGTAGAATCAGATGGGACTGTTGAGCTGTGGCAGGGTGGGCAGGGGGACGGTGTAGGGGGAAGTTCGAGGCAAGGGGGAGGTCCACAGGGGGATCATACTGGGGACATCCCAGGGTGGAGAGACTGCTGGGAGATGTCTGGGGCAGGGACAGGCCACAGCTAGAAGAATGTGTTCCTTCCTCCTCTGGTTGTACTATTTTTGGTATTGGATGCTCACAGATGTCTGCTGGTTCCAGCAAAGTATGCTCAGCTCACAGTGGATCTGGCTAGTGGGATGAGGACAACCAGCCCTAGTCGCCTATGTCCAGCTTGTCTCCAGCCTGCTCTGGGGAGTGCACCAGGCCCATGCTTGCTCCCTTACCTGTGCACAGCGTCCCACTAGTCGAGAGCCTTGTTTGTAGAGCCACATGACATGGTGATCCGTGCCAGCTTGCCCTGACAGGAAGCGGAGCTGTGTTAAGAAGGATTCTGAGGTGGTGTTTGGCCTGGAGTGTAGGATTAATGGTATGTGGCCCCTGGCCCTCCCTGGTCTTAGCCCTGCCATCTAGCATCTCTGTGGGGAGGGTCCCTTCTTGTTATTGAGCAGGTGAGGTTAGTGACCCCCCCCAGGTGAGCCTGGGCTGTGAGAGTGGGGCCAGCGAATGGGGCCTGCCAGTGCCTGGGTATGCGGGGCTTGGCTCACAGGCTGTCAGTGGAAGGTGGACTGATGCCATGCTACAAATGCACAAAGCTTTGGACCTCTTTTTCCCCAGGGGTTGAAGGTGACTCTCCAGGGTCTGTGCCCCAGAGCCGTGGCTCTGATTGCACTTTGTCCTGGGTCTTCACACAGCTCCTGCCACCTGCCTCTCTTCCTCCTGGTTTTGGTCTCTCATGTAAGAATTCACTGAGGCCTGGATGCTTTCGTGTGACAGGAATTGCCAAGTGAGTGATCTGCTGGGCACAGTTCAGCTTTGGTGAGTGGCTGGTCTGAGCAGACGTGGCTTCTGCCTCTGTGCCCTCTTCTTGGAGCTCCTGGTGCTGTTCCCGGGGCTCAGCCATTCAAGAGCGAGCACACAGAGTGGGTGTCCCCCTGCTGTTGCTTAGCTCAGGGGGCGGGCGAACTTGGAGGTGTTGAAGCAGGTCACTGGAGGACGGAGGGCCCAGGCCTGGGACAGTGAAGCAGGATACCTCGAATTGGCTGAGCTGGGGCTGGTTTTGAGCCAGCCTGCAGACCTGGGGAGGCTGCCCACTGCTCCGTGTTCATATGGGCACCCAGCAGGCCTAGGTACAGAGGTTCCGGATGTCTGAGCTCTGTACCTCAGACAGCTGAGGGCCGGGGTAGGGAGGCAGGCCGTATTGTTTCTAAACTCTCACTGGTATTGACCATGCATGGGCTGGGTGGCTGCAGAGTGCAGCGCAGGACACGGGTTGGGGAGAGGGGACTGGCTGGACAGTGGCACCACTCTCTGGACCTCATTTTACCCCCCCGCGGGATGGGGGTCATGTTGTGGGGTCTGTGCCTTCCTTCCATGCTGCAGCCCTAGCTGTCTAGCAGAAGAGTCAAGGCCTGAGGTGTCTCTGAAAGGTAGGCATTTGCTCCTCTGTTGGAGCCATAGGCCAGGAATCTCCTGGGTGCAGGCATCATAGACCTCAGGCTAGCTGGCTCCTCTGCTGCTCAAGGTTACAGGGTCTTTGCGGTCCCTCAGAGCCTGTCGACTGGACAGGTTGGTGGCCGGACTCAGTGGTGGCTGTACAGGGCTTAGCAGAGTGGGCATGTTCCATTGTAAATAGCATTTCCCATGACAGCCCTTAGAGCACATTAGGGATGGTGAGCGGGGACACAGTTCATGCACAGACGCTGCTGGGCCTTAGGCAGGATGCAGGCTGGGGAGCTCTGTTTGTTTAAAGTTGGGTCTTGTGTTCTTTGTTGTTACTTATTAAGCCATTGATTAACCTTGTGGGTGGTACCAAGCTGGCCTTAGGCCTGGCAGGTGGGGTCTGAGCTCTGCAAGCTGGCCAATTCTGGACGGAAGAGCATTGTTGCTTTGAAAACCGGGTGCTGGGATTGAGGATTCTGGAGCCTGTAGTTGCTTCCCCTTCTGGCCCAGTCATAGATGAACGTGACTGAAATCAGATGTGCACAGCAGTTTCACATAGGCGTCCAGGAGGAATCCTGAAGTCTGCGGAAAATTTAGGGGAAATTTAGAACAGTGATCCCCACGTCATCATTTTCACTCAGGATGTGCATTGAGATTTTGGTAACTCAGAGAGTCACAGGACTGCATTTGAAAAACAGAACAGGAGTGGCGTCAGTCAGCCCACGCGGGCAGATCCCTCAACAGGGTGGCTGGCCTCCTGCCTCTCTTCAGTCCCCTGCACCGCCCCAGCCTGTCTGCATGGTGGCCAAACACCCATTGCCCAGGGCCTGAAATGAAATAGTGTGTGTGTGTCCTCTGCACACTGCAGCTACCTGGTGAGTCCTCCCCAGGCTCTGAGGCCCAAGCGAGGCCCTGGCCGCAGGGAGTAAGCAAGTGGGATGCTACATGTGGGGTCCTGGTCAGCCCCAGGCATCTGGCCCAGAGCACCTGTCCTTAGGTGGACAGGCCGGGCTGCAGCCAGGCCCCAGGTGTGACATCCCAGTTTTGGAGTGCCTGGCCCTGTGCCGAGCGTTGTGGGTCCTGAGTGAAGAGCGACAGTCCCGTGGGCTCTAATTCCACCTACAGGTCAGGAGGGCTTGCTGGAGACGTAACATTTGCTGGAACCTGTTGGAAAAGTGGAATTCCTGGGGCCAGAGCCGGTGGTGGGGAAGAGCCTACACCCCAGGAGGCCCGGGAGGCTGTGCTGAGGAAGAAGCCCGGCCCTCTCCCAAGAGTGCCGAGATCAGACAAACAGGTCAGAGTGCTGGGGAGGGTGGCCAGCACACGGCACCGCAGGGCACAAGCTTCAGGAAACAGCGTGTGTGCCTGTGCCTCAAACACTTCTCCTCTAGGTCTCTATGGGCCTCTCCCTCCCCCACCTTTGTAGTCTCTGCTCAGAGGGCTCCTCCGTGTGTCCCCGGCACTCAGCGTGTCCCCTGAGGTGTGAGTGCTCCTGTCCCAGCGTCTGGAGCCACATCGGCACTCTGTAGCAGCAGGGTGAACCATACCATATGAACATGTGGTGGGACCGTGTCCAGGAGGGGTGCAGGCCCGTGTGGTTGCCTTGTCCAGCTCACTCTGCCCAGTCTGTTCTGTCACTCCAAGGGCCAGCATCCTGCTCCAGATTCAGGATGCCGTCAGCTCAGCTCCCTCAGCAGACCCCTGCCCTGGAGGCCGTGACTGTTCTCAGTGGGGGGACTCTCCTCAGTCACATGTGTCTGATTCTCTCCCTTCCTCATTCTCCAGCTCTGCCAGATTCCTTTTCCAAATATAAAAGCTCTGCCACCTCCTTCTCACCAGCTTTATCCCAGTTCTCACCCCAGGGTGGTGGTATTCCCTCCCAGAGCACCATAAAATCCCCTCTGGACTTGCTTGGGGCAGCAGCGCAGGCCCCAGGGTGGACAGTGCCGCCAGAGGGCCAGCGGTTCACAACACCTCCTCTGCGGCGGGTCTGGGCCTGGTGTGTTATGCTAATTTTAACGTTTTTCTTTTTGAGCGGGGTTCCCTTTTTACCAAGTAAAACCAGCTTAAAATGCCACTTTATAAAGCAGGTGACAGAGGTGACTCTGGTGGGGGCCGGGGAGTCCTACTGGGTGGCCCATGCCATGGGGGTTGGGCCGCAGCTCTGCCCAGGAACCCTTGGTGAGATTCTGGCCTCATCCTGGGCAGTGTCCTCCCACTCCCAGGGCTTTCCAAGCCTCCACAGCCTGCCTGGGTTGGGGGCACCCCAGATGGCAGCATTGGGGCATTTGCTTGGAGCCCCGTATTGTTACCAGTGACCAGGCTCCTTCCTGGGCATTGGCAAACCTTGCTAGGCTGCTGAATGCTTTCCTCAGGTAGGGGCTTTTGGATTCTGCATTTATGGGCCCAGAACTTCTTCCCTAAGTTGGCTCAGAGGCAAAAAGAAAGAGGAAGGTCATTGAGTTTCCTCGCAGAACCCTGACCACGCTGCACGCGCACGTTCCTGCTTCTCTGTCCTGGAGATCTGGCATGCGGCCGCTGGTGTTGCTGCTGTTTGTCTTCCTTCATGGATAGGGTTTGGGAATCCCAAAAAGCCGCTGTTTGGGGTCCTGGAATGTCCTTGATGGGGATATTTGACCTTTTGACTCTAAAGGTTTCCTCCTAATTTGGCTGGTTGGAGGGTTTTCTGTGGTGGTGTGGTTCCCATTTGCAGAACTGACAAAGGCCAGCTCACCCTGGGTTCTGGCTGCCCCAGCGGTCTGCAGCACCGTGGTCGCCAGTGCCTCCACCTGGAGCAGTTGGTGCAGGCCTGCACCCCTCCCTCCCTAGGGGTCTGTGCCCCTTGCCACCCTCACCTGGGATGCCCTTTGTCCCCTCCTGACTCACTCCTGTCACACCCACGACTCACGGAAAGCACTCTGTCAGCATAGATAGCTCTGTGGTCATGGCTCCCGGAAGCCTCCCTGCACCCACAGACACGGGGCCTGCCGTGTGTTCTTGTGCCGTCACCCCAGGGTCGCCGTGTCTCTTCTCTGGGTCCACTGCTTTCCTGGAGCCCTCATTCATCTCTGGCTGGGAGTGTGGGTCCTTAACAAGGTATCCAGCCACAGTGATAGGGGCCACTCCTGTCCTACAGAGCTCTGGGACATTTGGTGGCCTAACGTGGAGTTTCTGCCACCTGTTACAAACCCCTCATTTGTAACAGCTGGGTGGTGTTGCCACTCACTGCTGCTGGGGGCCACCTGTGGGCGGCGATGTGCGATTCACAGGGCTCCCGGGGACCCCGCTGCCCAGGCCCCAGCATTCTCTCCTTGACAGCCAAAGGCCTTTCTTTGAAAGTCTCCTCGGGAATTCCCTGGCAGTCCAGTGGTTAGGACTCCTCGCTCTCACTGCCTAGGATCTGGGTTTGATCCCTGGTCGGGGAAATAAGATCCCACAAGCTGTGCAGCACGGCCAAAAAGAAAAAAGGTCTCCTTTTTAGTGTCTGTGCTCTTGCTGCCTCCCCTCCTTCCTGCCCACCAAGAAGCACACTCCTGGAGTCCAGAATGCTCCCCAAGGACGGAGTGTGCATGAGAGGGCCTGGCACACACCAGGCCTTTGCTGTGAGCCTGTGAATTTGATTGGGCCTTCTCTTTCTGGATCAGTGGTTTCTGACTTTGTTTTGCTCTTACATGGTGCAGCCAGCTCTTAGGCACCAGCCAGGTGTGTCAGACAGACCAGTGGGAAGTGCCTCACTCCCACAGAGCACACCCTGCTGAATGCTGAGGCCCCTCAGGTCCTGCCCTGTGACTCCAGTGCAGCCTCATCTGCTCCCGTGAGCAACTGGCACCTGGCTCAAGATACTTGGCCAGCCCGACCACAGACTCGAGGGAGGGCCAGGATCTGCTGTCCTGTGGGTTGTGCCTTGTTCCCCACTACCCCCAGCAGCTGACCTTTCGTGCCACCTCTGCGAGCGTGTCCCAGGACGTTTCCCACTTCTTTTTGCATACCAGATTGTCTTATTCTTCCTAATTTTGTGGTAGTGCTGGGCAAAAATGGTATCTCTCATTTGTGTTTTCTTGGTGGCATCTCATATATTTTAGCCACTTGTAACTGTCTTCTCAGTCTGTGCCACTCGTCGCCTTTTCCTCTTGGTGTGTGTGTGTCTTTGAATGGGGTTCACTCCCGCGCCAGTTAACCCCCTCAGCTCTCTCACTGGGTGCCACCTGAATGCTGTCTGCTCTCCAGAACGGCATTGCAGCGTGGTCATTTCTTCTCCCAGGTGTGACCCACCACACACTTTTTTTAAAAAAATAAATTTATTCATTTATTTATTTATTTTTGGTTTTGTTGGGTCTTCATTGCTGCGCATGGGCTTTCTCTAGTTGCGAGCGGGGGCTACTCTTCATGGCCGTGCGCGGGCTTCTCACTGCGGTGGCTTCTCTTGTTGCGGAGCATGGGCTCTAGGTGTGTGGGCTTCAGTAGTTGTGGCACACGGGCTCAGTATTTGTGGCTCGCGGGCTTAGTTGCTCCGTGGCATGTGGGATCTTCCCAGACCAGGGCTCAAACCCATGTCCCCTGCATTGGCAGATGGATTCTTGACCAGTACACCACCAGGGAAGTCCGTGACCCACCACACTCTTGACCGAACAAGATCGCCTCGGTTTTGGCTTGGCTGTCCCTGTGAGTGACACTTACTCATGGGCTCTTCTCTGGCAAGTCGGCTGTGTAAAGTTGGCAACCAGCTGGCCATTTGTCACTTGCTTGAGTGTGACGGTGGACCCAGCTGGCCAATGACTTTGAAGCACTTAGACTGTGTTGTTAGACTATTTTCCAGGGTCTTGGGTTTGCTTCCATTTACCTCAGTGACGTATTACTGGAAAAAACGTGCTTGTGGATTGGAAAATACTAGTCTGTATAGCCCCTGTTGGTTCCCAAAGTTATTCCATATATGTATAGCGTTTGAGCCCACGCCAACTTCAGGAAGCAGCGGTGGTCAGTTAGGGCCACTGTGCCAGGCCATGGGAGGCACTGCTTGTCCCTGGGTCAGAGTGAGGGCTCACTGAGAGGTCTGGGCCCCTGTGCCATGCTGGCCTTGGCTGGGATGAGGATGTGCCATCCATCAGCCCCAACACACAGCTGCTTCCCTGAAGGAAGCCATAATTCCCCCATCATCCCTCCATCCTGCAAGGGTGGTTCCTATTTCTGCCTTTGACAGAGTCAATTCCTTGAGGAGGGATCTGCTGACAGGTCCTGCTTGGAGAAAACTGGATTTGACCTGCAGGATTTCAAATGTCATGACCAGAGGGTTGACGGGGCTGCTATTAAAGGACTCCATGACAGACGTTTGCGTGGTGAGTGCTTGGTGAGCACCATCTAAGGGGTTCAATCAAATGCTGAACGTGCACTGGGGTCCTTACGGAGATACCCACCACGTACATGGCAGATGTGGAAACATGAGTGTGGCTAGGAATCATGTTTTACTTAAATGAGCTTATTATTATTACTTTTATTATTATTGACTTGTTATCACCTTGTTGAATATTATTTGAGATCATCAATACAGTTTTGGGAAAGGTTCCCTGGCTCTGATGGTTCCCTTGGTTTGGGGGGTGGGGTGCTCCCTTTGTCTGGATCTGGCCTGTCAGCCGTCCCTGGTGGGGACGAAAAAGGCAAGAACAAGGTCATTCCCATCTCTCAGATGAGAAAACTGACCACACAGCTGGTTAGAGGGTGGTTTCCCTCACTCTGGAGGTCCTCGGAGGTCTCTTGGCCTTGCCTTCTTCCTTGCGTCAGGGTTGTTGTTTGTTTTGTTTTGTTTTAAAGAGTGTTGCAATACTTTATTTTCCAGCGTTCAAAAACTGAGAGGCAGGAAGGAGCCGGAGGTCACGTGCGTGGCAGAGCCGGTTTGTGCTGTTCTGTACGTTGTTTCAGCACAGCCCCGTGTGGCCAAGCCAGAGAGATTAAGTGTCTTACTTAGGTCACACAGCTCTTAAGTGGCAGATCCTGAAGTGGAAGCAAATCCTCTGATCGTAGTTCTGGGCCCTGAGACAGAAGTTTTGCTTTTGAGTCCCAGCAGCTGCTGAAAACCCCAGTGTATCATTCCTGTTCTTAAGCCTTTGGTTCCCTGTCTCTGCTGGGACCGGTTGACTGATGTGGAAGCCTGGCAGGTGCACTGCTCCGATCTCCTATAAGGAAAGGACAGGACACCTCCAGGTGCTGCCTCAGCTTTCAAGCAGTGCCCAGCCCTTCCCCCCCAGCTATGGGTTGGGTTTGAATGGCTTGGAGTGGTGTGGAGGAGGGGACCCTGGACCTTGGAGCGGGTTAGAACCTTTTGGCTTATCGTCCCTGCATAAGGCTGTGAGTTTCATGTGACGTTCTCCTTAACCCAGCCCCCGGGGCAGCGTGGTGGTGATGGGAGGCTGGACCAGCCGAGGGCCCCCAAGTTCACCTGACCTCTCATCCTGGTTGATTCTGTGTTCCTAGCCTAGAAGTCCAGAAAGTATTTGGACTGTACTGTGCAGTCTCACTGCCGATGCACGCGACTGTCAGTGCCAGTGAGACACTTCCGTCTTCCTTTCCTAAATAGACCTTCTGGTCCTCCTTCCGCTGAGGCGGCTGGCCTGGAGTCCTGCCAGGTTCTCCTTCTGTGATGGCGCAGATTGTAAGCTGCTCCCGAAATCTAATTTCAGGCCTGAGATAAAATGGTTTTGTTGACCTGAGGTTGTTGAGTAGGAAGGCAGGAGACTTGAGTTTTTCCTTCTAGGGGTTTCGTGTTGCTGGAGTGATGTTTGCTCGCTTAGAAGACTCGGTATTCCGGCCACGGTGAGAGTCCACTGCTCCTCCTGTCGCTGAGGCTGGCCCCACTGCGTCTTCTACACAGACTACCCTTCTAGAAACTTTAAAAAAAATTGTTTCTTGCACCTGACCTGGTTTTATTTATTTTCGAGCTCAGGAAGACGTGTTCTGTCACTCACAGGTGTGGCACGTGGCTGGGTCTCCTCAGGTTTGGCCTGTTGAGCAGCCGAGTGGTGGAGGCAGCACTTTCCTGGGTCACCCCTCGGGAGACTCTGCTGCTTCCCGAGCCTGGAGGTTGCTCTGGCTCTGTTGTCTCCGAGACTACAGAATGCTCACTGCAGGAGGCTCCTGCCTCTTTCGGAATCTCAGCCAGTGTCCGCGCTTGAGGTCCTCCTGTGTGAGGCAGGGGCTGCACGACCCCTGGGCTCACGCATGGCTCTCCTTTGCTCCAGCGTGCCACGTGGCACACACTCAGGCACGGCCGTCGCAGCTCGAGGTTGTCAAGATCTGAAGTTTGGCTTGGTGATGCCTAAAGGCACCTGTGTGGGGACCTGGCCGGTCTGGGTTGAGTCCTCCTTCCCTCGTCGTGGGGCTCAGGCATGGCCCGAGCCTCCGTTTCTCCCTCTGTGAGGAGGGAGCAGTTGCCCCTTCCCTGGAGGTTGTGAGGGACTGAGTGGAGTGTCAGATGAAGGGCCACGTGAAGGGGTGTCCTCTGCTCATCGCTGTCACGCTGGGGAGAGGATGCACTCGGCCACACCTCCACGCCTGTCCAAACCCTGGTCATCGTCTTTTGGGGTGTGCAAATCCCCGCCGTCAGGGCAGGGAGCAGGTGTGCCAAGGAGAGGCCCCTTCTGGAGAGTGCAGGGGCCTCTGCTCGGCCCTCCTCCCTGAGCCCTGTCACCCCAGGCTCAGGTCAGAAGGTCAGCAGAGGCACTGGCCTCTGCCAGATCTTTCCCTCAGCCCAGGCTGAGGTACTTGGGGTCAGCCTGCCCATCCCCTACCCTAGTGCAGACTCCCCGGAAGTGGCTGTGCAGGGGACCTGGCTTCTACCGGCCCTGCCTAGCGCTGGGGGCCCCTCTTCCCTCCCCATCACTCTACTCTGCCCGGCTCAGCATCCTTAAGACTGGTCTCTCTGTTTGGACCCCCCCCCCACTTTCCTCCCTCAGCTGCAGTGGGGAGCTAATGGGGACACGAGTGAGGAGGAATGGCAGAGGCCAGCAGCTCCCATCTGGGGTCTCCTGCTACTCCTTACTGGCTCCTGTTCTGTGCCCCAGCTGCCCAGAGCAGTGGTTGACATGCGCGTGGGACCAAGCAACGCCCCTTTGGGTGCTCAGGCCCTCTCTCCCTGCTCCGTTTCCCTGGTCTGGCCTCCCTTGAGGTCTGTCACCTCCCATCCTTCTGGTCTTGGCTCAGCGCCCCCTCTCATCCCATCAGAACAGCCTCTCCCAGTGTCACTCTATTGTCCACTCTTAAACTGTGCCAAGGGACCCTGAGTGGACAGGGCAGCGTCTGTCTTATTGGCTGCTGGGTCCCCGCCTCCCGCCTCCATCCTTCCAGCTTGCTGTAGTGCTTTTGCTGCCTTCTCCAGCTATTAAGTCCTAGGCGAGATGGTTCTGAGATTACACCTGCCAAAGGTGCCAGGTGTCCAGGTATTGCCAGCTCAGGAAGTGGAGGGAGAGGATTCCAGTCTGGCATGGGCAGAGCCGATGCAGCTCTGAAGGCAAAGAAGATGCTGGGAGATGCAGTTACCTGGTCTGGCGCCCAGAATGGGGCAGATGAGTGTGGGGTGGTGGGAGGGGTCGAGCTGAGCAGAGGTAGGGAGTTGGAAATTTTCATCTGTGGTCTTTAGTGCCAGGCAGCAGAGAGGAGGGACCTGGGGAGTAGAAAGACCTGGGGGGATTTCAGGGAGGGTCTTTGGTCTTTGGGGATCCTCATGCCCTGGGATAGATTTCTAGTATTGATTTTTGTTTCTGATTACCTGCCTGGTGAGAGAGACCTTACTGTGCCCTTGTAGGACAGGTCACCTCTTAGGGGCCTCTGGGACTGTCCCCTCTGGAGGGCACCTGTGTGCTGGGACCAGAGCAGACAACACTGGGAAAAGTGATCAGTGACCCAGCAGACCTTTCCCAGGCTGCAGGGTAAAGGACGGTGTTTCCCAGGGACCAGGTGGCTGGTGGGCCCTCTCCCTTTGTCTGTGGGGCTGTCTAGGTATGGACGTCCTGCCTGCCCTACCCGTTGGGTCACCTGGGTAGGTTAGAGAGGGAAAAATATGCCAGGTTCTTGTCATTTCATCCTCCTGAGTGGGGCGTCTCGCTCCCATTTAATGGTCTCTGTTTTTTGCCCAAGGTGAAGCCCCAGACCCTGCGTTCAGTGGAGCCCAGCCCTTTCTGCCCTGGCTAGCAGCCTCAGAGGGGACAGAGGTGTCATTATGCTGCCTAGAGCCCAGGCAAGCTCTGCAGTGCTGCAGTACAGAGAGGGTGTTTTTTGGTAGGTGCTGGGTAGAGCTTCCCAGCAGGGCCTGGTGGGCAGCTCTGGTGACAGCGGCCCCTTCTCACCACCCTGGGGTCTGAGCTGCCTGTGACGGTCTCCTTCTTTCCTTTTTAGGTTCTCATACAAATCCCTGGGCTTGTAGAAATGGTTTGTCTTTGGTACATCCCTCGCTTTCCTTCTTAGTTACCCTCCTGGTCTGGTCTTGGTGCAGAAGACAAAGGCAGCCTGCCCTCGCCTCTGCTTGTCCAAGTGGCTTTAGAAACCGCACCAGATCAGGAGCAGCAGTTTGGCCCAGCCTGCTCTGTGAGGTGTTCAGAGCTGCCCTTTTCATTTTGGGGGTGGGAGGGGGTCTTAGGAGGAATTGCTGGGTGTGGGGGGAACATGTACTTATTCTAGCCTTTCCTGGTGTCGTCTCAGCCCAGCTGATGGAGGTCCGACTGAGGCCAGCACACAGGCTCTTCCTGCCAGGGGGTTTGGGGAGATGGGGTAGGAGGGACAGCCACTCCAGGGAGTAGGCAGCCTGACGCTGCAGAAGGGCAACCTGAGTGAGAAGGTGAGGCTAAGGGGCCTGCAGAAGGGGCCTGCTCAGGGGGAGGTACTCCAGACAGGCGGGGAGGGGGGGTCATTCATTTCCAAATGTCCTCTCAGTTGTGTGACATCTTGTGGTGCCTGCATGCACCTGTGTTCATGATGTAGTAATGGCATTTTAAATAATTGGAACCAGATGTTCTAGGACTCAGCCATGTGTTCCCCACTGCATGGAGGACCCGCCCGCTCCGTGGGCATCAGCAGTACTGGTGTGGAGGCCGGGGTGCTGACATTCCATGCCCAAGTTAGCACTTTACGTGGCTTATCTGGTGATTCCTCACCCCCAACTTTCTGAGGCCAGGAGTAAATAGTGTTTTAGAGACAGTGGATTAGTGGGGGTAATTTTTTTTGAACACAGCCTACTTTATAAGCACCTTCCCAGTCAGGCTGTCATGGCCACACCCTATTTGGGGCAGCTCCTGGTAAGTCACTGAATCACAGACAGGGGCCTCGGCCCTTTCTGGGCATGATCCCTCTCAGATGCCTAAAATATGTAGAATTACGAAGGAAATGTGCTACACAGAGAGTGAATAAAGTATTAAAAAGGAATGTGTGACCTAGTAACAAATTTATTATGTTGATGTGTTAAGTGATGAGATCTAGCAGTGGATCTAGTTGCTGTAATTTTGAAATTGTGGTGAGCAAAAATGGTGTTTGAAGACAGCAACAAACCATCATTTGATGTGCTAAAGCATATCAGAGTTGATACTGCTCATAACTGCTGTAGTTTGTTGCCTGCCTTTGTAACTGAAGGAAATGCTAAGTTACAGTTAGTGGAAATAGATGTGTTTTTTCTTCCCACCCAAATTCAAGGATGCCCCAAATGTGAGCCCTGTTCTGTACACTTCTTCCAATGTAGGGCCCTCAGCAGCTGTCTCGGGCATGGACCTCTGTAATCTGCTGTGAGGAATGAGGAAGCTTCCTAGTCTCAGTCTTGGAACCGAGGCTCCTTTGAGAGCTGGACAACCCCTTGGCTCTGGCCAGAACCTCTTGTGGTGCTAGGACGTCAGAGAGGTCCCAGAGGAGGGCGGGGATGAGTTGGGAGCCAGCACCAAGGACCCCAGGGCCAGTCTGAGACAATCTGAGGGTGAGTATCAGGATAAGTAAGGACTGGAATGCACTTGAGACCATTGCAAAAGGCAGTCCATGAGTCTGTCCATATCAGGGCTCTCCAGAGAAACAGAACCAATAGGAGTGAAGGAGTGAGAAGAGACTTGTTTGCGTGTGTGTGTGTGTGTGTGTGTGTGCGCGCGCGCGTTTGGCTGAGCCTCGCGGTTTGTGGAATCTTAGTTCCCTGACCAGGGACTGAATCCAGGCCATGGCAGTGAAAGTGCGGAGTCCTAACCACTGGACCAACAGGGAATTCCCTTGTGTGTGTTAAAAAAATTTTTTTTTTTATTGAAGTACAGTTGATTTACAATGTTGTGTTAATTTCTGCTGTGCAGCAAAGTGATTCAGTTATACATATATATACATTCTTTTTAAAATATATTTTCTATTAAGGTTTATCATAAGGATATTGAATATAGTTCTCTGTGCTATAGGGTAGGACCTTGTTGTTTATCCATTCTGCGTATAATAGCTTACATCTGCTAACCCCAGCCTCCCACTCCATCCCTCCCCCACCCCCCTCCCCCTTGGCAACCACAAACAAGTCTGTTCTCTATGTCTGTGGGTCTGTTTCTGTTTCATAGATGGTTCATTTGTGTCATATTTTAGATTCCACATATAAGTGATATCATATGGTATTTGTCTTTCTCTTTGACTTACTTCACTTAGTGTAGTAATCTCTAGTTGCATCCATGTTGCTGCACATGGCATTATCTCATTTCTTTTTATGGCTGAGTAGTTTTCCATTTTATATAGGTACCACATCTTCATTATCCATTCATCTGTCCATGGACATTTAGGTTGTTTGCATGTCTTGGCTATTGTGAATAGTGCTGCTATGAACATAGGCGTGCATGTATCTTTTTAAAAATTATTTATTTATTTGGCTGCTCTGGATCTTAGTTGCGACATGTGGGACCTAGTTCCCTGACCAGGGATCGAAACTGGGCCCCCTGCATTGGGAGTGCTGAGTCTTAGCACTGGACCACCAGGGAAGTCCCATATGTATCGTTTTGAATTAGAGTTTTTGTCTGATGTATGCCCAGGAGTGGGATTGCTGGATCATATGGTAATTCTATTTCTATTTTTAGTTTTCTGAGGAACCTCTATACTGTTTTCCATATTGGCTGTACCAACTTACATTCCCACCAGCAGTGTAGGAGGGTTCCCCTTTTCCCACATCCTCTCCAGCATTTGTTATTCATAGAGTTTTTAAATATTTATTTATTTTATTTATATTTATTTTTGGTTGTGTTGGGTCTTCGTTGTTGTGCGTGGGCTTTCTCCAGTTGTGGTGAGCAGGGGCTACTCTTCGTTGCGGTGCACAGGCTTCTCATTGCGGTGGCTTCTCTTTTTGCGGAGCGCGGGATCTAGGCGCGCGGGCTTCAGTAGTTGTGGCACGCAGGCTCAGTAGCTGTGGCTCACGGGCTCTAGAGCACAGGCTCAGTAGTTGTGGCACACGGGCTTAGTTGCTCCGCGGCACGTGGGATCTTCCTGGACCACGGCTTGAACCCGTGTCCCCTGCATTGGCAGGCAGACTCTTAGCCACTGTGCCACCAGGGAAGTCCTCGTAGAGGTTTTTAATGATGGCCATTCTGACCGGTGTGAGGTGATACCTCATTGTAGTTTTTTTTTTTTTTTTTTTTAAAGACTAGGTTTTATTATGGTTTCTAATTTAAACTTGAAAATATGTTTCTATTTGGTTTTTTTTTTGCGGTATGCAGGCCTCTCCCTGTTGTGGCCTCTCCTGTTGTGGAGCACAGGCTCCGGACGCGCAGGCTCAGCGGCCCATGGCTCACGGGCCCAGCCGCGTCTGTGGCATGTGGGATCTTCCTGGACCAGGGCACGAACCTGTGTCCCCTGCATCGGCAGGCAGACTCTCAACCACTGCGCCACCAGGGAAGCCCCTCGTTGTAGTTTTGATTTGCGTTTCTCTTAATAATTAGCAATGTTGAGCATCTTTTCATGTGTCTATTGGCCCCTTGTGTTTGAGAAGAGACTTCTTGTAAAGAATTGGGTCATGCAGTCATGGGGGCTGGCAAGTCCAAAACCTGTAGGGCGGGCTGGCAGGCTGGAGACCCGGGGAAGAGCTGATGTTGTATCTTGAGCTCAAAGGCTGTGCGGGGGCAGAAGTCCTCCTTTTTCCAGAGGATCTTGGTCCTTTTTTCTCTTACAGCCTTCAACTGATTGGGAGGGTTGTGGAGGGTAATCTACTTTACTCAGAGTCTATTGATTTAAATGTTAATCACATCTAAAAAATGCCTTCACTGCAGCTGGTATCTGACCAAGCAGTTGGGTTCCCTGGCCTAGCCAAGTTGACACATGAAATTCACCATACTGCTGATGGTAGCATGTAAATAAATTAGTGGGGAAAAGGGAGGGCTCCTGCTTATGGTGGGATGCCGAGGCTGCCAGAGACAGGGACTGAGTTTCACAGTCACCACCGTGAAGCTGTGGAGGGTGGGGCTGGCTGAACCCGGGCTGTGGGTGGAGAGCAAGCGTCTGTTGTGACCCGCATGGGGAGAAGGCAGACCGAACAGGGTGGCCCTGCCTGGGTGATCAGAGTTAACCGTCCCAGAAGGGCAGACAGACCCCTCTGCGAGTGCCTCTGGGTGGGGTGCCGTGGAGGACGATGGTCACCTCCCGTCATGCGGATGGAGCACAGTGCAGTTCATCACAGTGACACTAGGTAGACCCAAAGTGTAGCGTGCTCTAGTAAAGAAAAGGCAGGGCCGCCTGTATCCTCCAAAAATGTCAGTGTCCTAAACGTCAAAGAACAGCCAAGAGGGCTTCCCTGGTGGTGCAGTGGTTAAGAATCCGCCTGCCAGTGCAGGGGACATGGGTTGGATCCCTGGTCCAGGAAGATCCCACGTGCCGCGGAGCAACTAAGCCCGTGTGCCACAACTACGGAGCCTGCGCTCTAGAGCCCACGAGGCACAACTACTGAGCCCACATGCCACAGCTACTGAAGCCCGTGAGCCTAGAGCCTGTGCTCCGCAACAGAAGACACTGCAATGAGAAGCCTGCGCACCGTGACGAAGAGTAGCCCCCGCTCGCCACAACTAGAGAAAACCCACACACAGCAACAAAGACCCAATGCAGCCAAAAATAAACAAACAGCCAAGAAACCTCCAGATTAAAGGTGGCTGATGAGCCGGGGTGGCTCAGTGCTGTGTGCTGTTCTCCTCACTGGAGGGAGGGCAGTGGGAGGACACCACCGAGCCAGGTGGCAACGTGGAAGGTAGACAGTGGTGCACAGTGTCCCGTCAGTAATGAACATGGTGAAACTGGCGGCTGTCATGTGGTTTACTCCTAGGAGACGCACTGAGTGTTTAGGGGTGAAGCGCAGTGGTGTGTGCAGCTTACTCTCAATTGGTTTGGGAAAGCAAGCACGTGCACCCAAATCTATATGTTATGGCGTGCATGTGTGCGTAGGGGCAGAGAGCTTGTGGGCAGGTGGGGAAAAGTTAGCGGCAGGTCAGTGTGGGGTTTAAAGGTATTTGGGTATTCTTTGTGCCCTTGCAGCTTTTCTGTGAGCTTGGGATTATTTCCAGACCATATTTAGGAGAGACAGCCAGGCAGGGACGTTTGTTCCCTGCTCCCGGAAGCAGCGTCTCACCTGCCACACGGTGTGGTTAGGGCTGGCTCACGTCTCTACTCTGCATGCAGCTGAGCCCTGACCTGGGTGACCTGGTGCCAGACCATCTGGAGATGGTCACCATCCTGGAGACCAGCAGTGATAGGACATCCTCCCTCCTGGGACTCATCTTCAGACCAGCCCAGCATGTCTGTCAGGGAGATGTCCTCACCTGGTGGCAGGAGTCCGAGTGAGCGTGCCCCACTGGGAGCCTTTCTGAGGAAGCCTCAGTTGAGGAGTCAGCCGGTTGGATCCAGGGAAGAATGCCTCGGACAGTGGCTTGGGGGGGTGTCACACAAGTGCTGGGTTTGAGTATCGTAAAGGGGGTCACCGTGAGCCCCCAGGGCTGCAGGGTGTGATTTGACGAATGCTTGTAAGAGTCCTGGAAGGACTCCTCATTTACATCTACACTCTGTTCTTACTCAGATCCGCAGTTTGCTCAGCAGAACTCCAGCTGCCTCCTGGCTTCTGGGGCGCGTCAGCTTTACACAAATACACAGTGCTTAATCTTGTCACTTTGAGCCGAGATCAGTCACTTTTGTTTTTAGGCAGGTGACAAGATGTTCTGTAAAAAGGTGGCTGACGGTTTCAGACTTCTGGCTCATTTGTGCTTTCAGGGCAAGACTCTCCTCCAGCAGGCTGATGAATGAAAATGGATCTGCAGAAACAGGAGCGCCCTGTGCAGCTCCGGCGAGAACGCTGGTCAGCCAGTTGAGGAGGGTGACAGGAGCATCCAAAGCAGCATGGCCCCATTGATGCTGAAGGAAAGGCAGTCAGGGGAAAAGATCTGTCCTAAAGTAGTAGAGGGCCCTCCGCCTCCTGGTTTGGGGGGCCGTCCTGGGTTTGAGTGTGTGCTCTGCCGCTTCCTGAGCTGGTGACCTTGAGCAAAGCTGCTGGCTTCCCTGAGCCTCAGTTCCTCATGCACCCAGAGCTGATTGTGGAAACACGTGACCTTGTCCACGGGAGGTCCTCACGGTTAGGCTCTTGAGGGCCAGTGGGTGCAAGCTGCTGGCAGAACACATGCTGCTCCCACCCCAGAAGAGACCAGCATTGCTGCCCCACCCGCTCTGCAGGATGGGCCCAGTTTGGTGACATTTCTCGTTGGGCTGTTTGCTCTGGGGGCATGTCATGTTTCTTGGGGGGCGGTTAGTTGGTGGACCTTGGTGGACACCTGTGCACAACTTAACCCAGGAACAGGGCTGATCCTTTTGCTGATGGGAGTCAGGTGGCAGCTGATGTGTTTGGAGAGGCGGCCTGGGCCAAGCGTCACTCGCTGCTCACCTGCCGGGGGCCCGTGGGCACATCTCTCAGAACTCCAGTTCAGAAGGAGTGTGGTGGAGGCAACCCGCCCCACAGACTTCCCTGTCAGCCCGTCTGTGCTCAGAAGGGGCTGTACTCACCACCCGGCAGCGGCAGCTGGCAGAGAGCCCTTTGAGAGGTTGGTCTGAAGCCAATGGCTGGGATGACAGCTGGATGGGCAGCTGGGCCCTGCCTCCCTGGGCTCCAGCAGCTCCTGAGTGTCCAGAGTCTCAAAGTCCAGGTTGTTCTGGGAAGGCCTGTTCTGTCTGTCAGGGTGATAGAGGATCCTCTTGCTCCCAAAGTCTGACACCTGGGTATGTCGGAGGCCAAGCAAGGATCGGAAGGGACTGATCCGTTCTGGGCTCTGATAGTGATGAGACCTGAGTGCCCGACAGCCACACGGGTCCTCACTGTGGAGATGCTCTGCAGGTGCAGGACTCAGGGCAGTGTTGGCTCCCAGGGCCTCCCCGAGGGTCCAGCATAGCCTGGCCTCGGCCAGGTCAGGTTAGGTTCTGTTTCTCAAAGACAAGTTTAAAAGTGTGCCGATTTCATACAGTCTGCTCCATGTCAGACCCTGTGAAGTTGAAGACTTTCTTGGGACATGTAGCTGGTAACTAGGGGCCCATATCTGAGCCAGCCACCTGGCCGCTCAAAGCCCTATCCCCAAACTGCAGGCTGCACCCAAGCCCAGCTCCGTGCATGGTGCCCTAGTGCTCCTCCAGGAGAAGGAAGATCGTGGGCTGAATTCAGCGATGTTGGCTTTCTGAGGCCTTGCTGCCCAGAACACACACCTCACACGTGTTTGTTTGTCACGTTTGTTCTTCTCTCTCCTGCCCCACACATTTGAGGGCAGGCCAGGACGAGCCCTGGGCCCAGTCAGTGCCCACCCCCTGGTGCCATAAGAGCAGGCCAATGACCAAGGGACCTGTAGGCGGGTCCCAAGCCCTAGGCCATCTTTTCTCCCGGATTTTTTTTTTTTTTTAACAAATTCTTGTTTTATTTCTTTTGGCCCTGCCACGCAGCTTGTGGGATCTTAGTTCCTGACCAGGGATTGAACCCGCGCCTTTGGCAGTGAAAACGCAGTCCTAACCACTGCAACACCAGGGAATTCCCTTCTCCCAGATTTTGATGGCTCTTTGAGACTTTTGGAGTTTTCTGGCTCAAAATATCAGAGTTGGGCTTCCCTGGTGGCGCAGTGGTTAAGAATCCGCCTGCCGAGGCAGGGGACACGGGTTCGAGCCCTGGTCTGGGGAGATCCCACATGCCGCGGAGCAACTAAGCCCGTGCACCACAACTACTGAGCCTGCGCTCTAGAGCCCGCGAGCCACAACTACTGAGCCCGTGTGCCACAGCTACTGAAACCCGCATGCCTAGAGCCTGTGCTCCGCAACAAGAGAAGCCACCACAATGAGAAGCCCGCGCACCACAATGAAGGGTAGCCCCCGCTCGCCGCAACTAGAGAAAGCCTGTGCGCAGCAACGAAGACCCAATGCAGCCATAAATAAATAAATAAATAAAATTAATCTTTAAAAAATATATATATATCAGAGTTGCTAGAAAGAGAGAGGTTACCCAGCTCTCTGGGGAGGTTGGCTTGTCCAGACGTTTCTCCAAGCCTCTAGGATGTCTCTGGAACCCTCAGGAACAGTATCCCAGCCTGTGCTCCAAGGCCATGTCTCTGACCCAACCTTGTGGTGGAGGCAGCCTTTACTGCCCAGCTGATCGAGAATCGGCTCTGCTCAGAGGCAGTCTCCCTTCCCGGGGTCCCCAGCTGGTGAGTGGTGGTGTGTTCAAGGCAGGGTCTGCATGGTGAGGCCTTTTCTGTGGTTCTGAGCAATTAGGATTTACTCCTTTGCAGTGGTAGAAGTGGTGGAGGGTGTTGAACATGGCCTTGAGCTGATGCCTGAAGCTGGTCAGAGGCTGGTGGTGTGGAGAGGTAACATGGACTGGGAGCATGTGTCCGAGGTGACACGGTGGGACCAATGCTGAGTGAGCTCCTAGGCTGGTAGGGTGGGTCCCTGACCTGGCAGCTCCCAGATCCAGATTGCAGGTCATTTGTGTGTGTGAGAAGGAGATACAGGAGAGTGACCCTGCTGTGGGCACCAGCTGGAGGCCATGGGGTGGGGTGGGGGATCACATCCCAAAGGGGAGAGAAGGCCGAGTTCTCAGCCATGGCATTTATTTGTCTGTAATTTGTGCCTGCATCTCCTGGGACAGGTTTGGGGTGCTTTGCAGGTGATGAGAAGGGAGCAACTCGAGCTGAGCCCCATGCCGAGATGCAGACCAGCATCCTGGGCTGCGCCCCAGAGTACCTGGGCCATCTAGGTCAAGCCCTCAGCTTCCTCCGCTGTAAGATTCCATCCTCGTCACTGCTGTCTGGGGGAGAGAGAGAGAGACAGAGAGAGAGAGAGAGAGAGAGACAGAGAGACAGAGACAGAGACAGAGACAGAGAGAGAGAGAGAGAGAGTGTGTGTGTGTGTGTGTGTGTGTGTGTGGTCGTGTTGCCCCCAGGCCATGGGCAGAGGACAGGTTTGGGCACAGTGAAGTTTGATGCTGAGTTCAGTGCCTGTTGATGAGTTTTAGTGGGCATTTAAAAAGGAAAAACAGGGACTTCCCTGGCAGTCCAGTGGTTAAGACTTCGCCTTCCAATGCAGGGGGTGTGCAGGTTCGATCCCTGGCCGGGGAGCTAAGATCCCATATGCCTTGCGGCCAAAAAACCAAAACATACAACATAAAACATAAGCAGTATTGTAACAAACTCAATAAAGGCTTTAGAAGCGGTCCACATCAAAAAAAAATTCTTTTTTAAATATTAAAAAAATAAATAAAAAATAAAAAGGAAAAACAAGCCCACTCAACATTCAGGCTCCTGGCGAGGCACGTCAGAAGCGCAATGGTGCAGAATGCCCCAGGTAGCTTTCTGCCTTTTTGTCTGCATTTCCGGAGTGCTTCCATCAGCCTTGTCAAGGGCTCCCTGAAAGAGAGTAAGATGAGGCCAAGGACACAGCTCCCTGAGGTGGGCTCCTGCTCAGAGGGAGGGGGCCTTAGGTCCCCGGAGCAGAGCAAGGGGCCTGGGCTGCAAACTCCAAGACACGGTGCTGTGGTTCTTTGCGCAAGCTTGCTCTGTTCCCACAGGGCAGCGGTAACACAGACAAGATGAGATCCGAGGTTCGGCCATCTGGGGACAGGGAACTGAGTCCAGCGTGTGGACCTGGCTCCTCCGCAGGCTGTGCTCAGTGCTGCAGGCTGCGTGTGCCGGGGGCGTGCAGCAGGTACTGACGTGGGGCGGCTTCTTAATTTTTCTATTTGAGGAAAGGCAGATGGGAAAGATGAAATAATAACGAGGCAAAGGTGTTGAAAAGAGGGCCTGGCGCAGGCGTGGGTTGCAGAGCTCAGAGAGGTGGCAGGGTTGGTGGCTCATGAGAGCGCACTCCCCTGGAGGCAGGCCTGGGGTGTGCTGCGGGCAACTGTGGATGGAACAGGGCTCAGCGGAATAGGAGCACTTTAATGTGAAGAATTGTTTAGCAAATGTTTGTCTCATCCCATTATGACCGGGTCACGTGCATTTCACAAAGAGTTTGGATAAATTGTGAAATTGGGATACAGTCTAATGGGGCAGTGACCAAGCATGAGCAGTGTGAGGGCCCCAGGACTGGCCTTCCTGTGAGGTTGGGATCAGCTCTGCTGGTGGAGTGGGGCCCCCAGCCCTGCCCTGTGACCTCCAGCAGCCCTGCCCCCCCGTACCTTATTTTCCTCCGTCGTAACAGCAGGAA
Organism: Lagenorhynchus albirostris; assembly: GCF_949774975.1. Classification (NCBI taxonomy): domain Eukaryota; kingdom Metazoa; phylum Chordata; class Mammalia; order Artiodactyla; family Delphinidae; genus Lagenorhynchus; species Lagenorhynchus albirostris. Next base: position 159,779,238 of record NC_083097.1, on the reverse strand, counting down.
CCCTGATATCTGAGTAGTCGAAGATGGGAGTGAGTTTCCTGATGGATGCCTGCTGTCCTTGATACCACAAGTCATCATGTTCAGTTTGGCTGTGATTTCCATGGAGAGCCTGTGCCCAGCAAGTCCGTGCAGCTCCCCTCCAGTCAGGGCTCAGATGCCGCCCACCCACTGACATTTAAGTAGAACACACACCAGACCCTGCCCTGCGGGTCCTTTTGCCCTTCCTGTGTACCGACGTCCCCTGTGCTCTGACTTGTCCAGTGACCCTCTGTAGAGTCACTGCTTTGGACACCTGGGGCAGTCGTGTCGGCTGGCACACGAGGGACACGGGACCCAGCAGGGGAGTGGTCTTGGTTCCACATGGCCTAGGCCCGACTTGTTGGCTTTATGGGTGTGTGAGCAGTGGAGCAGCATGTGCTGCCGCTCAGGGTGAGGCAGGGGTGTCAGGGGCAGGCAGGACACCATCTACCCCACCCCACCCCACGGGTGTTGTGAGGCTGAAACCAGATGATGTCCTCAAACCCTGCACCATCTGGCTGGTCAGCACCCAGGGAGTGTCGGGTCATGATGCAGAGAGCATGCAGACATGGGAGTCTGAAAGAGACCCTGCAGTGGGATCTGGGGTGGGGGTGGTGTTGGACTCAGCAGTTCTCTGGAACTTCTTTTTGTGGAGAGGAGAGGGAAATTGGTAAGAATTTAGAAGATTTTAATAAAATTGAGCCATTTAAAAAAAAAGAAAGGAGCAGGACTTCCCTGGTAGTGCAGTGGTTAAGAATCCACCTGCCAATGCAGGGGACACAGGTTTGATCCCTGATCCAGGAAGATCCCACATGCTGCGGAGCAACTAAGCCCGTGCCGCACAACTACTGAGCCTGTGCTCTAGAGCCAGCAAGCCACAACTACTGACCTCGCACGCCACAACTACTGAAGCCCACGCGCCTAGAGCCCATGCTCTGCAGCAAGAGAAGCCACCGCGATGAGAAGTCTGCGCACCACAACGATGAGTAGCCCCCGCTCGCCGCAACCAGAGAAAGCCTGCGCGCAGCAAGGAAGACCCGACACAGCCATAAATAAATAAATTAATTAATTTAAAAAAATAGAATTAAGGACTGCATTTTGAAGGACATTGTTAAGAGAATAAAAAGACAAGCCACAGACTGGGAGAAAAATCTTTGTAAAACTCATCTGCTAAAGCTCTGGTATCTAGGATATAAGAAGAACTCTCAAAACGCAATAATAAGATGACCCAGTTTTAAAAAATGCGTTGGAGATTTGTATAGCTTCACCATAAAGATTCAAGAATGGCAGATTAGTCCATGAGAACATTCCACGTCATTAGGGAAGTGCAAGTTGAAACCACGAGATACCACTTCACACCTACGAGAATGGCTAAAATAGAAAACCTGACAACATTAAATCCTGGCATGGGCGGGGAGCAAGTGGAACTCTCCTTCTTTGCTGATGGGACTGCAGAATGTACAGCCACCCTGGAAGCCAGTGTGGCCATTTCTCATGAAGTTAAACATACACTTACCATTCGGACCCAGCCGTCATGCTTCTGGCTGTTCATTAGGTGAAATGAAAATTCGTGTCTGCACAAAAACCTGCATGTGAATGTGTATAGCAGTTGATTCATTAGTTCCCCAAACTGGAAATGACCCTAACTTAGTCTGCAGGTGGATGAACAGATTGTAGTATAATATGGTGGGTTAATACTAAGCAGTAGAAAGGAATGAACTTCTGGTGACAGCAGCGTGGTTGAATCTCCAGGGCATTATGCTAAGTATTGTGTGGTCAGCCGGATAAGGGCCCCCTTATCTATTGATGTCCAGGTCTTAACCTCTGGAAGCTGTGAATGTGACCTTATGTGAAAAAAACGACTTTGCAGGTGGGAGTAAGTTAAGGATTCTAAAGCAGACTCACAGATACAGAGAACAAACTAGTGGTTACCAGTGGGGAGAGGGAAGCAGGGAGGGACAGTATAGGAGTAGGAGATTTTTTTTAAAAGGGTTATTATGGGATTATTTGAAATCATGTGGGTGAAACTTCTGAAAATTGTAAAGCACTGTAGAATTTAAAGAATTTTTCATTCAATAAAAAAAGTTTTTAAAAGTTTAAAAAAATAGTAAAATATGATAAATGTAAATCTATGTTTAGATCAAAAAAAAAGCCAAGAAAAAATTATTTTAAAGAGTTAAGGATTCTGAGATGGGATTATCCTGGGTTTATGGGCCCTAAATGGATCACAAGTGACCTTTTAAGAGAGAGCAGAGAGAGATTTGATGCAGAGGAAGAGAAGGTGATGTGACTACAGAGGCAGAGGTTGGAGTGATGCGGCCATAAGCCATGGAATGCCTGGAGCCTCCAGAAGCTGGAAGAAGCTAGGAAGGATCCTCCCCTAGAACCTTCGGAGGGAAGTCAGCCCTGCCAGTGACGCTTTGATTTCAGCCCAAGGATACTGATTTCTGGCCTCCAGGACTGAGAGAATAAACTTCTGTTGTTTTATGCCACCAAGTTAGTGGTGACTTGTTACATAGCCACAGGAAACTAATACAGTATGATTTCATTTATATGACCTTCTAGAAAAGATGCAACCATAGGGACAGAACACAGATTGGAGGTCGCTGGGGATGAGGGGAGAGTTGGAGTACAGGTGGGCATGTGGGAATTGCAGCAGAAAGGAAGGTGGCCCGTCTGGTGCTGACCATGTTTATTTGCTGACCCAAGAAGAGCAAACAGAAATGCATGGGAAGGTGTCAGGGCCAGTTGCAGGTGATTTACATCTGTTTTTCTAATCCTCAGGATGTCTTAAAATTTTTTCCCTAAACTTTCTGTGCACTTCTCTGACTTTAGATAGAAATATTTGCTGTGCTGGCCACCATGTGGGTCCTGATTTACACCTGGCCTATGGCCACTTGGAATCCCTTTTCTTGCCTTTCTTTGCATGTCCCTTCACATAATGATGAATGTTGTGCCGTCCTCCCGGCCAAGGGGAGGAGCTGCTGTGGGCCCCTGTGCTGGCCTGCCATGCCCTTGCTCTGCTGTGACCTCATCAAGTAAGGGTAGAATCTTATCAGTGTGTCCACCCAGGTTTCCCAGCTTGGCCCTGAGCTGGCCACGCCCACAGGACTGATCTGGAGATGCATCCCAGGCCTTTCCACCCGCCTGTGGTTCACACAAATGGCCCCTCTTGGTCCCAGACACTGTCTAAACTCTCTGTGGTCTCAGCATCCCACTTGGAACCTGCCAGGAAGTCGCAGGGAGGATTCCTGAAAGGCGTTTCCCAATCGTCTCTGCTTTACTGGAAATTGGGGGACAGTTGCCAGGAGGTTGGCTGACAGGCCTTTTCTCAGGACCTAACCTCCCCCTTTGCTGGCCACGCACTGCTCAGGAGAGGTTGGATCCCAGCTCTGCAGAATCAGCTCAAGGGCTACGTTTGTGCTTTGTAGAATCAGAAAGACAGACTCTTTAAGGAGGAACAGAAGCCTTCCCTCCCATCACTTTCCACAGGCACCTCTGAGTTATGGGGGCTTCAGGCCACAGGGAGCATGCTGCCTGGGCACAGTTTCCACTGCCCCCTGTGGGCACTTCAGGACCGAGAGGGGCAGTGTTGGGTACTGATGCTCCCCACGTTCAGCCAGTGGTGGGCATCCTGGGACTGTGTCCAGATCTGCCCCGTCCTTGATGGTCCTTCCACCTCCACTGGCTCCAGCCCTTTCCCCCATGTGAAACACCAGCTCTGTGCTCACCAGCCTCACACCCTCCCACACCGTCCATTCAGTGTGCCTTGGGTGGAGGGTCTTGTGCATGTACACTTAAAAAAAAAATTATTGTGCGATAGGGAGGGTGGGAGGGAGGGAGACGCAAGAGGGAAGAGATATAGGAACATATGTATATGTATAACTGATTCACTTTGTTATAAAGCAGAAACTAACACACCATTGTAAAGCAATTATACTCCAATAAAGATGTTAAAAATATATATATATTTATTTATGGCTGCGTTGGGTCTTTGTTGCTGCACACGGGCTTTCTCTAGTTGTGGTGAGCGGGGGCTACTCATTGCTGCGGTGCGCGGGCTTCTCATTGCGATGGCTTCTCTTGTTGCAGAGCACGGGCTCTAGGTGCACAGGCTTCAGTAGTTGTGGCATGCGGGCTCAGTAGTTGTGGCTCACGGACTTAGTTACTCCGCAGCATGTGCGATCTTCCCGGACCAGGGCTTGAACCCATGTTCCCTGCATTGGCAGGCGGATTCCTAACCACTGTGCCACCAGGGAAGTCCTGCACTTTTAAATTTTTAAAAATTATTTTATACAGCAGGTTCTTATTAGTCATCAGTTTTATACACATTAGTGTATACATGTCAATCCCAATCGCCCAGTTCATCACACACACACACACCCCTGCCGTGGCTTTCCCCCCTTGGTGTCCATACGATTGTTCTCTACATCTGTGTCTCAATTTCTGCCCTGAAAACCGGTTCATCTGTACTATTTTTCTAGGTTCCACATATGTGAGTTAATATATGATATTTGTTTTTCTCTTTCTGACTTACTTCACTCTGTATGACAGTCTCCAGATCCATCCACGTCTCAACAAATGACCCAATTTCGTTCCTTTTATGGCTGAGTAATATTCCATTGTATATATGTACCACATCTTCTTTATCCATTCGTCTGTCGATGGGCATTTAGGTTGCTTCCATGACCTAGCTATTGTAAATAGTGCTGCAGTGAACATCGGGGTGCATGTGTCTTTTTGAATTGTGGTTTTCTCTGGGTATATGCCCAGTAGTAGGATTGCTGGATCATATGGTAATTCTATTTTTAGTTTTTTAAGGAACCTCCATACTGTTCTCCATAGTGGCTGTATCAGTTTACATTCCCACCAACAGTGCAAGAGGGTTCCCTTTTCTCTACACCCTCTCCAGCATTTGTTGTTTGTAGATTTTCTGATGAAGCCCATTCTAACTGGTGTGAGGTGATACCTCGTAGTTTTGATTTGCATTTCTCTAATAATTAGTAATGTTGAGCAGCTTTTCATGTGCTTCTTGGCCATCTGTATGTCTTCTTTGGAGAAATGTCTATTTAGGACTTCTGCCCATTTTTGGATTGAGTTGTTTGTTTTTTTAATATTGAGCTGCATGAGCTGTTTATATATTTTGGAGATTAATCCTTTGTCCGTTGATTCGTTTGCAAATATTTTCTCCCATTCTGAGGGTTGTCTTTTCGTCTTGTTTATGGTTTCCTCTGCTGTGCAAAAGCTTTTAAGTTTCATTAGGTCCCACTTGTTTATTTTTGTTTTTATTTCCATTACTCTAGGAGGTAGATCAAAAAAGATCTTGCTGTGATTTATGTCAAAGAGTGTTCTTCCTATGTTTTCCTCTAAGAGCTTTATAGTTTCTGGCCTTACATTTAGGTCTCTAATCCATTTTGAGTTTATTTTTGTGCATGGTGTTAGGGAGTGTTCTAATTTCATTCTTTTACATGTAGCTGTCCAGTTTTCCCAGCACCACTTGTTGAAGAGACTGTCTTTTCTCCATTGTATATCCCTGCCTCCTTTGTCATAGATTAGTTGACCATAGGTGCGTGGGTTTACCTCTGGGCTTTCTATCTTGTTCCACTTTTTATTTTAAACCTTTTCACATGGGTATGTGCGTGGGTTGTGGGACAGAGATGAGAATAACGAGTGCCCCCTGGCTGTCAGTCTCACCCTCTGAGCTTTTACCCATCTTGTCTCAACTTTTCCCTGTGCCCTCCTCAGTTCCCCATTTTTGGTTTGTTTGGTTTGCTAGAGCATCTTTAAAACGATCCCAGGTATCTTTTCATTTCATCCATGGCTATTTTAATCACTGTGTTGAATGTTAACAGATACAGACTTGTGTTTTTTAGACATCGCCTCCGTGCAGCTCCCTGAGAGCACCCTTGCTGGCTCTCCACAGGCTCTTCACTGAGGCTAGTTCAAGTAGGGTCCACACAGAGCCACACGCGACATTCGTGTTAAGTCTGTGGTAATTTATAGCACTCCATTCTTCCCCTCGAACCATTCATCTGTTGAAGAAACCAGTTCATCGGTCCCAAGGAATTTCCCATGTTCTGCCCTGGCAGTCACTGTCCTCGTTACTTTCCACGTGGCAGCAGCTAGCTCAGGGCTTCTCGGCCTTGGCTTCACTGACACCTGGGGCTGGGTTACTCTGTGGTGGGACCATCCTGTACACCGTAGTCTGTTGGGCAGAGTCTCTGGCCTCCATCCATCAGATGCCAGGAGCAGCGCCCCACAACCAAGTCACGACGACATCCTAAAATGTCTCTGCGCGTCGCCAGTGTCCCCTGGGGCAGAGTCACCCAGTGGAGAACTGCAAGTGTAACTCGTTGCCTTACCCACTGCACTTCCTACAAACTGGTTGCTAGACCTGGAGGTGGATTTCGTAAGCCACTTCCTGTTGCTTCACCCTCGTAAGTGTTCTTCTCCATGGGGAGAGAGAAGAGGATCCCGGCCGTAAGCTTCCTTCTCGCCCTCGCCCCATCTTAGGGAAGAGGAGTTTCGGGCCAGGAGTCACACCTTCTCCCACGGGCCTGCCTGTTCCCCTGACCGTCACTGCCCTGTGCCCACCCTATTTTTTCTTACATGCATCAACATCTTTATTAAACAGGTTTCTTCACCCAAGTTGCGCCCCCCGCATTGGGGAGCTGCCTGGGGGCTGAGTGACCTCAGGGCGCGGACGCCCCTGCCCTGCTGTGTTGAGGCCTTCCTACTGCCCACCACTGCCAGGCCTCCCAACTCAGCCCTGGGCTCTCAGTCAAAGCATGGCACTAGCAGTGACACTTGTCCCGAGCAGCTCCTGGTTTCATCCTCCCTGCACTGCTAATGGGGGATGGTGTTCTGCTACTTGGGGTGCTGACAGGGCCGGTGTGGGGGTCGGTGCCTGCTGCTCAGGAGGTGCCACACTGGGCAGCTTGGCCCCGGGGGAGGGCGTGACCTGTGAGCCTGTGATGTGAGCGACACAAGCCCTCAGAGGGTCTGAAGAGACTAAGCGTGTCGTGTGTAATGCTGCCAGCCTGAGGCGTAGCCCGTGCATGTACCAAGTGTGACAGGCATGGAGATGGGTGGTGGTGTGCCTGGGGGGGGTGTGTCATGGGAAGTTACATTACCTGGTGGCTTGTTAATCACCGTCTGAGGGCTGACCCAAAAGCTGCTGAGGAGACAGGGAAGTGGGCATTGCCCGGGCTAGTCCGTCAGTCCCTCTTGGTCCCTAAAATGTAGAGGAGGTAACAGGGTGGCAGGTACCCCTAACAAGCAGTGCGTCCCTGATCCTATGAGCTGTCAGTCCCTGCAGGGAACAGCCAGCCAGAGCTCAAGGAAAGACCATGTTTGCACGTTCAGCCCATGCACCACCAGGGGCGTCCTAGCTGCTGGGGTCCAGGGCAGGCTGGGTGGGTCTGGAGGGTGACGCTGGTCCTACTATAAAGACACCTCTGCCTGTTTGCTCAGAAGACACTGTTGGTACCACATCTACTTTCTGAAAGGGCCCACGAACCCAGGGGGACCCCTGTCTCGCTCATACCACGGCTGCCCTCAAACCTTGCCTTCTCGGGCTTCCCTGGTGGCACAGTGGTTAAGAATCCGCCTACCAATGCAGGGGACACGGGTTCGAGCCCTGGTCCGTGAAGATCCCACACGCGGTGGAGCAACTAAGCCCATGTGCCACAACTACTGAGCCTGAGCTCTAAGGCCCGTAAGCCACAACTACTGAGCCCACATGCCACAGCTACTGAAGCCTGTGAGCCTAGAGCCCGTGTTCTGCAACAAGAGAAGCCACGACAATGAGAAGCCCATGCACCACAACGAAGGGTAGCCCTCGCTCACCGCAACTAGAGGAAGCTCGCACGCGGCAACGAAGACCCAACACAGCCAATCAATCAATCAATCAATAAAACAAAAAAACAAAAACCTTGCCTTCTCACCCACGGCTGCTGTCTCTGCCACCCTTGCTGCCTGCAGTCCAGCTCAGCATCTCCGCTTCATCTCCTTACGCCATGTGCACTGTGCCCCTTATTACTTGTTCCTTCCATGTGCAGTCACGGCCATGTGGTGTCCTCTCTGTGTCCAGCTGTCCCACTCTGTGAGGCATGGCCTGGGACCCTCGAGGCTTGGGAAGTACCCCTTGAGGGCAAGAACGGGTAAATGGTCCGACCAGGCCAGAGGTGCACGTTCAGCATGTCCAGCGGCAAATATGCGAGTCCACCTGCTCCACGTCCCCAGAGCTGAGGTGCAGGAGGTCCGGGTCAGCTCTGGCACCGGGAGACCACGCCCTCCCAGTTAATCTCCTGCAGTGGGTCAGATGGTGTCAGGACCCTGGGACAGTCTGCTCCCATCTCCCCCTCCTCCTCCCTGCCCCTGGTTGCCACCCATTTAGTGTTGCACATCCAAATCCCGCACTTCATTATTGTTATTTATGCCTTCAACTATCAATTATCTTTTACAGAAACATAATGAGAAAAAGGTCTTTCATGTTCATAAATGTTCACTGTAACCTGACAGTCTTCATCCTCTGTGCAGATGTGCATGTCCATCTGGTGTCACTCTCCCTTCCTCCTAAAGAACTTCCAGAACCTTCCTTGTAATGCAGATCTGCTACAAACAGACTCTCAGCCTCTGTCTGAACAAGTCTTTATGTCACCTTCTCTTTTCACTGTATATGGAATTCTGGGTTGGCAGTGTTCTTTCCTCAGTGTTTTGAAGATGTCCTTCTGTGGTCTCTGAGCTTGTTTCTGACATTTGGCCTCGTGAGCGCGTCTCCGTTTGTGGTGCATCAGTCAGCCCGCTGCACTTGTTTGCTTATGGTGTGTTGCCACGTGGTTCCTTGTTTTCTGCTGGAGCTTCTTAGGTCAGTGGATTTATAGTATTTGTCACATTTGGGGGTTTGAGGCTATTATTCCTTTGGATATCATGCCCTTGGGATTCCAGTTACATGTATAATGGACTTCTTAGTACTGTCTCACAGTTCACCACGGCTTTTTTTTGGTAATCTTTTTATTTTCCCATATGCATGCACACACGCATATCTACAGAGTTCTTGTCAGAGTGTGCAAGCAGCGTGGGAAGACAGTTTTCACCTAACATACGTTTCTGGGCCATGGCCCCGCACCACCATCTACGCAGCACTCCATGGCAAGGTTCCAGAACGTCCCACGCAGCCTCGCGGCGCTCATTGCCGCGGTGAGACATCTGGACGTCTTCCTCATGTCCGGGCACTACTTCGGCTTTTCCGTGTTCCTACTCACACACACTGGCCTTGGGCGCCCGTGGTAATACTCCTCCCCTCATGCTTCCCACGCCTGGATTTCCCACCGTCTAGGGCCACGGGCTGGCCTTCCTCACTTCCCACAGTCTTCAGACACACAGCCGGACTCACCAAGGCTTTGTTCATTTTCCTGTAGATTTTTTTTTGTGTGATTCATTTTGGGTAAATTGACATTACTTTGTCATCAGATTCACTAACCTTTTCTTCCACAGTGTTTAACGTTAATCCCACCCAGTAAGTATTTCATCAAGATACTGCATTTCTCAGCTCAAGAAGTTCCATGTGACTCTCCTCTGGTACTTCATATTCCTCTTCTCACCAGTTCAAGGTTCCCTTTAAGCCCTTGAGCATTTTAAATTTAGAATAGTTGCTCTAAAGTGAAACCCTTGTCTGATAATTCCATCTTCTCTGTCCTTTCTGGGTCTGTTTCCATTGACTGATTTTTCTCCTGGGTTAAGGTTCACATTTTTCTGCAGCTTCACATGTCTGGAGAGTTTTGGGTTTTGGATACTGTGTGTTGTAGATTCCATGGGATTGTCTGCTGGATTTTATTGTCTTAAAGCGTGTCAGTTCGGCTGGCTGCTGGCAGGCAGTTTGGTTAGCAGTGGATCAGCTGATCTTGGGGAAGCTTGTTTTTGAAATTTCTTAGTAAGGGGAATAAGAGAACCCCTTAAATGAGGGCTGGTTTAGCTCCACTGCTGAGTGGTGCAGTGAGGACGACTCTGGGCTGGCTGTCTGTGGCGTCTCCTGGCCCATATTCCTGGGCTTGGGGCCCCAGCCCAGGGAGAGACCCGAAGCCTTCCTGGGCAGCAGCTCAAGGCCCCCTGCAGGTGCCAGGAGCTGTCCCTCTGCACTGTCCCTACCTTCATGGGCCTCTGCCCGCACGTGCAGTTCCTTCGGCCTCCCTGGCCCGTGATCCAGAGGTTCCTGGAGGCAGTGAGCTGAGCAGTCCAGAGGCTCCCTTGGCCGTTTCCCTTCTTTCACATCTCTGGCCAGTGCTGCCTGCATTCACTTTGAAAGCATTGTTGTGTGTTTTGTCCAGCACCCTAGTTGTCACCAGTGGATGGCTTGTCTGGTCCCAGGTGGTCTGTCTGGCCCTGACATGGGGGCCTGCTTGTGAAGAAACTGAGAAGATTCAACGGGACAGCTATCTGTCCATTCACCCCTCCATCCATCCAGTGAATATTTCCTGGGCTCGGGTGGCCCACCATGGCCTTCCAGTGGTGGAAAGGCCTGCCCCCTCTAAGTGGAGTGCAGGGCATGAGTCACCGGCCTAATCACCAAAATCCCCAGACAGAAGGTTGGAGGTGACTGCAGCAGACGTGGCTGTGTCCTCCTGGGGTCAGCCTGCAAGTCCCTGAAGGGCTCAGAGAACGGGAGGCTGCAAATGTGTGTACCACCCAGCACAGAGAACCTTGGAGGTGGCAGGTGGAGTTGGATCCTGGCCCTGTGTGGGTTTGGGCGAGTCATTTGACCCCTTCTGATGCCTGAGGTTTGTGGTGGAGTTTAGCAATAACAAGCCTAAATTCAGCTCTTAGCCTGCAGCCTGCAGGATGTGTTCCTGGGTGCCATGTGCCCTGGTCCCGTGGTGCCCCCCCTGCTCAGGATGGCTCTGGGTCCCGAGCCTTCACCAGGCTGTTAAGACAAGGGAAGTGCAGGCGGGCTGTTCCTCAGGGATCCTGGATCTTTGGCTTTCAGTGTGGCCTGCCTACAGGAGGTTGGAAGTTGCCGGCCTGGGGCCTTGAGGCTGCTCTGCCCAGGTTTCCCCGGAACCTTCAGGAACAGCCAGCATCAGACCTGCACAGTGTGCAGCGCTGCTGGTAGACCACAGCCACTCCTACTCCCACCAGCCCAGTGGCCACCCACTGGAGTCAGGCACAGGCCTTTGATGGGTGGGGCTTGTGTCCTGAGCGCACCCAGTGGACACCCAGCAACCTCCAAGTAAGGGTCCCCATTGGCGTCCACTGCAGCTTGCTGGTTGGAGCGGGAATTAGCCCAGATGGTCCTGTCCTGCCTTGTTTAACAGCAGAGGGTGGAAGTGGGGCCATGGCCCCAGGTGCTGGGAGGCACCTCTGTCATTGTGAGCGACCCATATGGCAGGGTTTCCAGAGGGGCCCGCGGCACTTGGGGTTACCCTCAGACTACCTGCCCCACTTTGAACCTGACTCAGAAGGAAGGGAGAGAGCCGATGAGTTTATCACGTGACCAGCTTCCTTCCGATAGTTTCTTGGAGGTGACAGGGCTGGATGCACTTTGAGTAATTCAAATAAAGTGTATTTGCTTCACAGTAAGCACCTGAAAACTTCTGTTTAAGAAGATGTTTTGATCTAAAACAGATCTCCATTTCAAGTAGCCCCTGCGCCACAACAAAACAGTAGTTGCCAAAGGCCACTTTGGTGGATGTTGAAGACGCACAAGTAGTTTTTAAGTACATTTTAGAACGCTTTAGAAAATTCTCTTTTCTTAAACCTTCTTGTAAAAATTTTAATTTTGTTGTGCTTCATTAAAATGTTATTGGGCCTCCAAGCTGGGAGTCTGTGACAGGTGGGATGGTCACATGCCAGTGTGCAGGACACTCCAAAATCAGAGACTCCTGCAGCCCTTGGAGAGGTGCCCTGGCCAGTGCCTGTGTTTCCTCCTGGAAACCGGATGCGGGGGACACAGTGGTGAGCAGGCAGCTTACCTACCGGCACCCCATGTGGAAAGGTCTGCAGAAAGGATCAAGGCTGTTGCCCCCAGGACAGAGGAAAACTGATGGGCGAGAGCCACAGCCAGCTTAGGCAGCTGCATTAACCCAGATCACTGAGGGTGGGCCCTCTGGTGCCAGCAGATGTGCTTTTGACTGCTCTTGGTCGCCAGCTGTTCGGCAGCATGGGCTGAGTGCCATTAGAATACACCTCAGGGGAGGGACTTCCCTGGCGGTCCAACGGTTTGGACTCTGTGCTTTCACTGCTGAGGGCCCGGGGTCAATCCCTGGTCAGGGAACTAAGATCCCACAAGCTGCAAGGTGCAGCCAGTCAGTCAGTCAGTAAACAGACAGCCACGGAGCAACTAAGCCCGTGCGCCACAGCTATTGATCCTGCGCTCTAGAGCCCGTGAGCTACAGCTGTTGAGCCCACGTGCCACACTACTGAAGCCTGCACGCCTGGAGCCCATGCTCTGCAACAAGAGAAGCGACTGCAATGAGAAGCCCGTGCACCACAACGAAGAGTAGCCCCCGCTCGCCGCAACTAGAGAAAGCCCGCGCACAGCAACAAAGATCCAACGCAGCCAAAAATAAATAAATAAAATAAATAAGTAAATTTATAAAACAAACGAACGTACCTCAGGGGAAGTCCCTGGTGGTCCAGTGATTAGGACTCTCTGCTTTCACTGCCGAGGGTGCGGGTTCCATCTTTGGTCAGGGAACTAAGATCCCATAAGCCGTGGAGCGTGACCCAAAAAAATGGAAAAGAAGAAAAAAAAATACACCTCAGTCATTGACCAAGTGTCATTGACTCCTCTTTTTGTTCCAAAGTCTTCCAAATGGTGGCTCTTGTCCCCTCTGCCGGCACAGGGGCTGGTGGAATTTAGACAGGTCTTGGCTTGGTGTCTTTTTTGCTAATAACGATAGACAGGTGGCCCATCACCTACATGTGTGTGTGTGTGCGCGTGTGCGTATGCATGCACGCGTGCACAGTGGTATGAGTGAATTGCTCTCTCGTCGATGAGAAGGACCTGGCCTGATCCTCCTACTGGAGGGAGGAGACACCACAAGAACCCATGTGGCCCGGACCCTGGTTCTATGATGAAAGTCAGGCGGCATGGGGACACACGCTTGAAGCCAGCCCTCCTGGCGTAGCGGAGGAAGCTTGGGATTTTAGACCTCTTGGCTAACTGCTCTACAGTATAAAGTCTTATTCTCAGTGCCCTTGGGGATTGAATGACTTTGTGAGAAAAGAGTCTCCCAAATAACTTGCTTGACAACTAGGCCAGTTAAATGCTTCACTAGATGGCCCACAGGGAGCGTGTGATCCAGGGGGAGGATGGCCCACCACACCATCGAGTCAGCCAGGCACCAGGGGGGCTGCCCTGATGGAGTCTCTCCTGGGAAGGTGCACCCTTCTTAGTTCCTCTCCTTCGCTACCTAAATCCGGGCTCACATCATTGCTGATGTCATGGCCTCTGTCCCCCAAGCCCCTGGAACACAGAGGCTTTGCTGTGTGTGGATGACAGACACACATGGTGCTATGGTTAGCCCCGAGCTGAGTCTTGCATGGAGATCTGAACCGAGAGACCTGGGGGCATGAGAACCAAGTCCTGCATGCTCTTTACTACCATGGTGTCCCACGTCTCTGCTCCGGGCTTTGCACTTGCTGTTCCCTGGTCAAGAACACCCTGACTTCCTAGCTTTCATGATCAGGTGATGTCAGTAGAGAGCTCCGTAATGACGACCAACAGGGTGGCTTTACCTTGACGCTGTCTTTGCTGTGTGCTTGTGTGTTCTGCTGTTTCCCTTCCACCCACTTTACATCACTCTTGCACTGAAAATGGTTAACAGACGGGAGTCTCTCCCCATGTTCAGGTGGTGTTCCTCAAAGCCCACACGAGTCTTCAGAGAAAGACCCTCTGTGTGCCCTAGGGCAGGTCACAGCATTATGGAGGCATCATTTGTAACCCATAGAACTTCCCCATTTTAGGTGTATAGTCAGTGAGTGTTAATGTTCTACCCAAGAAGTTCCCCCCAGCCCTTCTGCAGCCACTCCCCACTTCCAGGCACTCACTGATCTTTAGTTTTGCCTTTTCTGGAACTTTATATAGATGGAATCATCCATCGTGTGGTGTTATATGTTGGGCTACTCTCACTTAGCTGGTGGCTTTGAGGTTTGTCCACGTTGTGTCCATCAGGAGTTCGTTTCTTTTTATTTCTGGGTAGTCTTCTGTTGTTTCTCTGTCCACCAACTGATGGACATTTGGGTTGTTGGCTATTTTTTGAATAGTAAGAGTATTCTGCTATGTATGTTTTTTGTGCAGACATATATTTTCATTTCTCTTGGGTATATCCCTAGGAATGGAATTGCTGGGTCATGTGGTAACTCTGTGTTTAGCCTTTTAAGAAACTGCCAGACTTTTCTACAGCACCTTGTATGTTCCCACCAGTAAAGGACGAGGGTTCTGGGGTGTTGTCTTTTTTCTTTTAGCTAGCCCAGTAGGTGCCTGCGCCGTCTCTTCCTCACTGATGAGTAAGGGCTTCTGCCGTGCTTATTGGCCACCTGCAGGTCTTCTTTTTGATCTCTGTCTTTAACCCATTTCCAAGCAGAGGCCACTTAAATGTTGCATCTGCAGGGGCCCAGCTAGGCGGGGCCCCCACCGGTGCTGCTCCTCTAGTACTCTGAACAGCAGCCCAGGCAGTGGTCTGGTTGTGGTTTGCGGGACGGGTCATCTGGTCCTGAGCCTGCTTTGAAGGGACCTTGGCCCTTGTCTCAGCAGCACGGTGGCCCTTGTGCCTGCAGGGGCTGGAGCAGCACAAGGGGCTGGAGGACTTCCCATATCTGCCAGCCTGGCGGTGAGGAGTGTTGTGCTTTAGAAGTGTGGGGTGATTTCTGGGGCGTCAGATCCCATGGAGGTAAGTGCTGGAGCTCCGTGTGACCTCTCAGGTCTGCTCCAAATGGCGGAGTCCTTGGAGATCCTTGGCAAAAGGGGAGGCTCCTGGTAAGCAAAGTGGGGTGAGTGTGTGGCCCACAGGGTCCAAGCTGGCTGAGCCCTGTCTCCCTCACATGCCTACAGCCCTTGGCCCACTTGGTGACGGGGTCACGGGCACCAAGATGCCAGTCTGCCCATTGGTTGGTTCTCCCCACGTGTATGTAGCTCCTCTACCCACCCAGGGCTTGCGGTGGGCCTGACATTCTGAGTGGGGAGCAGACAGGTAGCCACTCCAGACACTCTGAGAGAGGCGTGGGGGGGCCCAGGTGGGAGAGCCTCCCCTCCCTCTAGGGGGTGCTAGGGTGGAGACCTGACAGGTGGGCTCTGATGGAGGTGGGAGAGCCCAAGACTTTGGCACCCTGTGGAGGAACTAGGGAGGACAATGGGCACAGAGGCCAATTTGGGCCCTGTGGGTTTGGGGGTAGAGGGAAGGGGTTGTGGTGACAAACCAGCACCACCCTGTCGGGTGATGTCTGCTACACAGAAGGTGGGTGCTGAGAGCCCCAAGATAGATGAGAAAAAGAGGTGCGACCCTCCATCTGGATCCGTGTTCTTTCTGAAATTCCACCAGAAGGCTGATCTCTGAATAGCTAAAGCTTAAATTATTTTGAGTTTTTTGGTGTATTTTTTCTTGTGACATTTGGAAATTCCGCCACTCCAAGTGCAGTGACAAGCTGCTCTGAAGCTGTGACGTGAGAGCTGGGCAGGCGCTGGGCTCTGTCCTGCCAGGGTGTTGGGGGGCAGGGCGTCACCTCATCAGCCTGCCTCCTGGCTGGTGGTGCTCACCCACCCCGATTCCTTTCCAGTGGGGTGTTTCTGAGGCAGGATGACCTGGGCTGTTGTTGGTTTTGGGCGAATGGTGAAAGGGGGCTGCCCATTGCCTGTATCTTCACTCTTGCCTCTCATGTGTACCTTCAGCCCTGGCCCCTGTGCCATCTGAGGAACTCCTATTGATCCTTCAAAACCCTGCTCCAGTAACCTTTCCTGTAATTTTCAACATGTGTGGATTTTATTTCACCCCTCCTGAAAACACTGTCCTTATCTGGCTCCTTGTATGACTGGGAAGTGAGTCTTTGAATTTCCAGATTCTTTATTGACATTTTTCCATCTTGCTTTTTTGCAGGACTCTGTTTCACTGAGACCTTCGATCCGATTTCAAGGAAGTCAGGGGGTGAGTCTTTTTTTGGTCTTAATCATATTTAGAATTGTGGAACTGGTGTGCTCCCTGCCCTGTTAGGGCTTGCTGGGCACAGCAGCCGGCTGGGAGCAGTGTTTTGGCCCCATCCACTTTTGTGCCAGGCTGGGCCCTATGCTGAGTCAAGGTCTGCCTCTGGTTGCCTCCAGGCTGGTCCTGTGGCTGGGGCCACACCAACAGGCCATCTGTGGTCTGAAGGCAGCTCTCCTGTCCAGTGGCTCTTCAGTCTCTCCCACTTCCTTCCTGTAGCCGCCAATCTGACTTGATCTCTGTGCTGATTCAAAACTATGGCCCCAGAGCCCAAGCAAGCCTGGAACTGTGCCCCCCCAGGGTGGGACGCTTGTCTCTGTTGGTGGACCTGGGACCATGGGTGTTTGTCTGGCTTTTGGTACTGGGCAGGGGGGTTATAGAAACTCAACATTCCCATTTTTTCGTGAAAGGTATTTGATTCTAAATAACCATCTTACAGAAAAATTGGGGAATGGAAGAAAGGGTGGGTTGTCTATTATCCTTACCCCCCCAGGTCTTAGGACCCCCATATCGTCCACCTACCAAAGGTGCTTTAGAACACTTTAGTTTTTCTTCCAGTCTTCATTGCAAGTCTTTTTTTTTTTTTAAATCTGAAGAGTTGCCATATGTGTCTAAGTCAGTTTCCACCTGACAGCCTGCTGGCTTCTTACAGAACCAGGGGTTCTGTGGGTTTTGCCCCAGCCAGCATGCTCCAGAGAGATGGAGCCTTGAGGAGATATGTGTCTGAATGTGCAGATACATTGATACCAAGAGATTTATTGCAAGACATTGACTCATGTGGTAGTGGGGCTGATGAGTCTGAATTCCATGGGGCAGGTAGGAGCTGGCACTGGGGTTCATAGGTGAGCTTCTTCCTCCTCAGGGAGGCCTTAGTTTCCTTCTTAAGGCCTTCAGCTGATTGGATGAGGCCCACCCAGAGCATGGAGGGTCATCTCCTTAAAGTCCGTTGGTCGTGGGTGTCACTGCATCTACGGAGTACCTCCACGGCACACCCAGATTACCATTCATAGAGTCTTTGGGGGCTGTGGCCCGGCCAGGGGGACACACGAACTGACCATCACCCCAAGACCAGTCAAGGTCGGTGGGGCCCTTAAAGGCCCCAGGGCCCTCCCCCCGACACCCCTACCCCCCCGCCTCCCCGTGCCTCCTCTGGGGCTTCCTCCACACCTTCATTGGCCCCATCAGTCTTCTGCCAGTCACCCTTTTGCAGTCTCCACTTTATCTTCCCTGAGACATTTCCCCAGGGGTTGGAGGTCAATGCTGGGCTTGCTGCCAGACTGGCCCAGTGGCGCCCTCTTGTGGCCCATGATCACTCTGTGCCCTCAGCAGCCGTGGGAAGATGAGGAAGCCAGTGCACGGATTGGTGTTCATTTATCCAGTGAGCGATGCTTTCTAGTCAGCAAGGCACCACGTGGCTGCTCATAGAAGCGCTGTGAGGTTCTCCTGGGTTGTACCCCGTGTCGCCCAAATTCCTGTGCAAAACCTAAGAGCCACATCCATTCAAGTTAGGGGTCCCAACATCTTAGTCTTAGACTTATGCTTTGCCCACATTTCCTTCCTTCTGGGCATTCTCATGTGTAATGGAGTTCCTAGAAGGTTCTGAGGGTGTGGAGGCCCTGCGCTGCAGCTCGGGGCAAGCCAGGCCATGAGTCTCCACTAAGAGGCTATTCCCTGTCTGAGACCATGTGAGGGCTGGAGGGGGCTGTGTGACAAGGGGGGTGCTTTCCCAGCTTGCTGTGAAGGATCAGGTGCTAAGTCTGCCCCTTATGACCTCTGGACCTTGTCCTTCTCCTCCTGGGCATTGATGGAATGTGACCATTCCTCCCTGCCAGGTGTGAGAGGCCTGGCCTGGTGCCAGGCACACGGCGGACTCTGTCCTGACCAGGCCATACCTGCATGGTCACCCAGAGCGGAGGAGGGGAGGAGGCAGGGTGCCTCGCTCTCCGCTCCCACTTCTCCTGGTCGCTCCGTACACTCCACCTGTGAGGTTGGAAATAAGAGTAGGAGGCTGGCGGGTGGAGTTGGGCAGGCTCATTCAGCGTTGCTGATGCTTGGGCTGACTTGATGTTCTGGACCCCGTGTAGGCCGACAGGGCCCACTTCCCAGAGGCCCATGAAGCTGGCAGACTGAAGATTGAGACCCTATTTGCTCCTTAGCTCAGGGACCTTGGCCAGATCTTCTCCCTCTGTCCCTTGGCCTCCCTGCCCAGGAGATAGGCCACCCACCTCAAGGGTTGTATGCAGGTTAACTTGGCCTTAGGAGAACCAGAGTCCTCCCTGCATTCCAGAACCCGCTCACTCAGTTCCTGGTGCTAATCCCCACCTGATGTGAATGCAGTACAGCTGGCGTAGGGTCTCGGTGTCACTCAGCTCCTGGGTTGGGAGTCACATCCAGTCCAGCCACCTCCCCGCCTGTGCTGTGAGCGCCACAAGGGCTGGGTGCTGTGCGGCTGGGCCCCGGTGTTGGCTGGTTCCTTGGGGCAACTGTATGGCATTGCCAGGTTCCCCGGAGAGCCTGGCCCCACCTGTAGCACATCCATGATCTAGGGCATCTAGGGCATCGTCTTCAGAGCAAAATGCTCACCTTTGTTTCATTTGCCGTGTACATGTGTGTTCTCTGCCCTCTCACAGACACTGAGCTGGCTGACCTGGGCCCCTCTGCCATCAGGGGTCACTTCTCAGTTGTCAGCCCCTGACAGCTGGTGAAGCGTCAGGCTGCAGAGGGGAAAAGAAAACCCCACTTGGCCGGCTGCAGCCCAGCACTCTTCAGTTGATGAAAAAAGAAAGAAAGGGAAGTAGGGTTGGCATCCAGGGCTGTTGAAGGCATTTGCATGTGCTGCAGCAGGAACCCAAACGGCAGTTTACAGAATGAGGTTTGGTGGCACTTGTCAAGGGCCTTTGACTGGTGTCTCTGTGATCTAGGAGCCAACTCTGCGGGAATCATTAGGGATGTGCGCAAGATTGAGCCACAGGGGTGCTTGTTGCTGTGTCACGGGGATAACTTGGAAAGCCCGGGAAGGGGCGGGCAGGTGGGCGGGCGTTGTGCACTCCCGCTTCCCAGGGCCCACAGTGTGCGGGAGCGGCTCTCCAGAAGGAAATAGGTGCTTAGGAAGCGCCCTGGGTCTGGGGTTGCTTAGGAAGCGCCCTGGGTCTGGGGTTGAGGAAGCTAGCCTCCCAGTGGGCGGAAGAGGCCACTACAACTCTTAGGAGTTGTATTTAGCTGCGCAGTAGTAACTCTTTACCCAAAATATGTTTTATTCTGAGGGTTCCCTGGAAAAGAAAGATAATGAAAACAAACGTTCTCTGAAAACCCCTCTGGCTGGAGAGAGCCTGGCTCATCAGTTTGGTTCCTGTGTGTGCCTGTTTTGTCTTGTTCTTACCTGACTGGAATACCAAGTGCTCCCCACCATTTATCCCCCACCCAGCTCGGGACCTGATTTGTCTCGTCGAAGCTCCCACCTGCACCGCAGACAGACCAGGCCCGGCAGGTCTGGGGGAGGGCTGCCGGCCTGACTTGGGACAGATTTCAAAGGGGGTTGATTTAAGGGCTCTGGCAGGGACTCGACCTACTCGCAGTGGAACCAACACCCCCTCTTGGGCCTTAGGCCTCAGAGGCGGATGTCAGTCCCTCAGGTGCCCAGGACCATTTGGGATGGGACAAGGCTGTTTGTTGCTCCAGGTCCATCTGTTCGTCTGTGCACACAGACACATGACAACTCCCTCTGCCTCCCCATAACCAGGAGTTGGGGCTAACATCAGATGCACCCAAACCTGCCATGCTCGGGCCAGCTGAGGGCCACGTGGCAGCTGAGACCTGGTCCAGAAGGCACACGTACTGCTAAGCGGGGCCCAAGTTTCGGAAAATGTGTCGAGCTCTCCGCTGTCACAGAGAAAGCCGCGCATTCCTGAGCCATTCGTGCCCAGCTGGCTGGTTTCCCTGCTGGTTTCCAGCGACTGGTAGCCATTAACCAGCATCGTTAACCAGCAGCAAAACAGCCTGTTAACCAGAGGATTCCATAGGGGGTGGTGCCACAGAGCTGGGAAGGGCCTGGGGCTTCAAGATCCTCCAGTGCCAGGCTCCAAGCAAGCTCCTCTTCCCACCGTCCTGCAGCCCCAGTAGCTGCACAGACCCTCCTCTGGGCTCTGTGCTGTGCCCCCGCCTCCAGGATTTTGGAAGTGGCCATACATACCCATGTGGAAAAGGTTCTCACAGGGTAAAAGGATCACAGTGAAGGTTCCACCACACCCCTGCCCAGAGAGAAGCACGGTTGCATCAGAGCTCATGCTGTACGTACCCTCTCCTTTCCTCGTAGGGGCGATAGCCTGATGGGGACTGTGGCAGTCATGGCAGCCACTGCCCTTTGAGCAGACTGAGATGGAAAAATGCCACCTGGGGAGGCCTGGTCTCTGCCAGAGCTGGGATGTGGCGAGGGGAGAGGATCAAGGTCAGGATGGAGGAAGAGCCACCCGTGTTGGGGTTCAGGCTCCATCGGAAGTGCCTTTTGATTTTTCTGACTTTGTGGTGCACAGTCTTCCTGCCGCATTTTGGGCGACTGCATCAGTGTGTACCTGGCTGCGGGTGCATCTCCCACAGTGACCCTCAGAAGCATCTGAGTGCTGGGTTTTCAGTTACTTCTATAATGGAGAACAAAAGTCACATCTGCAAAGGAACGAGCAGACAACACAGGGTGGCTACTAGTGCTGGACGAGATGCTGCACACGCACTGGAGCGTGTGTGTGTGTGTGCGCGTGTGTGTGTGTGCGTGTGTATACATGTGTGTTTTCCTGCCCGAGGTGAGTGATAGCAGGCAGTCTGGGTTTGAATTTTTTATAGATGCTGAGTGTGAGCTGCTCCATCTCTTTTTGACCCTCATAAAGAAACAGGTGTCTGTGTTGAGATGAGGGCCTGCGTGGCTGGCCAGGGCCGACCTGGCATTGCCACCCTGCTGGTCTCCTCCATGGACTTTGGCCTCACCTGCCACTGGGTGTGTGTCCTGGGGGGGGGGGCCTGCCCCCGAACTGCATTGACAGGATCATGCTGGAGGGCCAGGAGAGAGTGCTGGACAGACCCCAGCTGGGTGGCTGGGTGGAGCTGGGCCAACGGGGCAGCCTTTCTCCTGGGCAGCATTCATCCTGGGGCGGGGACGTGGGGGACAGGGATGATCATTGGCCCAAGGTCATTTGCAGTCCTTGGACGGCTGGTGCAGACTGTCCGTCTCCCCCAGGCCAGGCCCTTCCTGCCCTGAGCGGCTGTGCCTGGGAGCCACTCTGTGACGCCTTGGCTCTCAATGTGCACGGCGGGGGCCTCTCTTTGGAGCAGGGACTGGCTGTGCATTGAGGGCTTCCTGCAGCATTTTGAGCCAGCCCTGGGTTGTGTGACCTCCCAGCTTCCCTCATGGGTCTACACACCACCCTGAGGGCTGGGGCAGGGGAGCCGCATCCCTCCCTGTGGCCCAAGCTGCCGTGTCCTTGCTCTCACGGACAAGGCTCAGACAGGCTGAGCTGCCTGCAGGCGCACGTGACAGCTGTGCACAGGGCAGGGGGGATTCAGCCCTGAGCCGCATTCTGTCCAGTGCTGATGAGGCGTGTTAGCGTCCTCACACAACCAAAGAGGAGACGTGCTCGCCCTGGCCTGCTGGGCTGGTGCGACAGCCCAGGAACGAGGCCTGCTGCCCCCTAACCCCCAGTGCTGCCCCTTCTTGTTGACCACCTGTGACCCCACCTTGTGTGTCTGCCTAGCTGTGATGAGCTCCTGTGCTCAAGCCCAGGGATTACTTTAAGGCTGGTCACCTCTGGTGACAGGGTTCTGGAGGCCCTTCCACTGCCTGCACAGGGGCTGGCAGCCGGAATGTCAGGTTTTCCTCTCTGTGTTTTTCAGCAGCTGCTGGCCTTCACCCAGTGTGGGCAGGGGGCCAGAGGGTCGGCCTGGAATAAAGTGGCCTCTGGATGTCCTGCCTATGCTGAACCCTGCACTTTGGCCAGGACTAGTGCTGTCTGTCTGTCTGTCAGCCAGGTCGTCTGTCTCTTCCCTCTGGCGGCTGTGGCTTTGCCTCGCTAGGCTACAGTGGTGCTCTCTGAAGTTGGGGTTACATAAACCATGGCACACGCATCCCCTGTCATGGTTGACTGGGGGCAAGTGCTGCCCCTCTGTGAGCCCCTCGGGGCCCGTGCCTGCCTTATTCATGGACACCCAGGTGGAGTCATCAGTGTTTGGCCTGGAGGAGGTGGAGAGGGCGTTGCTAAGTAGGAGTGCGGGTCAGGGTATCTCGACCTCTCAGCATGCCCTGCCCGCTGCTGACGCCCACCCATCTTGTCTCATCTCATCTTTACGGTTGCCCTGAACCAGATCAGCCCTGTTTGGTGGGGAAACTGAGTCATGGCCCAGCTTGGGGTGGGGTCCCTGCCTCTGGTTGTGTGCTGAGTGCTCTGTGCTCCTCAGACTGAGTTGCCATTGCTGCTTAGAAACCAGACACAGGACCCCACCCCCCTGCCACTGCATGAGAACCCAGGACCCACCAGCAGCCTGTCCATGGTGACACGCTGGTCCTGTCACTGTCGGGAAAACAAAGGTGCGTTTCAAAGGAATGTGGTTGCACATTCCCACTGTAAGGGGCATGCTTCAGGGATGGGCCTGGGTCCTGTGCTGGCCCATCCTGTGGTCCCTTCTGTGCTGTGGACCTACCGGTGATGTCCCCCCCTCTCCACGCAGCACATCTCCATCCCCCAGCCTGACTGCCCCACGGAGCCGCGGACGTTCTCCTTCTACCTCTCCAACATCGGCCGTGACAGCCCCCAGGGCAGCTTTGACTGCATCCAGCAATACGTCTCCAGGTGAGCCTTGCCCAGGCTGCCCCAGGTCTCCCAGTGGGCAGACCCGCCTCCCCCGACTTCCACTGTGGCGTCCCCCTGCCCCAGCCTGCTGTGCAGATGTTTACCCACCACCTCCAGCCCCAGCGCCCCTTCTTCCCCTTCTCAAGTGAGCTACCCTGGCTCCTTACAGTGTGTTCAGGGCACAGGTCTAGGTCCTGGCGTGCCACCTGTGGCCCAGGGACCTGGGTTCCCTTGTTTCTTTCGGGTCAAGATGTGCCTTGAAGAAACCGTGTTGCCCAAGTCAGCACCAAGCCCCATTTCTTGGACATGGGGGTGGTGACCATCTCTCCTGGTCATCCCAGGTGCTCATCCCAGCTTCTGGCCCCTTGTCTTGCAGCCATGGGGATGTCCACCTGGACTGCCTGGGCAGCATCCAGGACAAAATCACAGTGTGTGCCACCGACGACTCCTACCAGAAAGCGCGGCAGAGCCTGGCACAGGCTGAGGAGGAGACGCGGAGTCGAGGCGCCATCGTCATCAAGCCCGGAGGCCGTTACCTGGGTGAGGATCAGGGGCCTGGGGCTCCACCTGTGGGGGCCTTGCACCTGCTGGGCAGCTGTCGGGGGAGCAGGAGAGACTCGGCCCATCCAGACCAGGAGCGGGAGTGACGGGTTGACAGAGGTAGGATGAGCTGGGTCAGTGTTGGGTCAGGACAGAAGGTCCTTCCTGGGTGGTATCTGCTGCCTTCTGAACCCAAGATGGACTAAGGGACCCGAGAATTCCAGGCATTCTGAATCTCAGGGCTCCTCTCCCAGGCTGTAGCCTTAGGGACCTCTGCCCATCATGGAGACTGACCCTACATGAAGCTAGAGCTTCGGTCTGTCCTCCAGCTGCCACCCCTGCCCTCACCTGCCCAGATGTCTCCTTCCCAAGACCGACGTGGCCGGGGCAAGGTGCAGATGACGAGATGCACCCTGTGGCGGGCGGCCTGCTGCTGTGTTGGGGCCAGCGAGGGGCCATAAGGTGGAGACCAGGAAGGAAACGCATTGATCCCTGTTCACTGGGAAGGCTCTGGCCCCTCAGCATCTGCTTGGAAACAATTTCAGTGAAGTCGAGACACTGACAACATTAAAAGTATAGGGAAAAGAGTACTATCTATTTATCCATTTAGAAAGCCCCGTCATCTTGCTGTAGTCTTCCCGCCTCCTGGATGCAGATGGAGTTAAGGAGTCATTGGAATGCGTTGCCAGGCAAGAAAGCCCTGAGAGAGGTGTGAAACGGCTTACAGCAAGGGAGAACTTGATGGCTTTTGGGGTTTTTTTCTTCTTTAAGGAAAAGCAAGAGCGTTTCACATTGCTCCAAAGAGCATGCGATTTTCCTTGCTTGGCAGTGGGGTTGGCTCTGAATGAAACCCCAGACGGTGCAGGAATCTGTCCTGCCTGTCAGCGCTGGGCCCCAGTGGATGTGGCTGTAAGTGACCAGGGAGCCTGAGCCCTGGGCAGTAAGCTGCCCAAGAGGTGCCAGCCAGAATCTAAAAGGGCTTCAGAGCCTGCTTTTGCTTCAAGATGCAAATGTGGACATTTGTACACATTTGAATACATTTTGGGTGGGTCTTTCAGTCAAAAACTTGGTCCAAAATTCGTGTTACGGTGCCATTTCGGGTACAATGAAGGTTTTTGCAGTAGTTTACGTTCTGGTGGAAACGCTCGTGTCCTGGCCTCTTAAGCCACCGACGTGCACATCCTGGGTGTGTCAGGCCTCTCCCCCCACCCCACGTCGGCCCGTCAGATGGGTCCTCTGGGGACGAAGTCTGGCCCTGAGGATTCTAAAAGCACTTCTTCCCTGTGTTCATTTGACAAATCAGATTTGAGGGATACATGCAAAAGGAAGTCGTCGTGGAGAGGTTTCTGGCCCAAGGATTCAAGGGGTGCGCTGACTTTGCTCAGCAGTCCTCGTTCCTGCAGTGGCGGGAGCGCCGTCCAAGGTGGAGTTAATGACTTAGGAGTGGAAGCACCCTCCCTCGAGAGCAGTGCTGGAGGCTCCATGGAGGATCCCCTTGTACGTCTCTGTTTGCAGCAAGAGGGTGGGGGATCGGCCTGCTGCCCCCGGGCCTCCAAGCACAGCCAGTCTGCCCAAGGAGCACTTGCCAGGGCCACAGCTGGGGAGCTGCTCACACCCTGGGGTCTCTAGAGCAGCTGCCCAAGTGGCCCTGACGCCTTTATTTTCCTTCTCCTTTTTCATAAAAAAGAATGACGGATCCTGTGGGACCAGCATAGTGCTGTGGAGTTCAGTCTCTGGGTGCCTGCCTCTGGCAGTTATGGGACTCCCTTGTTAACATCAGCCCCCTCTCCCCATATGGGTCAGGTGTTTTGGGTCCCCAGGATGTAGGCTGCCCATGATGAAGTCAGTTAAGGCTCTAAGCCCGCTTCTCTTTCCTGTAGCTCCCGCTTCTGAGACTGTGGGGCCCTGCAAGTGCCCACTGAGCTGTTTGTGGTCAGCAGGTGGCAGTCTCGGCCGCCCAAGGGCCCCACTGAGCAGGTGGGGCTGGACGAGGCTTGAATTGCCTTCTCTTGGGCTTAGTGAGAGCTTGGGGCTGTCGGCCATCGGCCATCCACGGGTGCCCACGAGCTCGCTCAGGAACTTGGCGTCGGCCCCAGGCAGTGGGACACGGTGGCCACTCCCTCACCCCTTCCAGTCCCTAATGCCTGGCTCTTATTGCAGGCAAAAAGGTTCAGTTTCGGAAACCGGCCCCGGGGGCAGTGGATGCTGTGCCCTCCCGGAAGCGGGCGACCCCCATCAACCTGGCAAGCGCCATCAAGAAAACCAGCGCTGGCAGCGTTAGCGGGGGCAGCGGGGTGTCTCAGCGGCCCTTCCGTGACCGGGTGCTGCACCTCCTGGCGCTGAGGCCCTACCGGAAGGCCGAGCTGCTGCTGAGGCTGCAGAAGGACGGCCTGGCCCAGGCGGACAAGGACGCGCTGGACGGCCTCCTCCAGCAGGTGCGTGCTTGCCCTGGACTGGCCTGGGCTGCGCATGTGGCACTCACTGTCCAGGGCCCTCCTCCTTACCAGCTGCGGACACACAGGCAGTGCGCGTAGCACAGGGGATCCAAGACTTCAGTCGCACAAGGTTTTTAGAATTGAACGAAGTCTGAGGAACCCGCAAGCATGAGTTAGCAAGAGCTCGGGCTTCACAGTCAGACAGCAAGGGCCTCCTTATTGCTCATCAGTTGTGGCTCCAGGCAAGGGGCTTCATGTCTGGACCCTCAGGCTTCCATCTGCGGCTGGGGCATGACCACAGCACCTCTCTTGGGGTCAAGAGCTAAGCGGGCAGGAGCGTGGTGCCAGCAGGTGGAGCCTGCTGTTAAGCAACCGGGGCTTTGGAGCAAGGGCGGTGGCCCCAGCACCTTCCTGAGGCCTTACCCTAGAGGAGGCAACTTGAGGACCCCTGAGAAGGTGAGTGGCTCACTCCGGCTTCACCACATCAGCTGGGCCATGTGGATACCACTTTGCCATGAAGTGGGGATGGGCCACCTCAGAGCGCTGTGAAGATGGCACAGCCAGCAGCAGTCACGCCAGCATCCTGAGGACGAGGCGTGGCCCTGCCTCAGATACTCTGGGCACTTGGATGGTGCCTCTTATAGCAGAAAGTACGCGCCGTGACCATCAGTAGCTATGTCTGAGGATGAGTTTCAGATTTACCGAGTTCTTCAGCAGGCCTCTGGGCACTTCTCTTCCCCATCCCCAGTGCAGTCCAAGGCTGCTGTGACCACACAGCACGTTTGTTGGGAGGATGTCGGCATGGCTCTCATCCCCCCCGTGCTCTGGCTGGGGTCCCTGTGTTACCCATTACCCCCCGAGAGTTCAGGGCAAAGGGAACGGGTGAAGAGGGAAGAGAGGCCTCTGTGACATTCCCCTGCATTCCGAGGCGCAGATGCAGGCCTGGGCAGGGGCTGGGCCCCATCCACAGAGCAGGTGAAGGGTGCCTCCCCCATCCTTCACCCGAGGAGAGTCCTCTTGTGTCCTGAGGGCTGAGGTGCTCACCAGAGACTCACGTTACTGTCAGGAGCGCCCATGTCCACTCACTGGGTGCTTTTGTGCGGATTTGGCCTCCTGAGCCGCTGTCCCCCACGTGGAGGTCATGCTGGCAAGGACTGAGCAGCACTGTTTCTCCCTGCAAGCTTAGGAGTTGGCTCGGGGCCTATTAGAAGATAGATGCATGGCTCTGGAGCCCAGAAGTTTTCTTTGGCAAAGGGGCTTGCCAAAGCACCCAGAAAGCTCTAGAACCAGGAACAACATTCCCAGGGCGCTCGTTTCCTTGGAAAGTCGCGTGCCGGCCTTGCCCCTGGGAAATGGGGGGAAGTATGTGGGAGGCCCTTTCCCTGGGCTGGGGGCCACCCAGAGCTGCCTCCTGCAGCACGGGGTGACCACAGCAGGGCTGAAGGGAGCTGGACAGAGGCATCAGACATGAGCCAAGACTGGAGACAAGTGCGGCAGCCACGCCCACCCCTGGCTGTGCCTGTAGCTTGCATTGCCATCCAGCCAGGCCCTCAGCCCCTGGTATAGCGTTCTTAGAAATGCCCTTGCTCCCGCTCTCTAATCTTGTTCTGTTTGTGCCCAGAATAAAAAAGCACAATGCAGAATGTGACCCTTAGCTGACCGAGCACTTGATTACACCTGAGATTTACCCACTGAGCAGCCCTCAGATGCGGCAGGGATGCCAGGCTCAGTTCTCTGGAGAGAGAGGGGTCTGGTGGTTCTGACTTAGGTCTGCCTGGGGCACTGCTCCATTTTTAACCCCTGTGACATTCTCATTGCTCCTGGTCCTTTCCTGGGACCAGAGAGGCACCGTACTGGGCTCCAGCTTCTCCAGTGGACTTGGGTTTGGCAGCTCCTAGGGGGTGGCCCAGCCAGTGTCTTGGGGTAGAGCATCCTCCTCGCGCCCGCTCTGATTTCTCCTAAACTGCCCCAGCTGCCTTGTGCTTCTGTGTTTACTACCCAACTTGTTCTCCGCAGCGGTGTGGGGGGCAGGAGGACCCCCGCCAGCTTGGGGATGGGAAGGTGTCGGGGGCTGTGCCTCACCCAGGATGCTCATTTCCAGCCCCCGCAAGTGACCAGGGACTCTGATGAACAGCACTAACAAAACCACACTGCTCAAAGGCGCCTTCTCTATTCCTTCTGTGAAAACAGAAAAGATTTAAGGCGTTCCATCTTCCTGGTGGGAGTGTTGACGGGTGGGTGGCTCTTCTGGAGAGCATTTTAGCAAAACGTATCAAGAACCATAAAAATGTTCAGAGCCTTTGACCCACTAATCCCACTTCCGGGAAGCTGGCTGAAGAAAACCATCACCAGCATGGAAAAACCTGCACAAGTGACGTCTGTTTATGCTACAGAGAAACTGGAAACGGCGTCAGCATCCAACAAAGGAGAAACGTTTGAGTACATCACAGTGTAGCCACTTGGTGGAATATTACTCAACCATTAAAAATACTCCTTGTGAAAACTGCTGTGATGTGGAGAACTTGTAGTCTCAGTGATAGCGAAAAACAGCGCGCCAGCCACACGGCTACACACGCGTGTTCTGGAGACCATGGTGCCCAAGCGAGACACTCAGGGAAGTGCCCGCTTCAGGTCAGGGGCCTGAATTCCGTCAAACATCTTACGGCAAACGTTTTAAATCCATCTTCGCAAAGAGTCTTGGAGACAAGCTCAGCTTTTGTTAACCAGCAGCAGCAGGGCTGGCTGGTTGCAGGGAAGGTGGGCTCAGCATGGCCCCTGGAGGCACCACTCACCCAGCACCCCAGTCTCGGCCGACTCTGCCACAGGAGGTCTGAATCCGAGAGCGGGTATGTTAGTCCATCGGGCTGCTGTAACAGAATACCATAGACTGGATGGCTTATACACCACAGACGTTTACTTCTCACAGCTTTGGAGTCTGGGAAGTCCAAGATCAAGGCGCTGGCAGATTGGGTGTCTGGTGAGGGCATGTGCCCTGGTTTATAGACAGCTGCCTTCTTACTGTCATCACAGGGGGGAAGGGGTGAAGGAGCTCTCTGGGTTCTCCTTTATAAAGACACTAACCCCATCATGAGGGCTCCACCCTCATGACCTAATCACCTCCCAAAGGCCCCACCTCCGAATACCATCACCTTAGATTAAGGGGGTTAAGATTTAACGTGGACTTTGGGAGGACAAAAATGGTTCAGTCCATAGCAGGGGGATGGGCTGGTGATGGAGTCTTGGGAGTATAGATGGCAGCCTCCCCTTTTTGGAGCCAACCTAGCCTCCAGCAGCTGTAAGACGTGTATATATGGACCTGCTGCCCTGACCCTTCTGCACCCCGAGGGTTGCTGCGCTGGCAGGCAGGGGAGCTGTGGGGTGAGGTGTTGGCTCGGGGAGGGAGTGTGCTGTCCTCTTTCCCCTTTCACGTCTGTCTCCGCCTCTCCCTGCCCCCTCGCAGATGCTTTCAGGAACATCTGTCTCTCTCGGGCATCACACAAGGTGACACCAGCTCTGTCTTGCAGGTAGCCAACGTGAATGCCAAGGATGGCACGTGCACGCTGAAGGACTGTGTGTACAAGGATGTGCAGAAGGACTGGCCCGGCTACTCAGAGGGGGACCAGAAGTTGCTGAAGCGGATGCTCATCCGGTAACTGCCTCCCTATCCCTGAGCGAGTTCCCAGCCCCTGGACCTGGGGCAGATCTCATCCCAAGGATGCTGGGGGGGCCTCATCTGGCCCCAAAGGCTGCAGGGCCCGCAAGCAGGATGGAGGGGTCTGTGGAGACTGCCTGGGTGGCCCACCGTGTCCTCCTGTAGGGTAAAGGCCAGCCCTTACCGAGTGGGGTGGAGGGTGTGAGTCACCATCTTGAACACCAGAATGCCCGGACAGAAGGCCCCAGACCGTTCCTTCTGCCCCCTCTTGCCCTTCCTGTCAAGGTTGCTTCCAAAACCTGCACATCCCCACAGGCGTCTGCTGCGGGCCCTCTTTCTTAAAAAGAGCCTCTCAAGGACGAGAAGCAGAGAGAAGCAAAACAAAACTCCCCACAGACAAGATTAAGCAGCATTAATTAAATGCATCCCGTCTCTGGTTAATTGGGACCCAAAGTCAGGAGTGGCCACGGTAGCTCTAGGGAGAAGTGGGTAAGTAGGCCCCCATCTGAGGCAAGCAATTAATGATTTCCTTCTCAATTGATGCCTGGCTCCGGAGCCCGGGCTGTGAAGTGAAGTGCTGTTCAGAACAGCCTGATATGCTAATTAGTTCTTAAGTGATTTCTCAGGGACTTGGAGCTATTTATGAAGGGTTTTGGGTTTTTTTTGTTTTTTTGATTTTTTTTTTTTTTAAGTTTAGCTGTTTAAAGCAGTAATTGCGTCTGGAAAGCAGAGCTGAGTCGGGGCCAGTCTAGGTGAACCCTGAGTTCCTCCTTGGCCCTGCGGGACACTCACCTGCTGTCCCGGGGTCACTGCTCTGGCTGTCTGGAGGTCTCTGGGTGCTCAGGGAGGCTGAGAGGAGATGGTCTCAGCAGAAGGTGCCCCCCCGGCCCCCACTGCCCTCTCTGGGGGTCCTCTGTTGCCCCAGCAAAGCACATCCTGGGTAGGCAGTCACCTCCTGCAGGTGTTCACATCTATCACGTTTTTTGGCAAAGGGTTGAAATAGTCACTTACACCCACCCTAGTGCTTTGAGGTGGCCAGGGGCACATGGTGGGGGGCACCTTGAGGCTGCTTCCACTCTTCCTTCCTTCAGAGCCTCTCACTGGGTGCCTCGCTGATCTCAGACCCCAAGCGTCTTGTCCTCCCAGAGCTCCCGGGAAGGGGTGTGGCCGAGAGCGAGCAGCCTGTCTGTGTGTGAATGGGTGTGGTTTGTAGGAAACAGCGCCTGGGCTGAATCTTGAGGGGTGTTAGGTGGGAGGTTCCTAGGGATGCGGACTCTGGAGCTCAGTATAATGCCAAGCTCACGCTTCCTCCCTTGTTTTCGCTCTGGGCTGTCTGGATGCTCTTCTCTCCGTCTGCGTGGGCCGCTGGGAGAGCAGCCTCGCCACCGGAAGCCTCTTGGGAAGCCGACAGCTCCTACTGCCCTTGGAAGCGTGAACTGATTGGCGCGCAGAGGGCAGGGTCAACACCCCTGATGCCCGCAGCCACACAGAAGGTTTCTCCAGGCGCCCCTCTGCACAACTTGTTTTTCTTTAGGTTGCTCCCTTCCTGAAGAAAGCCCCAGTTATAGCAGGTCTTGATGCTGTGGTCTCACGGCAAGAAGGAAAAAAACAGGATCTTGGGGTGTTTCTGTTGTTACAGGCAGGGTGTGGGGACTTGTGTCACCCCAGGGGCTATAACACCTCCTTTTCCTACAGCTTGTTCTGAACTCGTACCTGACTTAAACATGCTCACGCTTCCAGGGTCTGCCTGGGCCCCCGTGGCTTTGCTCTGCACAGACGTGCACTCCCAGCATCTCGGCTGTTGACTTGGATGCTGCCCCTGTGCTTTTAGTCCCCACGTGTGTAGCTGCTTGGGCCTGGCCTGTCCCAGGAGGAGTCTGTGGACGTCGCAGTGCAGGATGAGGCCTCAACTCCACCTGGCCCTGAAATCAGTCACCCCGGCCTGCCCGTGTCCTGGCCTCACCTCCCCCAGGGCACAGCCTAGACAACCCGAGCCTCCGTCCGTCTCGCACGCATCATGCTTTCCCTGGAGTTGGTAACCTGCTTGGCCGAGTTGTTACTTTCTCTGCTCAGCGTTCTGTGTCCTTCATGTCCAACCCCAAGCTCCCCGTGGTTGTGCCGTGGCCTTTTATCACTATCAGGGGATCAGGGGTTCCACCGGGAGCTGCCCCCGTCCCTTGCGGGTCCTTCTGTTCCTGGGTCTGTGATTCTGCCCTGGGGTTGAAGGGACGCAGCTCTTGGAGCATCTCTCAGAGGAGAGGGCTTTGGGAGCTCCATCTGTCATATCTTCACGCCTGGGTGGCCGTCACACTGGATTGGCAGTTGGCGAAGTCTAGTCTTCCAGATTGGAAGGAACTCTCCCTCTGTGTTGAAGACCTGGCCCCTGGAAAGCCACGGAGATTCCCTTCCTGGCCCTGTATCCATCTGCATGGTCACAGGATGGCCTGGCGGGTGCTCTGGGACCGGCGCCCCAGCCCTTGCAGTCTGAAAACTTGCCTCGTCCTTCTTCCCGTCCTGGGCGTGGTTGTGAGAGGCCTCACTGGCCTCCCTCGCCCTTCCTCTCATTCTGCCACTGGGGGCTGTGCTGCACCGTTCACCATTGTCTTCCCTGTTGTTTCTTTTAATTTCTTCTACTTTTGGAAGATTTCTTCACCTTCTCCCTCTGTCTCTTTTTTTGCCATTGTTGCTAGTTCCCAAGGTGCAGCTCCCACTTCTCTCTAGTTCCAAAGCAGTCACCCCAAAACGAAACCCCACGTTAACAGCCACTCCCCGTTCCCCCTCTCCCAGCCTCACTAAGCTGCCTCTTGTCTTGGTGGATGTGCCTGTTCTGGATGTTCCATACAAATGGGATTACGTACTCCAGCCTTTTGTGTCTGGCTTCTTTCACTTGGATTAGGTTTTCAAGTTTCGTCCACACTGTAGCACGTGTCAGAGCCTCACTCTTTTTTATGGCCAGGTAGTATCCTATTGTGTGGGCATTTTGTTTATTCATTTGTCTGTCCATGGACACTTGGATTGTTTCTACCTCTTCATGATTATGAGTAGTGCTGCCATGAGCATTCCTGTACCAGGACATGAATATACTGACATCGATTTTCAGTTCTCTCAAATATACACTGAGGAGTGGAATTGCTGGGCCATATGGTAATCCTGTGTTTAACTTTCTGAAGAACTGCCAAACTTCTTCTCCGTGGCCACGGCATTTTACATTCCCACCAGCAGTACTTAGTTCCAGTTTTTCTACATCCTCACCAACACTTGTTATTTTCCATTTTTTTGATTCTAGCCATCCTGGCAGGTGTGAAGTGGTATCTTATCATGGTTTTGATTTGTGTTTCCCTGGATGAATAATGATGTTGAGCATCTTTTCATGTGCTTATTGGCCATTCGTATGTCTTCTTTGGAGAAATGTGTATTTAAGTTCTGTGTCTTTCTAAGGCTATTAAGGATGGTGTTTTTCTCGTGGATTTAAAGTTTTCATCCCCTTACAGAGTCTCTCTTTGTTTTCAAATGCATTTTCCTGTCTATTTTGGGGTCTGACATTTGTTGCCTGGAAGCCCGGGTGCGCAGCCTCTTCAGGACTTTCCCATAGGCAACACAGCCTCCTCAGGAGCACTGCTGAGGCGTTTCTGAATCCCCCATAGGCCCCTCTGTTTCCTCTTCTCCCGAGGCCACGTCTCTGTCCATCCTGTGTGGCCCGAGCATCCTGGAGAAGGCCTGGGCTCCTTCACTCCTGAACATGCTGTGGGCTCCCTTCCCTGCTGCCCCACAGCAGGCCGGGACCCAGAGCAGGACTCTGGGGGGACAGCCTGGCAGGGGCCCCTCTGCTGAGGTTCCTGAGGCACCCATCCTGGGCCCGTGGGGTTCTGTGGCCTGGGACTCCGTTTTCTTGGATCCTATAGGACAGTCACCACTTGTACTTCTGCATTGAATATCATTGCTCATTTCTCTCTCTCTCTTTTTTTTAATAAATGTATTTTATTTATTTTTGGCTGCGTTGGGTCTTCGTTGCTGCACGTGGGCTTTCTCTAGTTGTGGCGAGCGGGGGCTACTCTTCGTTGCGGTGCGCAGGCTTCTCACTGCGGTGGCTTCTCTTGTTGCAGAGCACGGACTCTAGGCATGTGGGCTTCAGTAGTTGTGACACGTGGGCTCAGTAGCTGTGGCGCACGGGCCTAGTTGCTCCGCGGCATGTGGGATCCTCCTGGACCAGGGCTGGAACCCGTGTCCCCTGCATTAGCAGGCAGGATTCTTAACCACGGCGCCACCAGGGAAGCCCCCTCATTGCTCTCTTTTTCCCTTTCTCTTTTATGCCTTTTTAGTGGGGGCTTGAAAGAGAGTGGATGTAAATACCTGGTTCTCTGTCTTTAACCGAAAGCTCTGGTTGCTTCCATGTGGCTGGAGCAGCAGACTTGCCCTCAGCCTCGTGGATTGCGTTGCCCCAAGTGCCTGCATGTTTCGGGCCCTTTTCCTGTGGCTCTGCTTGCATTTCAGGCCACCGTGGAGGGGACAGCAGCAGTTGTCTAGAGTGTGGCTGTTGGTCAGGGGCTGGGCTCTGCTTGTCACTGGTTAGAGCAGCGCAGACATGGCCCTGGACCTCAGCTCAGCTTCCCTGCAGGGCGTGGAGGGCCCTCGGCACCACTCCCAGCACCTGGCCAGCTGCCTGGGCTCCCATGAAGAGCACAGTCTCCGGGAGTGCAGGAGGCTAAGTGGAGAGCCCCCTCCCCCCCGCCGAGCCGGGGTGACTGTCGGGGGCCTCCATTTGTGCGTCAGGCATTGGGGTGTTTCTTCTCTCTTCCCTGGCTGCATTGTTGTGCTCGCGTCCTGCCGGACTGGTGACCACCCCTGCCATCCCTGGAGGTGCTGTGGCCTGGGCTCCCAGGACGATGGGCACTGAATCTGGAAGGCCCTCCCACCACAGACCAGGGCATCTCAGTCCTCTTCTGTGTTCTCTGTTTCTGCAGTGAGTGTTGTTTATTAGGATGACAGTTGTTTTTAAAAGTGAGGACCAGCACCCCAGTGACAGCAGCTCCCCTGGGGACACAGCATGGATCTTGAGTGTCTGGTCAGTTTTATATGGGTCCTTGGTCTCCATGGTAATGGGAGTCTAGATGAGTGGGTGGTCATCTGACCCTTCTCTGGGCGCAGAACACCCAACGGGACAGTCCTCCTGGCAGTGAGGCTGTGACCTTGGCCACAGGGCAGCTGTGGATAAACCCAGGGTGGAATGTGCTCAGGCTGCTCTCTGCCTGCCGGGCCCTGGTGTACCCATCACACTCAGCCCTGCTCTGGTTCTGCTCTGGAGTCAGGCCCTCCCCAAATCCCTGGGCGTGAATGGGACAGCGTGGTGTCAGTGCAGGGACAGGTGGGCGTGTGTGCGCCCCACAGGGCACTGCTGAGGATCCCTCCAACCCACCCTGCTTCTCCTTTGCAGGAAGTTGTGCCAGCCACAGAGCTCAGGCGGCCTCCCTGGGGACCTTGCGGCCAACAGTCCTCCGGGCGAGCATGGGAGCTCAGCCTCACCCCCTCAGGTAGGAGCGTGGTGGGGAGGGAGGGTGGGTCTCACCAGAGCCAGTGGGCCTGACCTGGCCTTGGTTCCTACGGAGCCTGTTGGGCTTTCGGCTCAGGGCTGGCAAGCTTTCTTGAATGAGTGAACAGCTGGCTGGGGGTTGGGTGTCCTGGGCCTGGGACTTGGTTATGGTTCCTTGGTTTACCTGTGGGTATGTGGCCGAGGGAGGGCAGGCTGCTGAACCACACTGAGCCTCCTGCTTTCTCTGTGTGGTGGGCGCTCCTGCCTCCTAGGGCTGTTGGAAAACCAGCCAGGGCGCAGTGGGGTCCTATGAGCAGTGGCCACGGCCATGTTAGTCAGTAGTTGGGAAGGGCATTTGGGGGGGCCTTGCTGTTGGGGGCTTGATCTTCAGCAATACCCGCCTCACCGTTGCTTGAGCTGTTTGGTGAAAGCTCTCCCCACCCACCTGCATGCTCTGACTTATGAGTCCCACGTCTCCATCCCTGCTTGGGAGAGGCCAGCCCCTCTTCTCCCTCTTCCTCCTCTGCCCTGGAGGCACCCAGCCTAGGCCCATGACCCTTAAAGCCTCCCCGTGGCTGTAGGGC
Source organism: Lagenorhynchus albirostris (assembly GCF_949774975.1). Taxonomy (NCBI): domain Eukaryota; kingdom Metazoa; phylum Chordata; class Mammalia; order Artiodactyla; family Delphinidae; genus Lagenorhynchus; species Lagenorhynchus albirostris. The sequence goes on along the minus strand of NC_083097.1, from coordinate 159,743,459 downwards.
CGTTGTGGAGAACAGAGGGCCTCATTTCACTTGCGTCCCCACTGCTTCCCTCTGATCCTGGGTTGCCCATCTGCCTTCTTTCTCCCTACCGCTGCTTCCCTGGTCCTGGGCCACCTGGTCTGATCCTGGCTCCATTCCTGTGGTCTGGCGTTGCCTCACAGGCCTCAGTGTTCTTGTCTGTGAAATGGGGATGAAGCCTGCACCATGTCACAGGGTTGCCATGGGGATCCAAGTAGTCAGGGGCCTGGAGGTGTTGGTCCTGTCCTGTGGGGCTGCCCTGTGTCACTCAGATTTGGCTCTGTCACTCTTCCCATCGTCCAGGGAAGATGCTGAGCACAGTGGTGTTTTAGACCAGTTCCCAGAGGTGGCCCTTCTGGTCTGCAACCAGGTCCACTAATGACCCAGCGCCCTTCCTCCGCTCTGGTGGCCTCTGGGCCCAGCTGAGAGCTGAGACCCTGGGCAGGCAGCCCCGGCTGAACTCTGGGCATCCTGGGCCTGGCTAGTGTTCGCGCGCCCCCATGTGGTCAGCGTGGGCCTTGCGTGTGGGCACTGGGTTTCCTCCGGGCCTGCGGTGCCCAGCCTCTCCCCAGTAACTCTAGGCACAGGCTCCCCTCTGAAATTGTCTCCTTTCCTTCCCAGAAACGGCCACAGCCTCCTGATTTCATCGACCCTCTGGCCAACAAGAAACCCAGGATATCGCACTTCGCCCAGAGAGGTCAGCCTGCAGTCAACGGGAAACTGAGTGTGCCCCACGGCCGTGAGGCCCTGCTTCCCACCCCGGGCCCACTGGCCGGTACAGACGCCCACCTGCCCCTGCGGCTGGCGCCACCACGGGCCCACGACCCCCTGGCCGACGTCAGCAATGACCTGGGCCACAGCGGCCGGGATTGCGAGCGTGGGGAAGTGGCCGCCCCGGCACCTACTGAGTGCCTCAGCCTGCCCCTGCTGACGGACTGTGCCCAGCCCAGCAGGCCCCACGGCGCCTCCTTGCACGGCAAGTCCAAGAAGAAATCCAAGAAGCACAAAGACAAGGAGAGGGCGGCTGAGGACAGGCACCGGCCCCGGCCGCCAGACCAGATGTCGGGCCCCCTTGGAGCCCCACCAGTCGCCCCGGGTAGGTGCCAAGAGGCAGGCCTAGGGGCAGGGGCTCTGCAGGAGGGTGTCGCCAGGAGCCTGAGCACCGGCCCCATGCCCACCACCCTCACTCCACAGAGTGCCGAGAGGGCTGCCCACGAGCCCCCACTTCGGCTCAGCCTGCACATGAGGCCTCTTTGCCTCCTGTGTCCTCGCACCGGCTCGTCTGTGACTGCCCTGGCATTGTTATGCTGAGAGCCTCTTGCAGTCCTGTGTGTGCCAGGCCAGCTCTGGGGGCCAGGGGCTTGGAGCCTGATGGAGCTGAGGCTCACGGGAGGAGACATCACACAGGGAGAGCAACAGTTCCAGGGCCCAGCTCTGGCTGCGGGGAGGTCCCAGACACAGAGAGAGAACAGGGTGGGACTGGGGCTCAGGGAAGGCAGTGGGGGGCAGGGCCTGGTGGAGAGGGAGGTGGGCAGCCCCTGGATCACCAGGGACCTGGTGTGGCCTGCTAGGCGAACATTTCAGCCTGTGGAGAAAGGGTTTGGGAGGTGGGCCCAGAAGGAGGTGGGAGACTGTCCATAGAACAACAGAAGGTAAGAGCCAGAACACGGTCTTGCAGTTGCAGCCTGTGGGGAAGCTGGCAGTGGAGAGACCCTCAGCAGGATGACGGGTGCAAGGCTGCCCAGGGCCATGTGCTGAGCAGGGAAACCTTCTCAGGCCCGGGGCACTGGGGAGGCGCATGGATGGGCTAGGATGGCGGTGGGGCTGGGGTCATGTCCCCCAGAGCCACCCCGCCTCCAGTTATAGCCCTAGGCACCTGAGCCGAGCACCCCTTGTGGCTACTGTCAACCCCAAGAATAATTCAGGAGGCTGCAAATAAGAAAATCGTGTATTTGAGGTCTTAAAAATTACAGTTCTGGAGACATAGATTCAGGTGAGCGCGAAAGAGTGTTCTGAGGAGGAGAAAGAGTCGGGCTTATAAAGACAAAAAGCCACGCGTCTGTTAAAGGTTGCCTGGTGAGGATGGTTTAGCTCTGACGCAAGTCAGAAAATATTTGTTTTAGGTTAGGGGTCCAGTAAAGTAGACAGTGTCACGAGTGTTTTTAGGGTAGGGGGTCTGATGAGTAGATAGGCTGTCACAAGTTTCTGGCAGATGACTTCATCGGGTCAGAAGGTCAGATTCCATCTAGGCTGAGACGTGCACAAGTCACACTTCCTTAATGGCCTCTTGGTTCCATTTTTAGAGCCCTCTCTTAGCAATACGGACTCCATTGTGAATTTCCTTTCATGTAATTTAACCTTATCAGCATGTCCTGGCAACAGGCGCAGCCACGGGGGGCCTCGTCACCTGCTGCAGCTTTCTGACGATTTCCTCAGGAGGGTTCCCAGCAGGGGGCATTCCTGGATGGGGTGGAGCCACTTCTCCTTAAGGCTTTTAAATTTGTCCTCACCTATCCTTCACGGGCTTGCCAGCCCCTCCCTCTGTGGCTGGAGGGCAGGTCCTGGAAGAGCAGGGTTGGTCCGGTGAAGTCGGACTTTGCAGTTCCGTCAAGTCCCCTGGTATTCCTCAACCCTGTTGCACGCTAGGCTTCCTAGCACCTGTGGGTGGGCCGCAGGGGAGAAGGCGGCCCGGTTCCCTGAGCACACGCCATCTGATCCGGCTCCTCCTCAGGGAGACAGGCTCACGGGAGGAGACATCACACAGGGTCACAGAGACATCACTCAGCAAACTGCTGAGCAGCTGGGCAGCGCATTCTGCCCCAGATGGCAGAAGCGGATGCCGTGTGCTTCTGGCAGGGCCCTGGTCAGGAGCACTGTGGGGCCGGGCACCAGATGGGGCCAGGAAGATGCTGCCCAGGCCGGCCCGCACGCAGGGCTCAGATGGCTTTGGGTCCTGCCCGGTGTGCGTCAGCTCCAGGCAGCTCCTCCCCAAGCCGAGGTAAGAAAGTGACATTTGGGGTCAGGCAACCCAGGGAGTAGAGGCCCCAAGGAAAAGGAAAAGGGTAACCGAGGCACCAGAAGCCGGGTCTGGCGCCAAGTGATCCACCTTAAGCCGTCTCTCAGGCGGCTCAAATGATAGTGGTAATAGGTGGGTGCAAAGCCCCCCCAAGCTCCCAACACACACACACACACACACACACACACCACACCACACCACACCACACCACACCACACCACACCACACCACACCACACCACACCACACCACACCACACACCCCTGATGTAACATGTTGTCCCCAAGCTCCCAACACACACACACACACACACACACACCACACACCCCTGTTGTAACATGTTGTCCCCAAGCTCCCAACACACACACACACACACACACACACAACCACACACCACACCACACACCCCTGCTGTAACATGTTGTCCCCAAGCTCCCCACACACACACACACCACACCACACCACACCACACCACACCACACCACACCACACCACACCACACCACACACCCCCCTGCTGTAACATGTGTTGTGACTCCTTCCTGGGTTGGGGGCATGTGCAGGCAGGAGCTACCCACCCACTGTTAACAATAGCGTTGTTCTCTGAATGCTCCCCCAGCCTTGCTGGAGAGCGCTCCAGGTCAGCCCCTGAGGAAGCTTCCTCGCCCTTATGTCCTGTGGGGCAGAGGGATGGGCATCTGTTTAACCCACCCTTCTGCGTGACACTGTCCCCCTAGTCTGGCCCTGCTGTCCCAGCCCTGCCCTGTGATCGCCTCTGACCCTGACAGGTGTGGCGGCCTCCACCTGTCAGGCAGGTGGCTCAGCTCAGCCTCCCTGTGGCCCCCACTCTCGAGGCCCCCCTCTGGCCATCTTCATCCCCCTATGCCACAGGCCCACTCCTGGGTCCTACGCCCACCCTCGTGCCTGCCCCCGACTCTTGCTCAGGCTGTGGATACCTCCTGTGGCCAGAGGGTGCCTTCCTGGGCAGGCTGGCGTGCTGGGTGGAGGGCTTGGGCTCAGCCAGGCCAAGCTCAGGCCCACTGACCCCTGTGTGGAATTGGGGGCACCCTCTCTCATTGGCACCCAGACCTGGGTCCTGCAGGGTGAACTCGCAGACATGTCCCTGCACCCCCTGCCCTGGGGAGGCACAGGAGAAGCTAGTGGAGGGGACACATGGGTGTGGGAACCAGCTCGGCTGGTGCAGGGGCAGCCAAGTGACAGCCGCACGCAGCCAGTGCCGGAGCAGGAGTGGGGACCACAAAGGTTTGCCACAGGCTGGACCCCAACAGTGTCTTGGGTGCCAGGTCAGTCTGACCCTAAGCCTCAAGGCGGAGCACCCCAGGAGGCCTGTCCTGTGTGGGGTGTGGGTGGTGGGAGTGTAGACTAAACCCTCATGTATGTGCCTGTTGAGCTGCATTCTGGGGAGGCCACAGCCTCTTCAAAGATGACACCAGGTCGGGGTGGGCTCCATCCATTGGTGGGAATTGCACCTCGCGCTGGAGTATAAAACCACAGGAGGGCTCAGCAAACTGCTGATCCACTGGGTGGGCTGCTTTCCTCTGAGAGAGGCACAGAAATAAGCACTCAGGATATGCTTCAAAGCGATCAAATTGCTTCTCAGTTGTGGGGAGGGGGAGGCCAGCTGGAACAGTTTCCCAGGGGAAGAGGACCGGACTGTAGCTTTGGTCGACTGCAGCCCGGGCAGGCCTCGAGCCCTGTGGACAGTCTTGTGTCACAGTCCCTGGCCTCTCAAGCCACCAGCCCAGCCCTGTTCCGGGGCTGCCCCTCTGATCCTGAAGTCCCATCTCTGGTGTGAGGAACGGGAGGATGGGGAGAGGGGGTGGCTCAGACCAGGGACCGGAGCCTGCAGAGCCTGCAACTCCATCCACGGGGAGAGGTGTGGACAGGAGCCAGGGCTGTCCCTGCTGGCCGTCTGTCTTTGTCCTGTAGGGCTGGAGCCCGGGATACCCCTGGGACTCGATTATCCAGGGGTCACCGGTTTTCAGCTTAGTGATCTTTTTACACGAGGTCAGCGGAGGCGGCAGAGGCTCTGGACGAGTTGCCCAGGCTTTGCCCTGCAATGAATCCATCCTTTGGGGTGCTTGCTGAAAACGTACCGACGATGCCATCTCTGCACGGCTGTGCTTTGGGGACACACACCATGCTGCCTCGCCACTTCTCCCACGGGCTGAGGGCACTCCTGGCTGCAGCTGGACCCCCGAGGTAGCCAGACAGCACTTGCCCAGTGCTCATGCCTCCTTTGCCGGTCCTGGCTCCCGCTACGTGGCCTCAGCAATCCTCTGCACGCAGCGTCCCTTCCAGGGCCTTCAGACAACAAGGCATCAACCTTCTGAGGATCTCACCGTGGACACACGAGCTGTGGACTCAGGAGTTATGCGTTTGCTCTTTGTAGGTTTAAATGGGACCTGCAGCAGCTCAAGTGTTCCCACATCGACCTCGGAGACTCCCGACTACTTGCTGTGAGTACTTCCCTTGCCGGCTGTGCCTCTCCCCTCCCGGCCCCTGCCCTGCACGTTAGCAGAGGCAGAGCTGACCCCAGGCCATGTGTGTGAATTCCTGGCCCAGTCTGCGCTGAGGTCAGGGCTGCTTCCTGGGTGGGGCCGGCCGCAAGGCTGTGGGCACTTCCAGGCTCTCTCCTGCCGCCCCCTGAGCCCCTCCTGCCCCTCTCTCTGGTCTCTCCAGAAAATACGCCACTATCTCCTCCTCGGAGCAGCGCCAGAGCTACAAAAACGACTTCAATGCTGAGTATAGCGAGTACCGAGACCTGCACGCCCGCATCGAGCAGATCACGCGGCGCTTCACGCAGCTCGATGCCCAGCTCCGGCAGCTCTCCCAGGGCTCCGAGGAGTACGAGGTAGAGCCCTGCCCACGCACATCCAACGGCTCTGCCCGGGGCTGGCATCCTCGGGCACGTTCTGGGCTGAGGGCCCTGCTCGCCCCTCCTTCCCACTCCCCAAGTGGTTTAGGCCTGTCCCTGGAGCTCAGCGTCCTCAGCAGTGGGGCCGGTGTGACCGACTCCGCAGGTGGGAGATGACCCACGGGGGCGGGGGCGGTGTTCCAAGCAGTGGAGACAGCGGGGAGCAGCGGGCTGGGGTGCCTGTGTCCCCAACTCTGAGAGCGCCTGGGGTCCCCTCTGCAGCCCACTACCCACGTCACACGAGAATTCTCAGTCCCCCAGCCAGGAGGGGCTGGCCAGGCCACACCCCACGGCCCATCAGAGCTGTCACAGACACAGTGGGGGGTGGGAGGGGATGGAGGGAACTTGGGGTTCCCCCGCCCCAACCCTCTTCCTCTGGCCAAGGGCACCTGGATTCCCCAAGCCATCCCACGTGGGAGCTCACTGCAGGGGGCTTGGTCACCAGCCCTGGGACGCCAGCCCTCCCCCTTGTGCCACCTTTCAGCGCTGGTTACCTGACTGCAGGGCCAGCCCTGATTAATCGTGGTGTTGGGGTCCATCACCCCTGGTGGAGGCCACTTGGGTTTCCAGAGGAGATGGCTCGTGATGGGGGCAGAGAAATGGGGCCTCTGAGGGTGTAGGACAGAAAATCCTCAGGGCATCTCTGTCTTCCCTCCTCCCTGCAGGCCCCACAGGGACACTCCCCAGGTGGTCAGGGGGCCTCTGCGCTTGGCCTTGAACGGTGCACAGGCCAGCTGGGTGCGAGGGAAGGGGGCCGTCCCATCTGCTCTTTGCCTCCTCCAGAGGCTCTGACCAGCCCGCCCCTCCTACCGCATGGCCTCATGCTTGTCCCTGAGGCTGGGTGCCTGCCCCTCGCTCCCCTGGCCCAGCTTCCTCCCCCACCTCCTGCCCTGCTCATCCCCCAGCCTGCCCCCTGCCCCTCCTCTGTGCTTCCTCACGCCATCACGCCATGCTGAGGCCATTGTCGCCCAGCATGCGGTGACCTTGCAGGTCGCAGGTTATCAGGGAGAAGGGGACATTCAGTTGGGGTGTCCTGCAGGTAATGCATTGTTCGCTTTCTCTTTTGTTTTTCCTCCAGACTACTCGTGGGCAGATTTTACAGGAATATCGAAAAATCAAGAAGGTGAGTCTGCATCCCTTTGTTGGGGTAGGTGGGGTGGGGTCAGAAGCTGTTTCAAGATGAGTGGCGCCAAGGTCTGGGAGAGGAGGGAGGGAGGAAGGGTCTCACTGGGCTGGTCTCAGGCCCTCGGAGTAGCCCCCGCCCCTGGTCACAGCTGAGGAGCTGAGCCTGTCGTATGAGCTTGGGTGCAGCCCCCACCCCCGCTCTCCCAGTGTTTGATGGGCACAGCCCCAGGTCCTTTCCGCCTCCCAACCTTGGGCTCCCTGACAGTCTCCTGCGATTGGTTCCACAACAGCAGCTCACGTTCCTGAGGGCCACATGTGCCAGGGCGGCTCCCTGCCAGCCGAGCCCCAGCCCAGCGTGGAAGCTTCATGACCTATCTTGCCTCAGCCTCTCACCCTGGCTGTGACGGTTTCCCAGGGTGGAGCCGAGGGGCGGAGCAGGGGTCCCCGTCACGGCATGGAGAGTTCAGGCCGCAAGCAGGGCGAGTGGGAACCTGGGGCAGCCAAGCGGGGCAGCTCGAGTTCGGGTTGGGCTCTCAGCCTTGGCCGTGTGGGCGAGTGTCAGCCCGGCCGCTCTCTTACAGACCAACACCAACTACAGCCAGGAGAAGCACCGCTGCGAGTACCTGCACAGCAAGCTGGCCCACATCAAGAGGCTCATCGCTGAGTACGACCAGCGGCAGCTGCAGGCCTGGCCTTAGCTCAAGGCCACAGGGCAGGAGGCCCCACCCAGCCAGCCAGGCCAGCTCACCTCACCGGGCTGACCGTTCTGGATGGTGGGGGAGCTGGGGGTGAGGGGGAGCTGAAGATGAGGAAACAAGAGATTTATTTGGAAAAATAAACGTGAGGAAGACGCATTCATCTGAGCCAGGAACGCCGGCTTTCAGGGGAGTCCCTGCAGCCCTGGCGCCCACAGGTCACACAGACCCAGGTGGGGTGTCCACCTCCCCCGGGGCCCCACACACCTCCTGAGCAGCCTCCCCACCCAGATGGGCTCCCCAAGAAGCCCACCTCCTCGCCAGCCCCCCCCCCGCCCCCCAGGGGCTTCAGCTTCCTATCAGTGAAAGACTCCAAGGCCGGCCTGCCTGCCTGCCTTTTCTAGTTTTATACAAAGACAGCCACTTTTAGCTACTGCTTATGAGACTTGAGTCTATTTTTATACAAAAGAGAAAGCATCTTTTTTCTAAACCTGTGCCTCCCCTCCTTGGACGCCCAGGGTCTAGGCGCTGCCCTGTGTCCTTTCTACAGTATTACAGATGCTCGGGAAGTTCGGCATTGTTCTGCGAGCTCCAGGGCTCCCAGGAGAGAACCCGTGGTGGGCGGGCAGGGGTGCCTCTCCCACGCTGGTCTCCCTCACACACAGCCTCTCCCTGGCTCTTAAGAGGGTGGGCAGCGCAATGCGACCCCCGCAGCTCTATTTGGAAAACTCCAGCTGGTCCAGGAGCAGCTGCTGGGAGCCACCAGGCCCGCCCTGCTATTCCAGGCCCTCAGCTGTCAGGGGTCACTGGGAGTTTCTGTGCTTGTAGCCCGCGCTCTGCGGCAGCAGTGTCGGATTTTATTTTATTGTCTTCTCAATTCTCCCCTTTGCTGCTGCTCTTCGTTTCGCACTGTTGAGACCAAGTGGTCTCCATGCTGTTGACCTCGCCCCGCCCCTCAGCCCACTTGTGGGTCCTGGGGTCGTCTTTGCAGAGCCGCCATGGGGTTTGCACTCAGGGAGGGGCTGGGGGGTCAATAGAGCCGGGGGGCGGGGGGAAGAGTGAGCTCGGAAAAGGTGCCGGATCCACCCATTTTGGGGGTGCTGGCCCGAGGACACCCCAATTGCTGCTTAGTCACTGTGCCTAGTCTAATGTCCCCCAGGGCGTCAGGGGGCGTGCGTGTTTGTGTGTGAGGGACCCCCGGGTGCGGTGGGGTCTAAAGCGAGCGTTCACATGAATTCAAAGCCGTGTTCAGCGAAGCCACAACTGGGGAAGGTCATGGGGGTGGTTGCAGCCCACAGCCCAGAGGTCACGGGGGGCGGAAGTGCTGCCGGGAGCCGTAGCAAGGGAGAGCGGAAATGCTCACGTAGACACGTCTAGTTTTCTGAGCTGTGGCGGTGTCTCCTGATGGCTTCCCAAAGAGCAGGCACGCCTGCATTGTGCCCACCCCACCCCAGAGTCTCTGTGGGAACCCTGGGGTGCCTGGAGTGCCGAGGATGCTGATCCTTTCTGTTTCAACAGCTGTTGTTTTGTTTCTCATTTGGGATGGAGAGGGGGAAGGGCTGAGCACACCCTGGGACCCCAGGTTCCCCCGACAGCCATCTTGTACTCAGCCTGGACGTGCAGACTCAGGTGAAATGGGAGCACTCAAGGAGGCCCCACCCTGGAGGGCCAAGCGGCCCTCTGCCCTGGCATCCAGTTCAAGGGACTCTCAGTTCAATTTCCTCCTCCTCATTGTTTTTTATTGTTGTTGTTTATTTTCTCCTTTTAAGGAATCATGAAGCTAAGAAAAGTTTTGTGCTTTGGGGGTTGATGGACAAAAGTTCTAGCTGATTAAATATGGTCTAACTTATTGATACTGTTTTTTTTTTTTTTTCCTTTTAATATTGTACTGTGGAGAAAAACTTTTGAGCCATGGAGTTGGTGTTTACAAGAACTTTTCACTTTTGCCAAAATGTTACAATTGAAAGGCATCTGCATCTTTAGTTTCCTAATATTTTCTTAAAAGAACTAGTGTCCTTTTTGTACACTAAACAGGTGAATGCTGATTTTTTTCAACCTATAATAAATTTCACTGAACTGAACCTGTCGGCCCAAGCTGGAAGTGTTATGTGTCATTCCCTGGGGGCTGGCGGCTGGTTCTGTGTTGGGGTGGGCTGGGGTGAGGAGGCATGGTGATGGGCGGGGCACAGGCTAGTACTGCCAGAGCCACTGCCCAGGAGTGAGGCGGGCAGGTGGAGGGCTGAGCTGAGGCGGAGGGCCCTGCAGGTAGGTGCCAGAGCAGGAGGCCAGACAGCCTGGTCATGGGTGAGAAATGTCAAGAGATGGGAGGTGGAAGCAGCCGGGAGCCATGGCCGGTGTATGAGAAGGGCAGTGCCCCCGTGGAGTGTGCAGGGTGGGCTGGGCCAAGCAGGGGGTCCCCGGGGCTCCCACAGGGCCAAAGCCCCCAGTAGGGGGGCCACATGGGGCAAAGGGAGTGCCCTTATTTGGGGTAACAAGCTGTGACTGACTGATGAAACGGCAATGAGTAACAGCACTGCTTGATTATTCCTCCCGGGCCACACGCTGGGGTGGGGGGGTCCCCTTGCCTCCCCCCCATGGGGACACGGACACCAAGGCCCAGTGGAGCCCCACTGGCTCAGGACACCAGCCGGATGGCCATCCTTGCCCCTTGTTCTAGGTGAGGAGAAGGCAGGGGGCAGGTTCTACCCTCCAAGGACACAGTGGGGGGGAATGTTTATTTTAGGAAGGAAAAACAAAGAATAAGACCAGGATTAAAGGGGTCCAGGGGTCAGGGACTGTGGGCCTTAGCCTCTCTGGTGGCCCTGCTGGCCAGTGGCCTTGGCCTGAGTTCTGAGGCGGCCCAGGAATCTGAGGGGCGCGGGAGGGGAGGTCAGGCAGGCCCTGTGGGGCAGAATGTACCCTGCTCCCCAGGCGGCCTGTCCGTGCTGTTCTAAGGGGTAACAATGTCCCTGCTGCCACAGCCCCGGGCCGAGGGCCGACACCTGCCTCCTTCGGCCTCCCGCGCCTCAGCCTTGCGTTGCCTACCCGCCTCCCCCATGGCCCCCACGCTGCCCTGTGGCACCATGGCCACAGGCGGTTCCCTGACCATCCTTTCCCGAGCCGACGGCACCTGAGTCCAGTCCCTCAGGGGCCCAGCAGGGTCTTCCCACCCTCACGACCTGCACTGTGGCCAAGGGGCTTGGGGTCACCCACCGGCCCCTGCCACTTGCCAGACAAGAACATCCTGCACCCAGATCCTGTGGCCCCTCCTGTGCACCGGGCTCCATCTGGGCGCTGGCACCCAGCAGTGACCTCAACAGCTTTGCCCTTGCCCTCGGAAGCCTGCGGTCTGGTGGGATCGGGGGTCTCCAGTCGCTCACTGCTCACCGCCAGGCAGCACACTCACCCCGTGTCACACACCCAGGCGGTCCCCACAATGGCCTTACAGCACCAACTGACGGCTTGGAATCAAAGCAGCCACGTCCCTCCCAGCTGCCCCAACACTGACCCTCCAGGGATCCTGCCCGGGTCCGCTCTGCCCCCACCACCCTCCTGCCAGCACCTCCCACAGGTTGTCCTGTGAGTGCTGGGGTTTCCCAGGGCTGGGTCTTTGGGGACCTTTCTGTACCCATTCCTGTGACATCACACACAGCCTGAAGGCACAGCCCCCCGTAGATTCTCCGACACCAACTGGAGGTCCAACAGTTCCATTATCAGGTCTGGCATCAGACCCCACAGGTGAAGGGGCTCAGGCCCCCACTTCAGACACCTGCCAAAAGTCCCTGGCCACCCAGACTTCTGACCAACCCGCTATAAATCAGGGGTTCCCTCCCGCCCCCTCAGAGGTTTGGTGAGTTGCTAGAATGGCTCACAGTGCTGAGGAAAACACTTCAACAGCCGAATGGAGGAGAAGCCAAGAGCAGGGTGTGGGGAATGGTGCAGGGCTGCCATGACTCCTCCAGGTGGGCCACCCTCCCAGCACCTCCATGTGTTCCCCCGAATCCTGTTGTTTAGGGGTTCTTTTTACAGAGGTTCCATTACATAGGCATGATTGAGTAAATCGCTGGCCGTCGGTGATTTTTTTTTTTTTTTCCTAATTTTTGGCCGCACCACACAGCACGCGGGATTTTAGTTCCGCGACCAGGGATCTAACCCTCGTCCCCTGCAGTGGAAGGGCGGAGTCCTAACCACTGGACCACCAGGGAAGCCCCTGGCCATTGGTGACTGAACTCAATCTCCAGCCAGGAACTGGGGACAAAACCCAAATATTTATTATAAAGAATTCTCTGTCCCCAGCCCTGAGGGTCTGCCCTGGTCCCCAAACTGCCTCCCTCTCCCTCACACCCAGCCCCGTTTCATCTGCCCCTGAAACCAGTCCCCCAGGTTTTTGCCCGGGCAGCTGCTCTTCAAATCGTTGATAGGAGATGTCTGGTTATCTCAAGACCCCTTCCAGCAGCCACCTCCTCCAAGCAGTCTGCCCTGCCCACCCCTGCCTCTTAGGTCCCTCTGGCTGGGAGTGCCCCAAGTCCACTTCTGAATCCCCTACACTGGGGCCCCTTGAGGGCAAAGCCTGGACCAGAGTCTTCGAGCCCCCACTCCCCAAGGCCAGGCTCTGACCAAGTTTCCTGCAAACGTTCCCAACGATCCACCTTTTGGGCCAGCTCCAGTGGTGGAAACTTTCCAGCCGGAGGAGGCCGGTTGTTTTGGAAAGTTCCTGGGGGAGCCGCCCCCGCCCGCCTGCCGAGTTCCCACGCTCCTTTATCACTGGGCGCTTAGAGGGGCTCAGTGCTTTGCAGGCCTAGCTCCTCCCAGCTGGCCACCTCTGCCCTGCCCATCCGCTTCCCTCCCTTCCCCACAGAACAGTCTCTCCCCCTGCCCCCACTCCAGCCCGGCCCTATCAAGCCCTCCTGCTATAGGTGAGGACACCGAGAACTCGAGGACTCGCAGCCACCCCCGCTCCATGCGAGCTCTGTGGGTGTGGAGTGCCTGGTGGGTGCTGCTGCTCAGGAAGTGGGAGGAGGAGGCAGCCTGGGCTGGAGGAGCGTCTCGCGTTGAAATTCGAATCCTGACTTAGTCTTCTGCCTCAGTGTCCCGTGCCTCAGTTTCTCCAGAGACGCGCCCCCTGGTCCCCCTCACGCAAAGAATGAGCTTCCTAACCTAGCTCCACCTCCTGCCTTGTGGTTGGGGCCTGGCGCTCACTTACAACCTTAAAGTCCTCTCTTGTAAAATGGGAATAAGCGGCCGCGGGCCCTAAGTTAATCACGCGCGCCGAGCTAGGGCCGGGGCGGCGGGAGATGGTGGCTGCGGCCCACGTGATTGCCGGGCCGGGGACCAGATAGCCGCGGAAGCTCCGGGCAAAAGGGCCTCGAACCCAAGCCCCACAGCCGGTGCGCGCCCTCCCCCTCGCGAGCGCCCCTCCTCCCCTGCGCGGGCGGAGCGAGGGGCGGGGCGGGGGTGGGGCCGCGGCTCTTTTCTCTGGAGTTCGCGCGCCCGGAGCCCTAGCTGTCCCCTGCTGTGCCAGCCGACTCCGCGCCGGTGAGTGCCGCCCCAGGAGGGGTGCAGGCTCCCCGGGGACCGAAGTCGGCTTGGCCCGGCCGGTTCTCGGGTCCCCTCTGACCTCCTGGCAACCCCGTGCCCCCAGCTCGTCGCGATGGAGGCCGCAAGTGAGTTCGTGGTCGAGAGCCCCGACGTGGTCTACAGCCCCGAGGCCATCGAGGCGCAGTATGAGTACCGGACGACGTGCGTCAGCCGCGAGGGCGGCGTCCTCAAGGTAAGCGAGGGACCGACCGGGCGGGCCATGGGACTGGGGGAACCAGGGAGCCGGGAGGGAGCGGGAACTGCCCAACTTCTGCGACTCCCGCCGTGCAGTGAGGCGGGAGGGGCCTGCGGCCCCGCGGCTCACCGAGCTGCCCGCCCTCAGGTGCACCCCACGTCCACGCGCTTCACCTTCCGGACCGCCCGGCAGGTGCCCCGGCTCGGGGTCATGCTCGTCGGCTGGGGCGGGAACAACGGCTCCACGCTGACCGCTGCCGTGCTGGCCAACCGACTGCGCCTGTCCTGGCCCACGCGCACCGGCCGCAAGGTGGGGGGTCGGGCGAGGCTCGGTCGGAGAGAAAGCTTCGCAGGAATCCATGCGGAGGGGGAGGGGCTCGACGGAGGAGTGGGCCCGCAGTGGGCAGGGTTTCTGGCTGTGGGCTGACTCCGGGGAGGGGCTTCCGCGGGTGGGCGGGGGGAACTCCTCAGGGGTCTTGCGGGGGCGGAGCCTAAGGTGTGGGAGGGCTTCGGGGTGGGACCTCAGGAGCGGAGCGGCTTCCTCCCCGGCTCGGAGCGCCATGGGGAGGTGCCCCAAAGTAGGGCGGGGCTTGAGGGTGCCGATAGGGGTCCTGGCCAGCTCGTGGCCCACGCCACGCCCACCCTTCACTCAGCCCCCTCTGCCCACCCCCCAACCCAGGAGGCCAACTACTACGGCTCGCTGACGCAGGCGGGCACTGTTAGCCTGGGTCTGGACGCCGAGGGCCAGGAGGTGTTCGTGCCCTTCAGCTCGCTGCTGCCCATGGTGGCACCCGACGACATCGTGTTCGACGGTGGGCGGGGCCCTGGGTCGGGGGTGGTGTGGGAGGCGAGGCCTAGAGGGGCCCAGGATTGGGGCCGGGCCGAGCTTGAGGGTCCCCCCCAGGCTGGGACATATCGTCGCTGAACCTGGCGGAGGCGATGCGGCGCGCGCAGGTACTGGATTGGGGGCTGCAGGAGCAACTGTGGCCGCACATGGAGGCCCTGCGCCCGCGGCCCTCCGTCTACATCCCCGAGTTCATCGCAGCTAACCAGAGCGCGCGCGCCGACAACGTAATCCCGGGCACGCGCGCGCAGCAGGTGCAGCCCCACCCCGCGTCCATTACCCCTGCCACTTGTCCTCCCTCCCCACCACCTGTTACCCCTCTTTTGTCCCCATGCTTCCATCCCGAGGGTCCAGGTCCCACTTTGCACTTGGGGAACTGAGTGGCCCAGGCCTCCAGAGGTCGGGGGAGCCTGTACAACCTCCTCCCCCTCCATCCCCCCCTCCCCCAGCTGGAGCAGATCCGTAGGGACATCCGCGACTTCCGGTCCAGCGCCGGGCTGGACAAAGTCATCGTGCTGTGGACAGCGAACACGGAGCGCTTCTGCGAAGTGGTCCCGGGCCTCAATGACACCGCTGAGAACCTGCTGCGCACCATCCAGGTGGGCGCGCCCAAGGGGTGGGGTAGGCTCAGGGCCAGCCCCCACGGACTTCTCTGTGCTGACTGCTCGCTTCTGCCCGCAGCTGGGCCTGGAAGTGTCGCCCTCCACCCTCTTTGCCGTGGCCAGCATCTTGGAGGGCTGCGCCTTCCTCAATGGGTCCCCACAGAACACGCTGGTGCCTGGTGCCCTCGAGCTTGCATGGCAGCGCCGTGTCTTTGTGGGTGGAGACGACTTCAAGTCGGGGCAGACCAAGGTCAAGTCCGTGCTCGTGGACTTCCTTATTGGCTCTGGCCTCAAGGTGTGTGGGCCTGGGGGGCTGCTCAGCTCAGTATGGGGGGGCGTGGACCCCGAGGGGTGGGCTTGTGTGCTGCGGGGCCTGCAGCTGCCACGGGTCTCCTTGCCCCCGCAGACCATGTCCATCGTGAGCTACAACCACCTGGGCAACAACGACGGGCAGAACCTGTCGGCGCCGCCACAGTTCCGCTCCAAGGAGGTGTCGAAGAGCAGCGTGGTAGACGACATGGTGCACAGCAACCCAGTGCTCTACTCGCCGGGCGAAGAGCCCGACCACTGCGTGCGTGGGGCGCAGACGCGGCAAGGGGCGGGGATGGGGTGGGGTGGGGCGGGGCGGTGCTCCCCACAGAGAAGGGCAGGGACCCGTGTGACCTCGTGCCGCCCCCCAGGTGGTCATCAAGTACGTGCCATACGTGGGTGACAGCAAGCGTGCCCTGGATGAGTACACATCGGAGCTGATGCTGGGCGGTACCAACACGCTGGTGCTGCACAACACGTGCGAGGTGTGGGGCAAGAGGGGGCAGGAGTGGGGCTGCCCACCAGCCCGGCCCACCTCCTGACCCGCTGGCCCCACAGGACTCACTCCTGGCCGCGCCCATCATGCTGGACCTGGCCCTGCTGACTGAACTGTGCCAGCGTGTGAGCTTCTGCACCGACATCGACCCGGAGCCGCAGAGCTTCCACCCGGTGCTGTCGCTGCTTGGCTTCCTGTTCAAGGCACCGCTTGCACCACCGGGCAGCCCAGTGGTCAACGCGCTCTTCCGCCAGCGCAGCTGCATCGAGAATATCCTCAGGTGTGCCCCGACCTTGGGGATCCCCACCTATGGCCCAGATGTCCACTGGCGGGGCTGTGCACAGAGCCTAGGGACTGCAGGGCAGTCTTGGGATCTGGCCCCGCTGAGCCGTGACCATCTCTCAGGGCCTGCGTGGGGCTCCCGCCGCAGAACCACATGCTTCTGGAGCACAAGATGGAGCGCCCTGGCCTCAAGCAAGTTGGGCATGTGGCCACCGCCTGCCCCGTGCCTTGCAAGAAAGGATCAGCGCCAACTGCCCCCAATGGCTGTACTGGTGACGCCTATGGGCACTCACAGGCTGAGGCACCCCAGATGCCCACCACCTAAGGCCATGGCCATACAGCTCCCCTGTAGCTCCTGCCCCCATTGCTCCTCAGCAGGCGACCCTTCCAGGCTCCCTTCAGACAGACAATAAAGCCAGTGCCACTGAGCCACACCTGTGGATTCTTGGTGCCTGCGACCTAATCCTAACGGCCCCCAATACCAGCCACATCTCCCTTTTCCACCAGCTGGACTTCTACCTACCCTTCCAAACTCTGCTGTCCCAACTCTCAGGGGCTTTCCAGAACCCCCGGGGGGAGGGGGGCTCTGCCTAACCACAACCCTTGAAGGTTAGGCTAAGCAGGCTGTGGCTATAAGCCAAAGCAAAGAAACCCGAGAACAGATGCCAAAAACCAAAATCGAGTTATGTTTATTGTTGGGGCCCACCCCTGCGCTCCAGGGGAAAGGAAATCCCCCAAGGAGCCCCCTGGACAAAACAGAAATGGCGGGAAGGGCCCATACAGGAAAGAACGTCTCTGAGGTCCTTGCGTTTTTTTATAAAATGAATGAGTCCTTCGCGCGGGGCCTCCCAGCCATCCAAGCCTTGACCGGGAGTCCAGTTGCCCGCGGTGTGACCTCAGACCCTCACCCTGCAGACCACCCGAGCCCCTGGACCTTGGCCCCGGGCAGGGGCGCTGGGCAGAAGCCGAGGTCGGCAGTGGGCAAGGGGCTGCGGCCCCATCACACGCTCATGGTCATCCCGGGGGAGTACTGCGGAAAGACGAGGGGGTGGCGCGCGGGGGCCGGCTCAGTTCCGGCCTAGGCTGGGACCCGCCCCCGGGGGGAAGGGGGAACAGGGCGGGGTGGACGTGGGATGGAAAGGGACCAGGTGTTGATGCGTGGGGAGGCCGCCCTGGGCCGCGGGTCCCAGGGTTGGGGTGGGATATGGGCGGGGCGGGGCGATAGGGCGGGCCTGGGGAGGGGAAGGCGGGAGGAAGGGAAGGATGCCGCGGCCGCCCCCCCACCTGGCCCGCCGCGGTCACGGTCTTGCTCTGGCCCCCCGGCCACCCCGCCGGGGTCTGCCCGCCAGGCCCCTCCGGCCCGACGCCGCCGCGGGGGGGGAGTCGACGCAGTCGCTTACGCTTTCGCTCGGGAACGGGTGCAGGAAGGTCCCGGCGGCCGCCATCTCGCCGTCGTCCCGCGGGGTGCCCGGGGTGTTGCTCAGGCCGGCCACGGCGCCGGGGGAGCTCTGGGGGCGGCCGCGGTCAGAGCGGAACACCCCGCCCCGCGGGCCAGGCCCCGACCGCCGCGCGGCCCAACCAGGACTAGGCCTCTCCACGCGGGCCGACCCCGCAGCCCCGCCCCCCGCCCCCCGCAGGAGCGCGGCCCCCTCACCTTCGGCAACCCGTCCAGATCGCCCGAGCCTGTGGACCGACAGACGGCGGTGACGCGGCTCAGACGCGCCAAGCCGGCTCCACCGACCCCTTCCCGAACTTCCCCGGCGGCCGCGCCCCCTCCCTCGGCCCAGCCCACTGGGGCACCGCCGGGGGTCCCGGGCCGAGGGCCCAGATCTGGGGTGGTGGGTCAGTGCCGGCGGCCGGGCGTCCCCCCGGTTTAGTTACTGGACCCTCCCCGCAGCGCTGCCAGCCCCAGTCACTGAGCCCAGAGAAGCTCGAGGCGCGCCCCCAACGCCGGCTAAGCACAGAGGCGAAGGGGCTGAAGGGGGCCGCCAGGGGGCGCACGAGGCTCGCGAAGCAGCTGGGTGGGGGCGTGTGTGTGGGTGTCTGTGTGTCCCGGGACTCCGCCCACTCACCCAGGGATCCGTTTACATGGTGAGGCTCCATCGCACTCATGGCGGCCATGGGGGCCTCCGGACCAGGGCCAAGCGGGAACTGCAGGCAGAGGAGCAGCTTGGGCCTCGGGCCACCACCTCTCCGCCCCCACCCCGACCCCCGCAAGCCCCAGCTCACATTAGCCCTGCCGGCGCCTGGCCCGATGGGGTTCATGATGGTGTACATGTTCTCACTGGAGTTGGTGGAGTCTGAGGCAGCACGTGAGGGGGTGGGGTGTGAGAGGGCCTCACCCAAACACACCCCTCCCTATGCCCCGCCCAGGCTGTAGTACCTCCAGGGCTGGGCATGATGGGTGTTCCAGGGGGCCCACCTCCTCCTGGGGGTCCCTGCACACAGAGGGAGACAAAGAAGGTGAGAAAAGCCCTCCAACTGCCACCCCACAACCGCTGCCCCCAGGTCGGGTGTCCCAGCTTCGGCATCACTCACCGTGTAGCTGCCAGGGGAGGAAGAGGAGTAGGGGATCTGGGGAGATGGGCAGCTGTGAGCAGTCCGCCCACTCTACCAACTCGCACACTCCTAATCCCCCCCCACACACACACCAACGCCATCCCGACACTCACCGAGTTGCCACTGGGGCTGGCCCATGGGCCACGCACTCCGGGTCCCCTAGAACAGACAGTGGTGGACCCTGGGTCTAAGCCAGGCGGTACATAGCCCCCCAGCACACACTCCCTGACACCCCCAGCCTGCTCCACGTGCCCTCAGAGCAGCAGATGTTGGCCGAGAAGTAACCAAGCACAGATGCCAGGCCAGCCTTCAAATCCCAACCCCATCCGTCACTCACTGGTCTTTGAGCCTGAGTTTCCCCACCCAGCAGTGGCGTAAACAGTATCGGGACTGTTGTGCGGCCTCGGGGTCTGCCCCAGCATACCCAGCCCATGAAGCTGGGTGGTGACCCACATGGGCACACTCTCGGGGGTTCCTGAGGGCCTTACATGTTCATGGTGGGCAAACCCGGGCCAGCAAGAGAGTTGGGTGGGGGCCGCATGCCACTTCCGTAGCTCTGTGAAGGTAAAGGGGCCGTGAGAGGGCAAGCCGAGAGAGGGCAGCCCCTGAAGCTGCCCTGTCGCCTGGGCCCAGCCCTTACCTGGGGCCCAACGCTGGTCATGCCCCGTGGAGGCGTCACCCTCTGCATCGGGCCCATGCTCGAATGACCTGGGGGCAGAAGGAAGAGGGCTCAGGCCGCGGCCGTTCCCCGGTGTGGACAGGCGCTGTGCTGGGGGTTGGGGGTATTCCTGCACGGTGGGCGGCGGGGAACTGGCTCTGGGATCCTGACGGGAGGCGGGGGACAGCAGCGGGAGCTTCCCTACTCACCCTGAGCACGTGGGGAGGGGTCCATGGCGCCAGGGAGGAGGGGCTGGGAACCGGGTAGGCCCACGGGAGGCTGCGGAGGGGGAGTGGCAGCACTGAGTGTGGGTGCCCCCACCCCGGCCCAATTCCTGACCCCCCTCCCCTCATCCCTCTCTCACCTGACTCGGCATCCGCAGGGTGGGCCGAGGGCCCCCTGGGAACCGCGGTGACATGAAGGGCTGGAAGAGGTGGGCCGGGGATCAGCACCTCCCCCCACCTACTCAGCCCCCAAAGCTACCCGCTTCCTGCCGCACCCGGGCCCCCAGCCTGGATCCTCCCCCTCCTCCAAGACCAGCCGGCAGACCTCAGCCAGCCGCGCCGGGGGCGTGGGAGCGCAGTGGGACGGGCCCAAGAGCCAGGGGGAGGGGTGTGCGTGCTCGAGGGGGCGGGGCACCACAGGTCCTTACCGGAACCTGAGGCCCCATCATGGGGGCGTTGGGGTTGTCGGGGGGAGGCTGGGAGCCGGGGGGGGGCCCTAGGAGGACAGAACCAGGTGGGTTGGGAGGAGCGAGGTCACCCGAAGTTCCACGGTTTCCTGTGGCTCTGCTGAGCCTGGCCAGGGAGGGGAGGGGACACCGTGGAGGCAGGAGAGTGGGCCAACTAGCCCCATCTGCGGGACGTGGCGGGGGTGGGGTGGACCCAAAGGGGGAGGTCATGGGCAGGACCCGTGGTTCAGCGAGCCAAGCTGTGCGGCCCCAGGCGCCCCGACACACACAGGCGCAGGCCTAGTGCAGAGACCCCGCCCCCTCCCGCAGCGGGGCCCAGGCCAGATGGCCCCTCCCTCACCAGCACTACCGAGGCCCGCAGGGGCATACCCACCCCGTCATTGCCCCTGCCTGTCACCCTCCCACACAAGCCCACCCAGGGTCAGGAGACAGGGAGCCCCAGCCCCGGCTATACCTGGAAGAAGCCGGTTGCCATGGGGCCTGATGCCATTGCATCATTGGGAGCCATGCTCCCCATCACCGGGCTGGGGGCCGCTGCAGCGCTCTGCAGGGGTGGGGGAGATGGCAAGAGCCAAGTCAGGTCACTTCCTGTCCAAGTGTTTCCTTCTCTCCTCAAGCAGCTGGCCCCACGGAACAAGGAACCCAAGCCATCCAACTACTCAGGCACGGGAGGATTTGCGGGGGGGGGGGGCAGTGGAGGGGGGAGGGGAGGGGAGGGGGAGGGGGGAGGCGGCTCTAGGTGAGGGAAGAGCTGCGGCCCCTGTCCCCACCCTGGCTTAGCAACCAGATGTGCTGGGTGGCCCTCGGCAAGGGCTCTGCCTCCTTGCTGAACCCGTGACCCTGGAGGTGATCAGGGCCCAGCCTGGCTGAGCCCACAGCCCAGGTGATCAGGGACCTCAGCCCCCTATGTCCCCACCCTGAGGATTCCGGGGGTCTGAAAATGCCATCCACCCAGGACTCCAGTGCGTGCCGCATCCTTCTAGCACAGCCTTGTTCTTTTGGTCTGAATCTAACTTCAGATGGGTGGGGGCACAGTCCCCCACTCCCAGCCGAACCCAACCAGCCCTGATTCCTCCTGCCTGGCAATGCAGGTTAGCTGGGCCCCCAAGACACCTCAAATCAACAGACAAAAAAATCAATAGACAGCCTCAAGATGAACCTCCCTCCCAGAGGGCTCCTCCTTGGAGCTACTGTACAGACCACTGCCCCTCCTCCTCCTCCAGGAAGGAGGGGAAGGAAGAGCAGAACTCTGCAGTGGGGTCTCCAGGCCCCCAACCTCTCTTCAGATGGAGGAGGGGGGAAGACCGGGTGCCTGAGAGGGGAGTTCCCATGTCTGCCAAGGGTGGAGATGCTGGTGGCAGGCCCAGAGTTGGCAGGGGGACAGGCTGACAGGCCACTTCCTCTGGTCGGTTCCAAGTCCCAGGCTTGTCTGCCTTTGGGGCCCACAGAGCAGGGGGAAAGGGGGAGATAGAGGCCTAGTCTTTAGGGCAGAGGAGACACATCAAAAGGATAGGGACGGGGGAAGACACTGCAGGCATTGAGTAGGGCACTTCTCTTAAGGCCCCTTGACTCTTGTGGCTGCATCATCTTCCCCCCTCCGCCTCCAGGCCCCAAAAGGAAGAGGCTGATCTGCCTGGGTCACTGCTGTCCCTGCAGCTGGCACAAGCCAGCACACAGGGGCACTCAGGAATTTGTGGAACTGCAGCCACTTGGGTTCCGAAGAGCTAAGCACTTAGCCCATGGCCACACAGTGCATCCTGCCCTACAGAAGTGGGGAAAGGGGCCCCTCGTCTGGGTCGGAGCAGGGCCCCTGGAGTCACACCCTTCCCTTTGTGGACTGACACCTGCCCCCTTCTTGCTCCTTCTCAAAGGTCAGCCTCTAATGGATTTCTACCCAGGCCCAAGTTGGGAGGGTACCAGTGCGAGCACTCGCAGGGCCCAGCACAAATCTTTGAAAACCCAAGTGACCCCGGGGGTGGAGGGGGACGAAGCTCTCAGCCCCTCTCCAAAATGCTGGGTCACCCCTGCCCTCCACCTCACCCTCTCCCACAAACACAACACGATGGCTTAGAGCAGCTACTCTCGCTGGCGCCGGCCTCAGTGGCTGGAGGGAAACAGCTCTGAGCCCTGGGTCTGTCCACCCCTCCCCAACCCTTACGGAGGGCAGGAGCGCAGCCCCCCTTTTGAGCCGCAGCAGGCGCCAGAGCATTTCCTGGTTGGGGAGGGTGGTGGTGCGGGTGGCTGCCGCTCCAGACCGTGAGGTGTGGGGGCGGGGAGAAGATGGGGCTCCCCAACTCTAGGCCTTGAAGGGTTAATCCAGGGTTGGGGGGTGGGGGGTAGGGCCCACCCTCCCGGTCGGGTGACCTGAGCTGGACCCCCCAAGTCAATCAACCACCCCCAGAGGCGCCAGCCTGGCCTGCGTTGCCATAACAACAGGCTGGGCGCGCTCGCGTTTCCTGGAGACGCCGAGGTTGGCCCCCAGCCGGGAGGCTCTGACTGAGCCCCCTCAGGGGGCGGAGGGCGGGAGGAGGGAGCCCCGACTGCGAGGGAGAGGCGGCAGGACGCCCCTTCACCCCACCCCCAGTAAGTGCGGAGGTGGGGCAGAACGTGTAGCTGGCTTCAGTCTGCTGACACAGGGACCCTGTCACCCCAGGGACGGGGCGCCACCCCCCTCCCTTGACGCGCCCTGCTGCCATGGTAACCAGCAGCGCGCCCCCGGAAGCGCGCTCATTCCGCTGGGAGACCGCGCTCTCCCCTCCCCGGAGGCGCCAGGCTCGGGGCGGGGACGAAGGCAGGCGCGGAGAGGGAAGGGCTGCGCAGCCCGGGAGGGGAAACAGAGCTCAAGGGGCCCAGGAGAGGCAAAGGGAGGAGCTGGGGACTACACTGGGGAGAGAGAGCTGGGCCCACGCGGAGTCACGCACGCACACAGCTACACACACTTCTGTTACCCCAGTTCTGGCGGGACCACAACATGAATAGTGGGACCTGATGGGGGTGAACAGCAGCGACCTCGGCTTCCATAAATGCGCATACAGCGTGCATGGGGCGTCTTCAGGGATATGGTGAACCCCAGCCTTCTCGGGCTGCACCCTGGCCCTGCAGAGGCCTGCACGCCTCCACAGGGGGGCCTCTCTGTTGGCGAGGCCGTGCGTGGTGTGGGACCCAGACTAACCGCAGAGGGCGGGGAACAGCCAGGCTCTGAGGGGCACAGCAGAGCAGAGGGCGCAGCAGAGCAGAGGGCTCAGGATGTGAAGGCGCCCACTGCAGGAAGAGTGGTTGCAAGGGAGGGGGGAGGGCAGGGGGAACCTCTCTCAGGGGCCAGGTGGCCAATCCCCACGGGCCAGGGTGAAGAAGTTAAAGGCAGGGGGCTGCCATCTCCCCATGACAACAAGGTGCCGCCCGCCCCCTCACGTTACCCACCCACCTCTCGGGACAGGCCTCTGACTCCCACTCAACTTGTATGAAACTGAGGCCAAAGACGTGAAGTCAGCAGCCCCAGTCGCAGAGCAAGGTTGGGAGATCTGCCAAGTGCTCGGCCTCTCCTGCTCCAGGGTGCACAGGCAGTTAGCCGTCCCCCAGCACCCCTGCCTGGGCCCCCACCCCAGAAGGCTTGGAAAGGCTGGGGTGGGAGGGGACAAGCAGTGGTGGCCACCCGTCCGGCCCTGCATACACGGAGCTAGGGAGGCAGGAGCTGTGGTACTGTCTACCTGGTTCCACATAGGGTTCACGTGAGGGGGAGCAAAGGAGGAGCTGGCCTCGGGAAGGTGTGGGGCTCATGGGGACCGTCAGGAGTTGGGTGCAGTGGGGGGCAGAGGGACCCCACAGAAGCCATGATTTCAGGTCAAACCCCACAGCCTGGCCCACTAGCCCACCTGAGCCAGCTTCCGGCCATGCAGCCCCCCAAGGCCACAGGACCCTGCCCACACCCGTGAGCCCTGGTCCCAGCCCCTGGGGCGGGGACTCACGTAGTCCTGGAAGGCCTTGGCTTCACTCGAGTGCTCGCACGCCTCTCTGCGGTCGGGCGCTGCACAGTACAAGTCCCAGAACACGCTGTGGGCGGCAGGGGGGGACGATGGTTTCCCCACGCGCCCCCCCCAACCCCCCCATGTCCCACCCACACCAGCCTTGCGCGCACCACCACCAGGAATGCAGGAAGCCCGGGGGCTCCCCCAGCGTAATGTTCTTCTCCCATCGGATCTGCAGGGGAGAGGGAAGGAAGGTGAGGGCTAACGGCCTGGCCCTGTCTGACCCCTTCCCCTCCCAAGAGGCAGCCCCAACCCAAGCCCGGGGCCCAGGAAACACCGGGTCAGGAAACCAGCAGATCAGAGCAAGGGAGCCAGGAGGGGGACAGCTTGGTGAGGACAGGGACAGAGGAGCGGGAGGCAGATCCTCAGATGGATGGGCAGATACCAGGATGCCAGCCCTGCCGCTCCGCAGCCCTCAGTTCCCAGGGCACAACCCAACCCCACCACGGAGACCTGATAAAAATGGGTTAGGGAGGACCCCAGGATGTGGGTGCCAAGGAAGGGGCTGGCTGTGGGGGCCCTGCCTGGCCAGGCCAGCTTACCTCGGACAGAAAGGTCTGGGCTGACTTCTGGGCACCAACGTGCAGCAGGTACTCATACACGTACAGCGCCAACCTGCAGGCGGGAGGGGTGGGGGCCGGCTCAGGCTCTCAGGAGGTCCAGGCAGACCCAAAGCTCTGCCCCGAGGGTCCCTGGGAGGGGTTTTAAGGTGCGGCACCTGCCCTCTGGTGGGAAGGTGGAGAGGGGCAGGGGCCCACAGTGAGCCCCTCATTGTACCTACCACCTACTGCCAGCCTCACTCACTTCCCTCTGCTGGTCTCCCCCTCGCCCCACCTCCCCCACCCCTGAGAAGAGATGGCCTCCTCACCAGTTGCTCAGCCTGGCCAACTCCTACACATCCATCAACACACAGCCTGCAGGCCCCTCCTCTAGGCAGCACTCCTAGCAGTCCCCAGCCCCCCACCTCCAGGCCAAATTCTCAGTTCAACACCCCCCTGATGGACCAAGTCCTGGCCCCATCCTGCCAATGCTGAGACCTTATAGCAGCCTTGGCCCCAGGGAGTTCCTCTCCTTGGAGAAATGGCTCCTGGGCTTCACTCTAGTTTGTGCTCTGGGTGGGGTCTCCCGGCAGGCACCCCGGGCCATGTGGCCAGGGCCCAGGGCCTAACTCACTCCCAGCCTCACCTGCCAAGGAAGAAAAGGGGCTCTCTGACCTGAGGTCTTCCTCCTCCAGGTTTCCCTAGACCCCATCCTTTCCCTCAGGATCAGTTCCCATCCGCCAGTGGTGGCTATGACACATCCACACCAGCCCCCCAAGGGGGAGTCTGGGGAAACGGGAGGTAGGGCCAGCAGTGCCACTCAGCTGCCACGGCACCGCCCTGTCCAAATGCCCACAGTGCCCAGTACCCCTGCACACACCAATCGGCCACTGCCCACCCCAAGAGCACAGGCCACGCTCCAACCAGCAACACCATCCATTGGCCTCCACCACACCCCAATCTCTTCCACACCCGCCAGCAGAGGGACAATTCCCCACCCGCTAGGGTCACCCATTCCCCAGCCCCCACTCTACCAGTACCGGCCCCTCCGGGCACCTCCAGGGTCTTCCTACTACCCAGCCAGGCCCCAGGTGGACCGAGGGGAGTCTGGATCTAAGACCGGGGGCTCCCCAAGGGCCAGCCTGAGGCTGCTCCGGTGAAAGCTGTAGGCCCTTCCAGATGCCTCCTCGCTCAGCTGGCCTCCCTCCCCTGGCTGATGGCCCCATCCTGAAATAACCTTGCTTTGACTCATGCTCCTGCTTTCTCTCACCCTTCCCAGCCAGGCTGCTCAATCCTCACATCCCAGCCCCCTCTGCAGAGCACCCCCGCCCCCAGTTCCAGCTCAGACCTCACCAAGGCAGTTCTAGCCCTTCTGTCCCAGGCCCCACCCCACGGCTTCTGCCCTTGCCCTGGACCCTCTTTTCCTTCCTTCATCCATCCATCCGTCCTTTCAGTCATTCATTCAACAAACATTCACCTCCTTGAGCAGTGAACACAACAGACCCCTGTCTCCCTGGAGGCTACCTGCTCACGGGGAGAGACGGAGGAGCAAAAATACAAAGGAGGAGGTAAGTCATCTGGTGGGGTGGAAGGTAGTGTGTGCTACAGAAGTACAAGGGGGGACATTAGGGAGTCCGAGTGGGCAGCTGAACCAGGGCAAGGTATGTCCACAGCTCACATTACACCACGCGAGCTGTGACAGCCACCGGAGGGACAGAAACAGGTCACAGAGGGGTAGGATTTGTGGGGCTCACATAGTTCTGAGCATGGGTCTCCCCCAAGACTGGCCAAGGTTCCTGCCTCATCATCACACCCCTCTCAGCAGCGCCTCCAGCCCGGGCGCCCCCAGGTTCCAACATCGCACCCTGGCAGCATCCACCCTTCTCCAGCCCAGTGGTCTTCCTCACCCCCCAGCCTCCAGGCTCACCTGTCCAACTCACTCCTGGGACCCCCCTCCCTTTCTAGAGGTTTCCTGAGCCTTCACGAGTGGACTGCATCTACCAGGCCTGAGTCCATCAGTGAAGAAATGAACATGAAAAGTCAATGGGGCCGGAGGAGACCTGAGCAGCCCCAGCCTGCTCACCAACCGACCCTCCAGGCAAATAGAGAGGTTTGAAGAGATCCAGCTGGCCCCCTGCCACCTTGGGGAACGAACGGTGCAGGGAATGAGGTACCCAGAGACAGGGAGCAAGACAGAGTGGGGGGATCCAGGTAGGCTGCCCAGAAGGGAAGTGCAGCAGGGCAGGGGAGCACATGGGGGGCTGCAGTCTGGCCCCACCCCCACCAAGAGCAGAAGCCTCTCCTCAGGGTTCAGGGAGCTTCCTGAAGAACATGCTGGCTCCCACTAAGGCCACCAAGGGCTCTATGCTGCCAGCCCATCGGGTCCCTCTCCATCACCTCTCACCCTCCACTGGCCAGGGGTGGCATCGGACCCAGGATGCAGGTCCCGGAGCCCACCACTGCCCTCTCCCCTCCCTCCTCCGGCCCTGCCCCAGCTCTCCTCTCTTCTCCCTGGGTGGCCTCCCCTCCTGCTTTGATGTTGATGACTGACGTGGTGCAGCTGCCCACAGGGTTCCTCCAGCCCGGCCTCCCCTGTGAACTCAGGGTCTGCCGTCCACTTGACATCTTAAAGGCCCAGCCCCACCCCAGCTTCTTCCTCTCCTCCCCCTCCTGTTCCCTGACCCGGGTGGTCTTGACTCACATAGGTGTGGCGCAAGTGTGAAGATCCACCTAGCTGTCCCCCAGAGATCACTACATTTATTGAATTTAGGGGAAAAACTTAAGGAAAAAGCATTCTCTCTCCTGATTCTGAGCCTTCTCCCTGCCTTCCTCAGCACACACTTGGTCCAGGCCACCACTATCACTTACCTGGATCTCAACAGGGCCCCTCTAGGGGCTGCTTCCTCCCCTCCCCACCAGCACTCCTCACTCAGACCCTTCAGTGCCTCCCACACACGTTGGCCACTCTCTACCTCTCCACCCCAGGGCCTTTGCACAGGCCATTTCCCTGCCTGAGACACTTCTGCTAGAGACCCTCATGGCTCCAAAGTCACGGGGCAGAGGCTTCCCTATCACTTCTAACGGCAGCCCTGCTCCATTCTCCACCTGCCCCCCATCATATTTATCTCCATTTGACACAAGGCCCTCTGCTTACTGCCTGCAGCCCCCACTGGATGTAGCTTTGGGAGGGCGGGACCTCGTCTCACTCCTGAGCTTACACAGCGCTGGGCATCCTGGGGCCCCAGCCACCCCAATGAATGAACCAACCAACCCTGAGCCCCCTCGCTCCCGGGATGTCCAGTAGGCACTTATGAAGGTCAGCACTTACTTACTATTCTGATGTTAAGAATTTGGGGTTTTATCCCAAGAGCAAAGAGAAGCCAGAGAAGGTTTTCAGTTTTGCTTGATTTCTCTTATATGCTGGTACTTTAATTTTTATCAAGTCTCAGAAACCGTGAGCAGCTTTCTTTGTTTGTTTTCAGTGAAAACTTTTGAAGCCTGGACATCTGGTCAGGTTGCTTCGGGACCTCCAGGGCCCGCCACTCAGGGAGGGCTTATGGCTTGCAGGTCGCTGTCTAGGCCCTGAGATGGGTTGTGGGAAAGGGCCTGGGCTCTGGATCCAAATCCTGGCCCCACCCCAGCCCTGGTCAGCAAATGACCTGCAGAATGAAGAGCCCACCCATCAGAGGGGCTCCCGACGCAAGAGGGCAGGAGATGGGAGGGAGTGTGGGGTGCACCAGGGGCCCTCCCTCCAGAAGGAACGGTGACCTGGAGGATACAGGGTGCCCGGACCTGGAGTGCTCATGGGGAGAAGCTGCAGCTGCACAGGGAAGTGGTGACAGAATGGGGTACTGGAGCCTCCCGGACTAAAACGCAGCAGTACTACCTTCATCATCAAGAATTACCATAATAACCAAGAATTAAGGTAAGAGGTGCTCCCTGCCAGGCTCCCCCTCCCCTTTAAAGCCCCTGGAGGCACATACTGCTGGGGGCTGGAAGAAGCCCTCTCTACTCAAGGCCTTGTGTCACCCCCTCACCCCCATCTAATCCATCACCAGGTCCCACCGATGCCCCTAAGGGACTCTCCAGCCTACACATTTCCTCCCTCCCCTCTGCTACCCTCATGGCCAGGCCTTCAGCTCTTAAGAGCCAGGGTGGTGTCCACCCTCCTCACTGGCCTCCTGGCAGCCTCCACATTTGCCCCTTACAGCCTTTCTCCTACCCAGCAGTCAAAGTAACCGCCCCCACTAACAAATTCCATCCCAGCATTTGTCCCCCAGATACTGCCTCAAGACCTTCCCAGAAAGCTCCCCTGTGTCCACGGGCTCTGCTCAGCCTCCAGGACTCAGTTTGGGGGCTCCTTTCTCAAGAACCTCTTACCCATGCACCCCCCTCCAACAAGGATGCCCACGGGCATGGGCACCTGGAAGCGCAGCTAGGGATGGGACAGACACATGGTGAGTCCCTTGCCTGCTGGGATAATGAACAAACTACCTGAGGTGATGTGCCCATATCAGAACTAACCCTGGGGACTTCCCTGGTGGTCCAGTGATAGAGAGAGAATACGCCTTCCAATGCAGGGGACGCAGGTTCCGTCCTTGGTCAGGGAACTAAGATCCCACATGCTGCTGGGCAACTAGGCATGTGTGCCACAACTACTGAGCTCACGCGCCTCAACGAGAGCCCGCGTGCTGCAACCTACAGAGCCCACATGCCCTGGAGCCCACGCACCACAATTACAGAGAGAAAACCCGCTGCCACAACTAAAGAGAAGCCCGCATGCCGCAACAAAATAATCTGCATGCCTCAACGAAGATCCCGTGTGCCACAACTAAGACCCGACGCAGTCAAAAATAAATAAGTACTAAATAAATCTTAAAAAAAAAAAACAACAAAACTAATCCTGGGAGAAAAACACAAGACACCCAGTGACACTGACAGTGACCATCACTTACGGAACTATTCTAAACCCACGTGGCAGCACTTAAGGTGTTCAAGGATGTACACACACGATGCAAACATTTAGATCTCTCCCCTCAACTTAGGACAGCACAGCCTCTGGGACTGGAAGGGGGAAGGGATGCAAAGGGGACACAGGGGCCTTCAATTGTCCCTGTCACCTTCATCTTATTTAAAGAGACCTGAAACCAGTGACCGAATGCAAGCGCTAGTTAGTTCTGGGTAGGAAGTGATCTCGGGGTTTCCCTGTAGGTTGGAGTGTTCATCACTCACACAAGGAGAGGCTGTGTCTTCCTGCAGGCAGCCCACTCAGACCCCAGCCTCCCTCTCGCCCACCCTGCCATCCCTTCCTTGTATTCCCTGGACCCAGAAGTCACCACGGTTTGCTGTGAGCCCCCAAGAGCAGGGACCCACCATCTGTGCACCAAGCAGGCACTAAGTCCATTTCTGGGACAGGCTAGCCCAGACCTAGTGCTGAGATGGGGAGCCAGAGGGGGCTCAGGACAGGGGCCCAAGAAGGAAAAAGAGGAAGGGCAGGAGGAGTCAGGAGGGTGAGATCAGGGAGGAAAAAACAGTCCTGGAGAGTCGAGCAGTGGAACCCCCTTCACCCCATTTCACGGAGGAGGAAACCAAGTCCCAGAGACAGGAAGTGGCATGATTGGTGAATGCCTGTGAGGGGTGCTCTATCTGCAGCCTCTCCCCCAGTCCTCGTGAGAATCCTGCAAGGCCGGCTGTCCGTGTTTCAGAGGGGAAACTGAGGCTCAGAGCAACCAGCCTGCCTCTCTAGTGTATCAGCCCCAAGCATCTGAGAGCTCTCCTGTGCCCCAGAACCTGAGTCTTCAGCAGGGTCCTTCCTCTCCAGGGCCTGGCATCCCCGTCAGTGAAGTGGATGCCACCATCTGGTGTTTTCCAAACTTTCTTTAGCGGCAGAACCTCGTCTCCAAGCCAACACTGCTACAGGACCCTCTCGACAAGAAATGGATGAGTGCAGGATGGCTCTGGCCAAGAGGTCAGATAACCCCCTCTTCTATCCCTAGCCAAGAGCCGAGGCCCGGTTCAAAGAGTCAAAATCTCTCCTGGACTGTCTAGTGGGATTGAAGCGCACTCCAAACACCATGACCCCAGCTCAAACCTATTTCCTCCCTTCGCTTATCTCCACAGCCACCCCCTAAGCTGCCACCATTAGCTCTCTCCCAGATAACTGTGCCTGCCTCCCCCAGGTCTCCTGGCCCTCTACCCTCACGCGACCCCCAGTAAGCCCCACTCCACAAAGGAGCTGGAGTGTACTTTGGAACACAAGCCTCTCTGGCCCACACAGCACATCCCCACCCTGGGCACCAGCCCCAGCTCTTTGGCCTGGCCTCGCCCTAGGGCCTTTGCACTTGCTGTGCCTGCCCTCAGCCATCGGTTCTTCCTCCAGGTCTCTGCACACCTGACACACCTCCTCACAGTTCACTACCGCCCACTTTCCCATTTTGCTTTTCTCAGAGCATAGCTCCAGATCCTTCCATCGGCTTGCTGAGTAACTCACTTGCCTCCTAGCTAGGATGTGGGCTTCTTCAGGACCAGGGCCTGGCTTCCCAACCACTACACCCCAAGACCCAGCCCAGCACATGTCTGAACAAGTGAACGATTCCCACTGGGGGAGTGGTAGCCCCCAGAGCCCAGAAGCCAGGGTACAAGGATGGCTGGAGATGTGCCAAGATCCCCAGGAGTGGGGTGGCTACACCCCCCTGCTTCCAACCTGGGCAGGAGCCAGGTACCAGTTTCAAAAAGTCTTCCTGCTTAATGGTGCTTGGAAATGGACCCCAACCTCATAACTGTGCAGACAAGAGAGGTCTGGAAGGGCAATCATCTGTCTAGCATCTCCTGGCCAGAAGAATCTCTTCTCCAAAATGACCCCGAGGCTGGGTAGAGAATGGACACTCATCCTTGGGTTGGGGGGAGAGGTGGTGCCCCAGTGTCAGTCCAGGAAGAAAAGACAGGAGACAGCCCATATTCAGGGCTCCTTTTCACTGCCCAGACATTCAAGTCCTCACTCCCGCTCTGGCCCTCAAAGAGAGTCATCATGGGACCTCTCCCCAATAACTCAGCCTCCTAACTGCTCCAGCAGCTGGTTTCCTGCCCTAGGTGGCTTGACTTCTAGGATCCTGCAAATCAGCCATTGGCCATCAGACATCAAAAGCCTTCTCTTTTAACAATATCGCAAACTGTTGGGTGCCCTTGCTGTGAGACAGTCACACGTCCTAGCACCTTTCAAACACTCCCCAAACCTAAGAGACAGCACTGTTATTATGTCTGCATTTCTCAGGATAGGAAAATAAGCCTAAGAGGGAGTGCTCCCTCACCCAAAGCCACAGGGCAGGTAAGTGGCAGGGCCAGGAGACAAGCACAACAGCTCAGCTTCCTCCCCACCCCAAGAAGCTCTGAGCGCCCTCCGCCCCTCACTGCAGAGTCTGGGAGTTAGGAACCTGCCCCTCTACCAGCCTAAGACCATCTGCTACCCACGGCCCAGCGCCATGCCCAGAACAAGTGGGGGCCCCAGGACTGTGATCCTGCGGCTTCCCCAAGGGCCCCACCCAGCTGCCCCAGGCCCGGCTGGACAGGTGGCCTTTCAGGGGTGGGGCCGGCGCCCCTCAAGCCCTTCTCGCGTCTCTCAAGCTTTCGGTAAGCAGCGGGGGAGGGGGGAGGCGCCCAGAGCGGCCAGTCTCGCCTGTCCGGGAAACTTCCCCAGAGGATGGGGGAAGCGGCACGAATGGCGATTCCGCGCGCACACGCGTTCGCAACCTCCCACACCCAAGGCTTAACCGTCGGGAAGGTCTCGCGACCCTCTAGTCCCGCTCGAATCTCGCGCGCCCCCGCAATCTCACCCCCCTCGGGTCTCCGGGGTCCCTTCTACTCTCACGACCTCTCGAATCTCGCGCGTCCCCTCAAATCTCGCGACCCCTTAAGCCCCTCACGCCCCTTGGGTCTAGCGAGCTCCCCTGTAGCTTGCGACCCTCCAGCCCCTCCGGTCTCGCGCGCCCCTTAAATCTCGCTCCTGCCCCGCACCCACGTGCCCCACGCGGTGCCCGCCGGCGTTAGGGCCACGGAAGCAGCGCGGCCACCGAGCCCCGCCCCCGTCTCCCACGGTCCCGGACCACCGACTCACTTCTCTCGTGCCTGGCTGTCGGAGGGCACGGCCGAGCCCTTGCCCCCCTTGGCGTACATGCTGCTCCGTGCCGCCGCCGCCGCCGCCGGGGCCCCACACCTGTCAGGCGGCGCCGCGGGCCGCGCTCCCGGTCGCCATAGCTACCCCGCGCCCCGGGCCTCACCGCCCCGAGCCCCGCGCGGGCATCGCGGGCATCGTCCGCGCGGGGGAGCTCCAGACGGCTGAGACGGCGGCGGCGGCAGCTCCAGCTTCGGCTCCGGCCGCGGGTTTTATTTTCTTCCTCTCTTCCCTCAGCGCGGGCTGTTCCGGGAAGCGCGCGCCCCCTCCTCCCGCCGCGCGCGCCCCCGCCCGCCGCCTCCCCGTCGCCCGCGGGCGCCGCTCTTAAAGGGGCGATGGCGTGAGCGCGGGTGGGTCCCGCCGCCGGGACCGTGGGCCGGGCGCGCACGCGCAGTGCCCGCCGCGGGGGGAGGGGGCGCGGGGATACACATACTCGGTGCGACTGGGGACAGCCACCCGGGGACACACAGCGGGACACAGCTGATCACGGCTACACACAGATACACCCAAATTGTACACCCAAGAACACAGCCACACACTTAGTTGCGGCTACATTCTCCGACACAGGACTGCACACGTAAGTCTCTATAGCTACTGGAACAACTACTGATAGCCCCGTAAAGCTACAGGCAGTTATACTGGGTGTATCGCCCCGCAGAGCTACCCACGCCCAGCACGGGTGGGAACCGCCACACACACAGTCTGCCCAGGGATACACTGTCACACACGTAGGTATACACAGCTCAAATAGTGTCTGTTACAGAACGTTGAAACACACTCGACGTTCACACACGCACACAGCCGCACAGATACAAGCATCGGCACCGCTATGCCATAGCTTCCAACAGCTGTGGAAAGAGCCCACGCAGCTACTTGCTGTCACCCTGGGGCACACCGTCGCAGCCTCCCGAGGGCTCCACACAGGGACCTGGGGTCTCACCGAACCACAGATGGCTCAGTCACACGCAACACACAGCCACACAACACAGATACATGCAGCACAAAGACACCACACAGACAAGAAGCTCCTGGGGTACCCAGGCCACACCCTGGGAGCTACCCTGCACTGCCCCACAGTCACACTTCCGTGTCAATTGTAGGTGCTGGGTGACTTGACTGACTGGGTCATTCCCGCTGGCTCCGCCTCTCAGCCTGTGCTGCCAGCTGTAAATATTCCAACTTTAATAGCACCTTTGCAGGAGTCAGGGGTGCAGGCAGTGGGCACCCCATTCTCCCTCCTAGGGCCCTTCTTCTCCCCCCAGGAGGTGTGCAGAGGTGGAGGCCGACACCGAGGCAAGGACACCCGCAGGGCAGGGGTGTCGGGTGGGCGCGGAGGCCTGTGTGCCAAGGTACCTGTGGGCAGTGTGCGCCGGACGTGCGTGGGCTAGGTGGCGGGAGGCGGTCCAGTTGTGACTCTAGGTCTAGATGCTTCTGTGAACGTTTGCCATAGGTTTTTTTGTTTTTCTTTCTTTTTACGACCACAAGTGTGTGTGTAAACACGCGGTTCCTGTGTGAGTGCACGTGTGCGTCGTTGTGCGTGGGGGGTTGGCAGGCACCCAGTCGCTGTCTGGGCAACTGTCCCTGGCTCTGCGACAGTGGTTATGTGTCCGCGGCGGCCGTGCGGGGCCGAGTGACGCTGCGTCAGGTTTTGTGCACTAGTGTGTGTGCCTCCCCGAATGGGTGGATTGCTGGCTCCCTGGGACGTGTGTGGTGTGGCTGTGCGCTCACATTTCCTGTGTCGTGTGTTATGTGATGATCGGAGCGCCCCTCCCGCTGCCGGCCGACCCCCCATTATGCCTCCAACGGCCTCCTCCCCACCCAGGTCTTCTGCCGGGCGGGAAGTCTTGAACCGCTGCGGTTCCAGACAGGCGAAGAGGAAGGGAAGGGCCAGGCCGGCCCCAGCCCCGCCTCCATCCCGAGGGGCCACGGCCGGGGGGGAGGGGGGGACACGCCAACCCTTCCCACTTCCTGTCCAGCAGGTCGTCCCCTCCCCCAACTTCCTCTCCCGCGGACCTCCCGGGCCCCGGGCCGGCGCGGAGGAGGGGCCCGCGCTGCGCACTAATGGGGGCGCGGCAGGCCAGCTTCAGTCGGACGTCGAGATGGGGACTGCCCAATGACCCGGGGGCCACCGGTGAACGTGGGCGTCAAGGACACCCTCATCGTAATACCCGTTCCCATCACCGCTCTCCAACAACTACTCCCGGCCAGGCACAGAGAGGGTGTGATTCACCCAAGCCACACAGTGTATTGGTGACAGCTGTGATTCCCACGGACGCTCCCACCACCACCCCAGGCGCCCCCATTTATCTCCTAATGCTCTGTTGCTCCCCAGAATTCTGTGTGCCCTGGGCGGGTCCATGGCCCTCTCTGAGCTCCGGTTCCTTGAGTCGATGTGAGTCTTCATCCTCCCGACAAATATTTATTGAGTGCCTTCTGTGTGCCGGGCTCTGTGGACCCAGTCGGGACACGTTGCTACTGCTTGTGGAGCAGAGGGTCTGATGGGAAAGGCGGACAGTCAAAAGCTGGCGAACAGTAGGATAATTTCAGGGAGTTCCACGTGATGGGCAGAGGGAGGGGACCCCGGTGAAGAGGACGGGGCGACCGCAGGGGCGGAAGGCGGAGGGAGGGAGGCTGGGAGGCGGAGGCGCCCGTGGCGGGGCTAGCTGCGGAGGGGGAAGCGCGGCCGGCGGGAGAGACTAGCGCGGTTCTCATGGCAACAGGGACGGATCTCCAAAACACTGCCTCGGCGCCGGCGGAAAAGTCGGAGAAGAGCAAGCTCTAGCCCCCATGCGGCGTCCGGGGAGCTGAGCCGCGTGCACAACCAACCAGAACGCACGCCTTGCAAAAACATATATATATATATTTAATAAGGGGAGGGGGTGGATCCGAAAGATCTGGAAGAAGAATGTTCAGATTGTAGTAACGGCAAGTGCAAAGGTCCTGAGGTGGGCACACGGTTAAAGTGTTGGAAGCAGAGCGAGGAGGGCGGGGGGAAAGGAAGAAACGGGTCGGGCCATTCCTGGTGGGGACGGGTTGGGCTTTGTTTTAAAAGGAATAGGGAGCCACAGGAAGGTGTGTAGCCGCGAGGGGCGGGATCTACGTCAGGATTTTAAGAAGCTCCTTGGGACTGCCAGGTAGATCGGGATGGCGTGGAGGAGGCAGGGAGGTTGACCCGGTAAGAGGCCCTGGAGGACCTGACAGGCCCGGGAATTGATTTAGGAGCCGGTGTGGGGGCGGGGGACGGTAAGCAAGGAGCGCTAAGGGTTAAGGCTGGGCCCCAGACCTGCGGCTCCTTTGCCGGCTCCCGGTCGCCCCCGTGTGGCTGCCGGGGACTGCAGCCCTGAGCTGGGTCTCTGACTCTTGGGACCACCGACGCCCCCAAACCCCAGCTCCTTAACGTCGGGGTCGGTGCCTGGGAGAGTCCGAAGTCGGCTCTGCTTGTAGGGTAGGGGGGTTGCCTGCAGGAGGAGCCACCCCTCCCCTCACTCCCTTCCAACCCTTCCATTCTTCAGACCCACCTCTCGGCCTTTGCACTGGCCGTTCCTGCCTCCTGGAGCGCTCTTTTCTCTGGCTCTTGGCCTGGCCTGTTCTGGCCTCCTTCGACTTTTGGCCGCATTATTCCTTCTTCTCCCCCACTCGCCCTTCTCTTTCTCCTCCTCTCCCTCTTTTCCCTTCTCCTCCCTCCTCCTCCCCTTCTTCTCCTCCTCCTCCATCTCTCCCTCCCCCAACTCCTTGCCTTCCGTGGCCATCTCCTCCAGATTACTGGTTCTGCACTAGCCTTGGTTGGACTTGTCACTGTTGTGATAAAATAATGCCTAAGTCATCTGTTGGCAGCCTCCGCCTCCCTCTGGATCTGCTTTCCCTGCAGACACAGCGGTAGGGGTCCATGAATATGTTGCTTGAGTCGTTGGGAAGGCTAGTTTGGGTTTTCCCATGATGGTTTTTCCTCTCCACAGGAGGTGGAAGCAGCCCCGTTAATGGGGAGGGGGGGACGAGGGAAGGGAGGGATTCGGGGAGGGGCCAGGATCCAGGCTGGAGACCCCTGCAGCCCCTCCTCAGCCGTGCGTGGGAGGCGGCCACAGCTGGGAGCAGGGTCTGCGCCGTGAGACGTTTCCTTTCAGAAGCTGTAATTATGGGTAATTTTCTAACTGCAACAGAAAAATTAAAACCCAAACAACACCGGGAGGGAAGAAGCCACAGCAGCTGGTGAGCACCGGCGCAGGCTGGGCTGCGGGTTCCAGCCTAGACCTGGTGGGAGGAGCAAGTAGTGGGGGAGGAGGTTGTGAAGGGACACAGGGCGGAGGGTCGTTAAGACAGGCTGGACTCTTTGGACAGCCAGCAAACCCTTGTAGTCTCGGGTTTGCGAAATGGGGGTTATACCCCAAGGCCGATCACCTGGAGGCAGAACTCCCCGCTTGGAAGATCTGGACCTGGGTTTGAACCCTGGCGCTGTCGGTCCGGCTGTGTGGCCTTGAACCTCAGCCCCCAGGCTCTCAGGGTCTTGAGGAACTCAGGCGAGAGAAGGGACACAGGAGGACTGAGTGGAGGAGCTTCAGTCGAACCCACAGCTCACTCCCCCGTTCATCCTCCGTGAAGCTCAGCCTGAGCCAGTACACTGCCAGGCTTCCAGCACCTTCCATGGCTCCACAGCTCAAAAAACAAGACTCCGCCCCTCCGCCCTGCACTTTCCAGAGTCAAACTAATCCGTAGGAATTGGTACGCCCAGCTCTGATCATCCCTTAAAATCCTCCCAGCAGCCTCCTGAGAGAGGCAGCACTTTTTTCTCCCCATGTTACAGAATGGGGAAACTGAGGCCCAGAGAAGCATGAAGGGAGATACATGGGCGACCCAGAGGCAGCACCCCACTCACCGGAGTGCCCCCAGCTCCCTCTCTGGGTCTGGGATACTCTGGGAGATTGGAGGCATTTTGTGGAAACCTCAAGAGCAGGGAAGGGAGAAATGGGGGAGGGAGAAACCTATCGCAGCTACAGAGAAAGTTCTGCAGATACATCTGAGGCTCAAAGCCGGGGAGCCACTCGCCTGGGGACGCACATTAGGGAGTGGAGGCACCGGGTCCCACTTTGGGGTGCCCTGGCAACGCCCCTCCCTCGCCACCTCTCTCTGGAGCTCCGCCTCTCTTCCTGTGGTGGATTTTCCATGGCAACCTGAAGTCCTAAGATCCCGGGGCGGTACAGGGGGAGGGGTCTTTTCTTCCCTTTGGGTGGGGGGCTTCCTCTGCTGAATAACAGCACTGGGGAGTGGATGCTCACTAAGGACCAGAAACTGGTCAGTTTTGTCCATGATCCTGTTGTCTGCACCCAGCTCATTCCCACCCCAAAGCCTCTGCACAGGCTGTCCGCCCGGCCTTGGATACCCTTCCCCAGCCCTTCCCCATAGCCCACCTCTCTTTGTCCTTCAGGCCTCAGAGAGGCCCTCCAACCATCTGGATCACATTGCCCTGTTGGGTTTTCCCGCAAATCTTATTTTTGCACGTTGATTGCCAATGTCCCCAGTAACCCATGAGTTCTGTGAGGGCAGGGAATTCTATCATTTTGTTCAGTGCTGTGTCCCTAGCACTTACAAGTCTTGGCACACAGACGCTTAATAAATACCTGTTGCCGACCGAATGAGTTAAAAATTACCAATGTCCCCTCTGTTCTGGGGTCTGAGGCCTCCAGTACCCTCCTTCAGGGGTCTCAGCCTGAGAGCGACACAGACCGTCTTGAACTCCCCCCATCCTCCCCGTGTTGGTCGGGATGGAGTTTGGGAGTCAGAGAAGTGGGAGGGACCAATTCTCTGCCTCTGCCAAAGCCACCAGAACCTGCAATCCCGAGTCTGGCCACACGAGGGCAGCAGAGATGCGCAAGTACAACTCCGGAGGGTCCCAGCGGGCCCCGCCTTAGCGCGCCTTTGGAGTGGCTCTTGAGACCCCGAGTTTCAGGCTTGGAATCTGGTACACCTCTGTTGACCTTGCCCATGCCCCCAAGTAGGCTTCCAAGTGTATATTTACATATTTATGTACTGAATTATTTCATGGCAAAAAAGAAGAAAAATACAGAAAAAATCACCCAGTTCTCCCATCCCCCCCAAAGTGTTCTCATTTTGAGCTCTTACCTGCACATGTTTTTTTCCTTTTTTGTCTGTTTTCTTTTTTTTCCCCCTCGAGAGGTTTTCTTTCACGAACCCTCTTCAAAACTGCAAACCGCCCTGTCTTTCTCTCCAAATCCCCCAAATTCTTTCTAACTTTTCCTCTCCCCAGCCCTATTATTTCCTAACCTCCTTTAAATTTGCTAATTTACGGTTCATCGGATCTCTCCCAACCTCCCACCCCTCCCCCAATTCACCTTTCTAAGGGTGAGAGTTTTGCTGCATCTGGTAGGTGCTCAGTAAATATTTCTGGAAGGAAGGAACTCTTACCAAAAGTAAAAAATAAATTAAATAAAACCTAGCAAATAAGCTAAATAACCTTCTTAAACCCGCCACCCCCAGGCAGCCACTACCATGAAGTCAAGTCTAAACCTGCGCATCCAGGAGCAGCAGATTGTCATCGTGTGCCGCGCAATGGCTCTGCACACGCTTCTACGTAGATGCAGACAAATGAATCTTGTCTGAGCACAGTGTAGCCTAATGGTTAACCACACGGTTTGAGGGCTCACCCTCGGTTGCTGTAGAGCCTTGGGCAAGCTACTCAAACACACTGTGGCTCAGTTTCCCCGTCTGTGAAATGGGGGGGTAATGACAGTTCCTACCTCAAGAAGCTATAGTGAAGATGACATCGCTTAATAGCCAGTGCTCGGCTGCTGCTAGTTATAATTACTTAAAATGTTTTAAAAATCTGACGGCTTATAATGTTTCTTTATATTCCTCCACCTATCTTAATTTGGGACCCCCTGGAAGTTGACCGGAGATCGGAATTCAAGACAGTAATTATTTGGGAGGAAGCCCTGGTCCGGGTGAGAAGAGAGACGGGGACCTGCAGGGGGCGCCAACGAGCAGGCTCCACAAGGATGGGTTCCCACGGGACCCTCAAGAAGCCCGCCAAGAGCAAGTGCCTCTGAGACGTCCTACCCAAGGGAGGAGGGAGGAGGAAGCCGAGGCGTTTCTAATCAACTCTCCTTCCGTCTGTGGTCAGGGCAGCTCCCAGGAGAGCCGTGTGGGCCAACAATGTGGCATCCTGTGACCAGAGCAGCCTCAGCAAAGAAATGCCGGTCTGGCAGGTGGAGGGTGCTTGCTGACCGCAGCTGCCCTCGTGCCACATTTTGTTTGCCCACCCCTCTCCTAAAGGCATTCTTTGGCTTCTAAAATGTTACTGTAACCAACGAAGCTATGTGACCTCAAATAAGGTCTTTCCATTACATTAAAAATCAAGCTTTACCTTCTGAATTCGATTTTTGTGCATGATGGACCATTTACACCTCCCCCACCCTTAGGACACTCAGCTGTGTATTAGTCACACACGGCCTGGTACCAGGCACATGCTAACATTCACGTCCGTCTCCCAGCCCTTCACGGCCACCTTGCACGGTGGTTTTCACTGTCCTCATTTTACAAAGGAGGAAGCAGAGGGACGTCCCTGGTGGTCCAGTGGTTAAGACTTCGCCTTCCAATGCAGGGGGTGAGGGTCCGATCCCTGGTGGGAGAGCCAAGATCCCACATGCCTCCCAGCCAAAAAACCGAAACATAAGAAAGAAGCAATATTGTAACACATTCAATAAAGACTTTAAAAATTGTCCACATCAAAAAAAAAAAAACTTAAAAAAAAATTGGGCCTTCCCTGGTGGCACAGTGATTACGAATCCATCTGCCAATGCAGGGGACACAGGTTTGAGCCCTGGTCCAGGAAGATCCCACATGCCGCGGAGCAACTAAGCCCGTGCGCCACAACTGCTGAGCCTGCGCTCTAGAGTCCGCGAGCCACAACTATGGAGCCTGCGGACCACAATTACTGAAGCCCGGGCACCTAGAGCACATGCTCGGCAACAAGAGAAGCCACCACAATGAGAAGCACACGCACCACAAGGAAGAGTAGCCCCCGCTCGCCACAACTAGAGAAAACCCGTGTGCAGCAACAAAGACCAATCGCAGCCAAAAATAAATACATAAATAAATAAATTTATTTTAAAAATTACAAAGGAAGAAGTGGAGGAACAGAGGGTTTAAGGTACTGGCCCCAGGTCACACAGCAATGAAGTGGCTCAGTGCACTGTTTGCTGAATTAAGGCATGGAGGTCTGCAGTTGCTGGAGTCTGCTCACATTCCAGGTTTGCCCGTAAGTTGCTTGGCCACCTTAGCCCAGCCCTTGGGCATCATAACTGCCTGTGGTCCTGACCAGCCAGCTCCAGAGCTCCTCAGAGGCCTCAAGATCCCCAGGCCCTGTAAAGGGCTTCTACTGTGGCCTGGGCTGCCTAGCAACCTGCCCTAGACCCTCCCTGGGGTGAGACTGGATTCTAAGAGTAGCCAGACCAGAGCCAGGGGATGGGGGTGTCGGTAGTTCAAAGGCTGTCACAGGGAGAATGGAGATGGCAGGAAGGGGCTGAGGCCAGAGGTTTGGAGACCTCACCCTGGGGAAGCTCGGAGGTGGAAAGGGGTTGATTCCAGATTCCAGATTCCAGGGGATGATTCCATCCACGGAACTGGAGGTGGATGTGGGGAGGGGAAACCCTTGGCCCCTCTCCAGCTCCCCAGACAAGGGGCTCCTGGGGACACACCGAGGCCTCACTCAGCACAGGGTGCGTACTGGGGATCGGAGGGTGTTGGGCAAATGTGGCAAAACTGTGGGACCACAAGTTGGTGGCCCTGAGGCTGGGTTACCCCAGGGTATGCCCCGCATATCTGTCTTTGTCTTTGGGAGTGGTCTCTGAATTTCTTCTAGGTATCTCTGGGGTCTTGGGGATGTCTGCGTTTTTCTGGGTTTCTCTGGGGTTTCTGAAGGTCTCTAGGTGTCTCTGAGGCTCTACAGAGGTCTCTGTGCTGACAGGTTGGCCCTGCCTGGGACTCATATGGGCAGGAGGGGGAGTATGAAGGTGAGCCCTCTGGAAGTTTCTGGTTCCTCTCAGCCAGGTTGAGGGCCGGTGTAGCCCCTCTTCCCACAGCCTAGCCATGGCCTGCCAGGGCTGCAACAGGAAGACCCAGGCCCCAGGCTCCCCCAGACCCACCTCCAGAACCCACTGTCTCAGGCCCCA
This sequence comes from Lagenorhynchus albirostris, assembly GCF_949774975.1. Classification (NCBI taxonomy): domain Eukaryota; kingdom Metazoa; phylum Chordata; class Mammalia; order Artiodactyla; family Delphinidae; genus Lagenorhynchus; species Lagenorhynchus albirostris. The sequence continues at coordinate 159,701,543 of NC_083097.1, read as the reverse complement.
AGCCGGCCTGTCCCACGCCCACATAGTCCACCCCAAGCCTGAGTGTCTGGCCCTTTAGTTCCTCATTTCCTTCACTTCATTTCCTCATTTCCTCCCATTCTAAGAGGCCTCAGTGTTGGAATCCACCCACACCCAGGCCCGCCAGCTGGCGCCCCTCTGTCCCTCTCATCCTAAAAGCCTGATTTCTTGTGTGTGCTTGTTGGCTGATTTCAATGTTTGGATTGAACGTGTTGACTGATTTGTATTCACATGACATGATAGGATTCTAAAGGAAAAAAGATAAAAATATACATGGGGAGCTTCTCCTTCCCATCCATCTGCCACTAAGAGGTAACCCCAGGGTATTTGTTTTTCCTGTTTCATCAAAAGTTTCTATAGGGGGGCTTCTCTGGTGGCGCAGTGGTTAAGAATCCACCTGCCAACGCAGGGGACATGGGTTCGAGCCCTGGTCCGGGAAGATCCCACATACCACGGAGCAAGTAAGTCCGTGTGCCACAACTACTGAAGCCCGTGCACCTAGAGCCAGTGCTCTGCAACAAGAGAAGTCTGCACACCGCAATGAGAAGTAGCCCCCACTCACTGCAACTTGAGAAAGCCAGTACGCAGCAATGAAGACCCAACTCAGTCAAAAATAAATCGATTTAAAAAAAAAGTTTCTGTAGGAAGCTGCTTTGCCCCCCACCCCAGTTAACATATTCATTTGAAGACATCTGCTCTCACCCAGGCCCACTCTCGCCCCAGGGCCTTTACACAGGCTGTTCTACTCCCTGCATGCCCTTCCCCCACCTCCTTACTCAATAAGCCCCCTTATCCTTTGCAATAAACCCTCCCTTGATCATCCCATTAAAAAGTTGCCACCCTCCCTGCTTGCTTCCCAACTTTACTTTCTCTGCCACCTGTTACATATGTTTTAATTAATTAATTAATTTTTGGCTGCGCTGGGTCTTTGTTGCTGCGTGCGGGCTTTCTCTAGTTGTGGCGAGAGGGGGCTACTCTTCATTACGGCGCATGGGCTTCTCACTGCGGTGGCTTCTCTTGTTGCAGAGCAGGGGCTCTAGGTGCACAGGCTTCAGTAGCTGTGGCATGCGGGCTCAGTAGTTGCGGCTTGCGGGCTCTCGAGCGCAGGTTCAGTAGTTGTGGTGCATGGGCTTAGTTGCTCCGTGGCATGTGGGATCTTCGCGGACCAGGGATCGAACCTGTGTCCCCTGCATTGGCAGGCGGGTTCTTAACCACTGCGTCACCAGGGAAGTTCCATATTTTCTTGATAGATTCTGCATGTTTCCAGCCTCCCCGACTACTACAAGAACTCCACGGGGATTGGGAGTTTGTCTGTTTTGTTCATGGCTGTATCTGCAGCTCCTAGACCAGTGCCTGGCACACAGTAGGAGCTTAATAATTGTTTGTGGAGGAAATGAATTAGTCTTTCCTTATTGTTTCATAGAGATCTATAATTTCATTTTCATGACTCTGTAGCACCTCCCAGGATAGATGAGCTGTTATTGATCAAACCAATCCCTTAGGTGGTTTCCAATTTTTGTTTTCATAAAACAAGCAGTGCTGCAATGAATCATCCTGTAGCTCTGTCATCTTTTTGCCTTAAAAAATTTTTTTTATTCAAGTATAGTTAATTTACGATATCTTGTAAGTTTCAGGTGACTTTTTTTTTAAATTGTGCAAAGTACACTTAACAAAAATTTACCACGTTAGCCACTTTAAAGTGAACAATTCAGTGATTTTTAGTACATTCACAGTGTGTGCAACCATCATCCCTATTTAGTTCCAGAACATTTTTATTACCTCAAAAGGAAACCCCGTCCCCATTAGCAGTCACTCTCCGTATCCCACTCCCCAGCCCCTGACAATCACTAATCTACTATCTGTCTCTGTGGATTTGCCTGTTCTGGACACTTTATATTAATGAAATCATACACTGTGTAGTCTTTTGTGTCTGGCTTTGTTCACTCAGCATAATGTTTTTGAGGTTCATCCGCGTGTAGTGTGTATCAGAGCTTCATTCCTTTTTATGGCCAAATAATGTTCACGGTATGGATGGACTACATTTAGTTTATCCACTCATCAGTTCCTGCCCCTGTCATGTTGTAAACATGAAAATATTCAGGAGTCCCAGGAGTGGGATGCTGGATCAGTGGGCATGCGCCTTCATCATTCCTGTGACAGGATGCCTTACATCGGGCTGCACCACAGATGTTCCCCCAGCAATGTGTGGGGTTGCCTGTTTCCCCACAGCCTGGCCAGCACAGGGTGTCATCACACGTTTGAATTTTTGCCCATCTGATAGATGGAATCAAACAGTATCTCAGAGTTGCTGTGATCTGCTGTGTTTTACTAGGAGTGAGTATCTTTGGGTTGTTGAAGAACAAATTGTAGCCCTTCCCCAAAGTCTCAGTTCAAGACCTTTGACCATTCGTCTGAGTTTGGAGATGGAAAAGGGGCAGAGTCTGAGGAGAGGGGAAAGCGTGGGGGAGTAGACTCCAGCCTCCCAGAGTCCAGGAAAGACTCTTGACATTTATCCCATTTTACAGATGTGGAAACTGAGGTACCATTTTACAGATGTGGAAACTGAGGTACCATTTTACAGATGTGGAAACTGAGGTACAGAACAGTTAAGGTCAAGCAGTGAGCCAGGGGCTGGAAAGGATTTGAACCTGGTCTGCCTGAAACCCGGACCCCAGTGAGGTTGAGACTCTCTGCCAGCCTACCTGTACCCATTCCCTCCTCAATCTCTCTTGTGTCACTATCCCTCAGGTCTGACTCAGCTCCCCCTCTCCCTCTGGGACTCCAGGCTCCTCAAAAGGTTTGCCACCTCCAGACCCCAGACTCACTCCAGAAGAATCTTTCGACACAGTGCCCCTCCCCTGCTCACATACCTGCTTGGCCCTGGGAATAAAGCCCCACTCCTCCGCCTGGCTTTGGAGGCCTGTGCTGCCTCCCCAACCAGCCCATGTCACCAGTTCCTCCATTTAGTCAGTCCCTTCCAGCCACTCCTAACCACGCTGTCCCAGCCGGCCATGCTTTCTCAAGCTGCAGGACCTTTACTCCTGCTGTGCCTTCTGCCTGGAATCTGCAATGCATTCATTTCTGCCTTCCACTGCAACTCATCCTCCAAGCCCCAGACTCAACATCCCCTCCCCCAGGGAGCCCTCCTCACATCCCCCCTGCAGCATGGAGGCATGATTTGTACATGAGGAGAGCTCTGATCTTGTGGGAGAGGCTAGGAGCTTGGAAAGTCAAAGGCCGTTTGCCAAGGAATCCTTGGCAAACTCCTACTCATGTGTTGAAACCCCAATTCTAATGTCTCCTCTCCAGGAAAACTTCCAGTACCCTGTCCCTCACTCTGGCCTTGACCTGACTCCATCAGACTTGGGGTGCCTGTGTCCGGTTCTGTCTTTTTCCGAGACTGGTTGCTCCTGAAGCAACTGGACAGGACTGAAGTCTCCTGGGGGCTCAGCATGGATGATGTTTGTTGAACGAATAAATGAATGCATGGGTTGGGATTCAACTGAGCTGAGACCAGGAAGTGAGCTGATGAGGTAGCAGTTAGTTGGGGTGTTACTGGGGGACATGTAGTCATTGGGTTCCAGCAAGAAGGAAGCAGGCTGCCCCTGCCCTTCCCATAAGAATCCTGGTCCTTGAGGCCTTTCAGCGGGGAGGGGGTGGGGGCGGGTCTCTGTATCTTCTTCATTCTTCCCCTCTGCACTTCAGCCGACACCAGTTCCTCTTCCCCTGAGTCGCTGGGTACAGAGCCTGAGAAGCGCCAGGCACCGCAGTGGATCCGGATCCGCGGAGGGTCAGACCCTCTGACCCCCGCGTCCAGGTGAGCCACGACGCAGCCCCTCGGCACCGGAGACTTCTAGCACGACCGAGGCCAAGGCGTGGCAGGGGGACCAGAAAGGTAGGACGGAGGCACTAGAACTTGGGTCTGTGCAAACCACAGCTGGTGGGACCCCGTCAGCAGCATCCCCCACCCCCACCCCCACCGCCAGCCCAAGACTCCCAACAGCCTGCAGTTCGGAAAAGAAAAGCAGAGGGGCGGGGTCGTTTCCGGGGCAACGGCTCATTTGCATGTAGTCCCGACTTGGCCAGAGAGCGCTCCTGAAATGTTGGGGGAAATTGGGCAACTTAGCCCGAAGGGGCTGATCTGAGAGAAGGGGAAGGGGTTGTCTGGGTCAGGTCTCCTCCTCGCCTTCCACGCCCCTGAGGCATCCCGGTTAGGTACCCATTCCCCGGAAGGGGAGACTGAGGCAGGGGGCCAGAGCCAATCAAAGAGGAGCCACCAGCGGAAGGGCTAAGTTTTAACACTTCACAAGTGGCCTGAGCTGCTCTCGGCTATTAAAAATGTATATAACAAACACAGGTGGCGAGGGGGAGGGTGACCCCAGACTGAGGTTGGGGCTTGGATTCCGGTGTCTCCGCTTAGGTTGCTTGCATGGGGGGCACCCCGGTGTGGGTGCTGTCGTTGCCGCTGCTGTTACTGCTCCATCCAGGCAGCCAGGAATTGTCGTGCCACGTGTCCTCGGGGGACGTGGACTGGACCCGGGAGTTCATGGACACATGCCTGAACTTCAGTGGCCGAAACCTGAGCTTGCTGCCTCAGAACCAGTCTCTGCAGGCCAGCAGTCTGCTTCATCTCGACCTGTCTGGGAATGGCCTTCGAAAGCTCCCACCGCTTTTTTTTGCTCACCTGGGAAAGCTGCAGGTCCTGGATGTGACCAACAACCCCCTGGACCTCGTGGACAGGGCACTGGCCGAACACTGTGACCTTGACCTGAGGGCTGACTGCAGCTGTGGCCTATCACCCTGGCACGAGGTCCGGCGGGACAACTGCTCTGGCCCACAGCCTCTGCTGTGCCTGGATGTGTCCACCGGCGCCTGGCGCAACGTCTCTGCCTTCTTGGAAGTGCGCTGTGGGCTTCCCCTGGCCATGATAACCACAGGGGCTCTGGTGGCCAGTGGAAGCCTGCTCCTCATGCTTGCCATTGCTGGCCCAGTGCTGGCTTGGAGACTCTGTAGACGTCGGGTAGGCAGTAGCTGGGGCATGAGCAAAACGTGGGCTGCTCAGAATGGTCCCAGATCTGGTTCAGGCCAGCAGCCACGGTATAGTAGCCGGGGCCTCAGCCCTAAGCTCCCAGCAGCCACCCTGCCCGGATCTTCCACTTCTGACTATGAGAACATGTTTGTGGGCCAACCAGCTGCCAGGCACCAGTGGGCTGAACACAGGTGAGTGACCCACACACACCTGCTTGCAAGACTCTGGAGCCAGATGGCCAGGGTTCAATTCCCAGCTCTGCCTCTTACAGGCTGTGTGATCTTGGGCAAGTCATTTCCACCTCTCTGGGTCACCGTTTCCTCACCGATAAAATGGGGACAATAACAGCCCTCCGCCTCATGGAGTTGGGATAAGAATTGAGTTCTTGTGTAGGAGACAAGTGTTCCTCTCATGACCTGCAAACCCAGCTTCTGGCTGCCAAGGATTGGGAGAGAGGAGGCAGGTGTTCAAGGCAGAGTCCGGGTTCTGCGGTAGCAGTCAGCGGCCTGGGCTCAGATGTCGTGTGACCCAGGGCCGTCTCTGAACTTCTGTTTCGGTCTCTGTAAAATGGGACAGCACTCCGGTCTCCATCTGACACACAGGAGATGCTAAGAGAGCCATCTGTGTCTCTCTCTACCCCACAAAGTCCTGCCTCCAAAGTTGCCTGGGCTTAGATAGATGGGTTCAACTTTTCCAGGTTGGACGAGGGAGTGGAGGGGATTTCAGGGGGGCAGGCACAAGGAAGGGCAAAAGCCTGGCAGTGGGAGAGAACAGAGAATCTGCTGTGGATGTGTTTTGTGAAGGCAAGACATCAGGGCTGAAGTTGGAGGGGGCTGGGAGGATCCAAGCAGGAAGGGAAGAGCTTGGTCGTGGCTGGGTTTTGCGGCCGCAGAATCCAAAAGGTGGGGAGGCCTGTGAGAGACTATTGGTTAGAAATAAGAGAATATGCAAAGCAGATGCAAATAGAGCTCAAATGCAGAAGTGGGCTGAGGTAAGGAGTTGAAGGCACCACACTCCCTAAGGCAGCTTGTGTTCTGATGCTTGCCTCTGCCTCGCTGTCACCAAGACCTCAGGACCAGTCTCCTCTAAAAACACTGTTAAGAATTGGATGTGTCAATCCCAACCTACATTTTAAAGTTGCAGAGATGGAGGTTCTGGAAATTCCCTGGTGGTCCAGTGGTTAGGACGCTGTGCTTTCACTGGTGAGGGTGCGGGTTCAATCCCTGGTCGGGGAACTAAGGTCCTACGAGTCGTGCGGTGTGGCTGAAAAAAGAAAAAGAAAGAAAGAAATGGAGGTTCCGGAAGGCAGGGGAATGACATGCCCAAGGTCAGAAGCAGAAGCAAGAAACAAACCCTGAGTTCCATCCCCATACAACCATTTGTGTATTTGGAGTAAATTATACTAAAGTACAAATGACCGATAGACACCATTTACCCAAAGTGGCCTTTTTTACAAGAGGAGTGGGGGTGGGGGTGTTAGGATGTTCTGGAGGCAGGAAAGTTCTTCTCTGGGTGTCTTGCCCACCATAGCAAGACATTCCTAAGAAGCTACCTCCTCCCTGATCCATTTTGTGGATGGGGAAACTGAGGCTCAGAGATTTATTTTTGTATCAAGACCACAAATTCAGCTGCTTCTGGGGACCTGGTGAAAACATTTCCCATCTGAAGGGGCACTGGTTCAGCTCCCGCTACTTGTGTTCATGTGGCTGGTGTGACTAGAGCTTCCAGTTTTTCAAGAGGAAAACAAAATCTAGAATTTAATGTAAAAAAATGGGCAACCATCTCAACTTTAAGGAAGAAAAAAACCCTACAATGACTCAAGGTCCTTGGAACACAGCGTTACAACGCTGAATCCACAGAATATTCCCTGAATCACTGCCCCTTACTTGCTTTCCTCACAGAAAGTTGGGCCAGGCTGGGAGAACACTGCCCCATGACTCACTTTTCTCATATGTAATAATTAGGAGTGGACTCAATTGCCCTGAACTACTTTGCCTCTCAAAGCTGATGTGCCCGCTCCCTGAATCCTACCTGCCCTCCCATCTGTCTGTCCCCACAGGCCTCACCCTTCAGAGGACAACGACTTCTACATGAACTATGAGAGCCGCCACCATGATTCCCAGCCTGTCTACTGCAACTTGCAGTCGCTGGGCCAGGCCCCATCGGATGAAGAAGAGTATGTGATCTCTGGGCGCTGAGCCTTCAACATCTCAAACTCCAGCCTACCCCCTTCCAGGTGACTTGGGGCACCCTGGATCTTCCCTGGCCTCAGTCTTCCCATCTGAGGAATGGGGCCAGGGAAGGATCATCCTTGAGGCCCCAGGGAGGCTCTGCAGCCCCCTCCCTAGACCACTCTGCTCCTCAGGCCACTCAGCTGCTAGAAGTGGAGAAGGAGAGACGCCAACACAGGGATGGGAGGGTCAACGTGTGAACTCTGTCGTCACCCTCCCGTTGGTGTGCAAGTATTGCCCAATAAGTTCTGCGGGACAGATGAGGCTGCTGGGCTTCCAAGACGAGAGGTCTGGGACTCCCAAATTGCTCCCAACCTCCAATCTCTCCCCTCTGTCACTCTCAGGCCCCCTTCTCAGGTGCCTGGTATCCAGACTTGGCCCCCCAGGGCAGCCCACACTAGCCTCAAAGGGATCCTTATAACTCATGAATGGGACTGCGCCCCTCCCCTGCTCACGCACACTCTATGGCTCCCCACTGCCCCCAGATTCTCAGCCTGGTGGTTGAGACCTGCGTGACCCAGCCCTGCCCAACCCACTGCCCTCTCCCATTCCTCTGCCCTTCTGGTCTGGGCCTCCTCTCCATCAAGCTCACCTCCCTCCTGAAGCTTTCATTTTCTCATGTCATTTACCCATGCTTTTCCTTTTGCCAAGATTGCCATCCCCTTCCACGTTTTCTCACTCTTAAGCATCTAAATACAGATGCAGAACTCTGGTCTGGGCATCAGGAGGCATGGGTCCACTTCCTGACTCTGCCATTAACCCTCTGGGCTTCAGTTCCCCCATCTGTAAAACAAGGTGATTAAAATTGGCCTCTAAGGCTGTTTTAGCTCTAATATGCTGAGATACCTTAACTCATCCTTCAAGGCCCAGGTGCAATGCCAATGCCACTCTGAGAACCCTTCCCTGATTCCTCCTCAGGCAGAGTTCCTCACTCCCAGAGCTCAGTGTATTTCAAGAGTTTGTTCAAGCTCATGCCTCAGCTGGGTTTTCTGTCAGCTGCTCCCAGCCCGACTCCTGCCAAGCCCCCAAACTAGGGGAGACAGAGCTGGACACAGACACCCCCAGTCCTGGGAGGTCAAGCCTGGGCCAGAAGGAGAGATGGAACGACGGTCCCCAGAGGGAGATGAATGAAGGAGTTTAAAAAGGGCTGTACGTAAGAGGGGAATTTGAAGTGTGTTTTGAAGGATGCATAGGTGTTCGAGAAGTAGAAAGGACAAGGCACACTGGGCAGGGGGACCAGCCTGGAGGTGTGAAAAGGCACATGGGCAGCAGTGTCCGGCAAAGGCAACAGTTGATGTTTGGGGAGAGACTCAGTATAGCAGCTGCTACCTTTGGGTGATCCTGACATTGAGTTTAATTTTGAGGTTCCCTTGGCTTCCCCAACACCTGGGAGTGACCCAGGGTGGGAGAGGCAACCTATGAGGGTCTTCAGCTTCCTTGCACCCCTGCATCCCTGCCCTGGACACTACTCGAGCCCCCACTCCTGCTGCCAAAATTCTGTCTTCCTCTGCTCACTAATGCATTGCCTGGGTGGACCTCTTTGCACGATTCTTACTACAATCAGCCGCTTATGGTTTATCTTCTACTCATTTGTCCCTGCACTCAGCTGAGCTTGAATGGAGTCGTAAAATTTTGCCTACGTTGCTCCTTCATGTCCTCAGTGCCCAGCCATGGCCTGGCACAAAGTGGGTACTCACTGAATACATTCGGGGCACCTGCAGTCATTCAGATCTGCCTCTGGATGGTGGGGTTCACAGGGGACACATCTCACTCACTGCTGAAGCTGGGTGCTCTGTCCTCCAGACTCCCATGACAGTTCCTCAGGGTGAACAGGCAAGTGGGTGTGGGGAAGGGGCTGGGCTTGGTACAGCTCAGCAATTCTAAGATCCTAAGTAGGAAAAGATATAACCTGGGAGATGTGGTGTGCATGAAAACGTTCTTCACAACTTACTTCTCCCTGCTCTTTTTTTAAAATTAGTTAGTTAATAATTTATTTTTGGCTGCGTTGGGTCTTCATTGCTGTGCACGGTCTTTTCTCTAGTTGTGGCGAGTGGGGGCTACTCTTCATTGCGGTGCTCAGGCTTCTCATTGCAGTGGATTCCTTTGTTGCAGAGCATGGGCTCTAGGCATGCGGGCTTCAGTAGTTGTGGCACATGGGCTTAGTTGCTCCATGGCACGTGGGATCTTCCCGGACCAGGGCTCGAACCCACGTCCCCTGCTTTAGCAGGTGGAGTCTTAACCACTGTGCCACCAGGGAAGTCCCTCTCCCTGCTCTTTTTATATGAAAGGATAAAGGCATGATTAACATGAAGGGAGGTGCCACAAACAGGAGAGGTAATGGGACTCTTCCAGGTCAGGGGCAGATTCACACACAATGCACGTGACTCTGGGCTGCCTGTGTTTGGAAAGGTGACCCCCATGGAGGGAGAGAGAGCAGGATGGTGATAGAGACAGGGCCAGATAATTATGGAAACAGGAGTACTGAGAGATCAGAAGAGATGGAGGGAGGCTGAGACCCAAAAGGGTCTCAGAAACAAAAGCAGAGGAATAGGGAGGTAGAGAAGCACAGAAACAGAGAGAGGGATGTCCCCGGCTGCGCTTGAGGACCATTGGCATCGTGACCACCGTCCAATCTCTTGGCATCCCCAAGAACGTCCTGCCACCCATTCCCCGGACTGTTCCAATCATCTCATATCAGCTCCCCTGAGGGAACTGAGGCCAGCGGGGGTGGGCTCTTCCCAAGGTCACCAGCTCCATCCTGGACACCACAGGGGTCAGGTCAGACAGCTTCAATTTTATTACCAGAGTTTTCCATAAACGCACACCCTGTCAGACCACGCCTCCCCAGCCCTCCAGTCCCCAGGCAGATCACCCCAATAAATTAATAATAAATACAAACATAAATACATAGGTTTGGGCCAGGAGGGAGCAGACAGCAATGGTTAGGAATCGGGTATTTCAGGTTCCACGAGCCCATTAGACAGACAACGACAACTGAAGTCATTTCCATTGCATTTGTGCCATAAGTGAAGGACCAGGGCTGCTCACACACAGTGGCAGTCCTTGGCCACGAGGTCGTCGAAGGGCGTGAGTGACACGCGGCCGTCGCTGTCTTGGTGCATGAGCACCACCGGATCGTAGCTGGCTGGCACGCAGCATGGGGCAGGCGCAGCATCAGGGTTCAGGCCGTGCAGGCGCGCTTGCATCTGCGCGTGCGTGTTAGCCGATCGGAAGTGGCTCGGGCACGCGCCGGTGCACATGCGCACGTCCAGCTCGCGCGGCGCCAACACCCAGTCAGCCCAGCCCAGGTCCTCGAGCGACGCGCGCAGGCTCTGCAGGCGACAGCAGCGCCCCTCCCCTAGCGGGCAACCGTCCCGGGTGCGAGCATGCGCGTGGCGTCGCCTCCTGGTGGCGCTTGTCCGCCAGTGCAGCTCAAGCTGGGGCTGTGCAGAAGGCAATGCCTCCAGCAACTGGTCCGGTCGCCGCAACGGTCGCAGGCGTATTGCGGGAGCCCGGGAGCTTCCGAGGCTGAGCTGACGCTGTAGTGGCCGCGTCACGTCCCACGAGCTCCGCGCCTTCGGGGACAGCCGGAGAAGGGCCCTATGCAGGCGGGAGGCTGCCGGGAGCCCCTCAGTTAAGTCGACCCGGGGGATGCGCAGGTGCAGGTGGCCGCCTGGTCCAAGTCGCACTATGGGAGAGAGGGAAACCAGTCATTCACGGGCTTACTGTGTGCCGGGCGCGGGGTGGTGGTGGTGTGTGTGTGTGCCCATTTCCTCCAACACCCCAAGCTAGATCTTACCTCACGGCCTTTGCACAAGCTACTTCCTCTACCGGCCACACTCCTCCCCTGAATCTCAGCATGGCTGGTTACATACCACTCCAGCCTGCCTAAAATTGGCACCGACCTATTTTATTTGGTTGTCTATTATTTGCCTCCCCCACCAGAATCTCAGCGGGGATTTCTGTCTGCTTGGTCACCACTGTGTCTGACACATAGTAGGTGCTTAGTTAACGAGCTACTGTGTTTTCAACTCTCTGGTTGCCTCCATATCTGAGAAATGAAGGGTGTCTGGCTCCCCAGGATTCTCAGACCTCCAGGCTGGTACAGATGTTGGGGAGACTGGGGAGACTGAGGTTTGAGGGCTCGCAACCCAGTCACTAGGCTCAGAGAGAGGGAAGTTTTCCTGGAGTCCCACAGCACAAGTGGGATTAGGGCGGGATAAGAGCTCTTCCTTCTGGCCTGACATCCTCCCCTCAACTCCCAGTTCCTAGCGCAGCCCACATCTCCTTGCACCCCCTCCATCCGCTGGAGGCTCGGTGGAGGGCGTGAAAATACTCCACTCCCTCCCTAAGGCACCAGTCACGTGCAACTTTAGCAGTGCCTTGGCGCGCGATTGCATCAGATTTGGAACCAGCCCAAGCAGGTTCTGCGCATCTCTGTGCACCTCTCTGTCCCTTTCCCCGTCCCTCCCTTCCGCCGGACCCCTGGATCCTTCCCACTGGAAATCCCCCTCCAACCCTTTCCTCACATCCAAGAGCAGGGACCACGTGCCCTCGCCCAACCTTGTCTCTGGGTTCTCCGGACTCTTGGAGTGTTCAGTAGAGTCTCTGGATTCTCTGGCCTTAGTTTCCCCATCTGCCACCCGGGGAGATGCTGTAACATCTCAGGTTGGCTAAGCCTCGCCTGGTCCTGATGCAAACCCAGCCTTTAGTTCCCCCATCAGCCTCGAGGGGTGACTTTCTTGCCGGGTTCACGGATGGGAAAACTGAGGCTCGGCGGCAGGTCTAGGCCTCTATGTCTAAGAACCACTGGTTAAATGATGGGAGCTGCCCAGGGTGGGGTCTCCGAGATTTTACTCACGCTTTGGAGTGACTACCAGGACTTGAGGAAGGGGAATGAGGTCCGGGTTCGAGTCTTCCCGGGTCTGGTTCGCTCGAAGCCGGGTCAGCAAATCTTCGTAGCGTTTCCGCAACTCCCGGAATCTGGAGACATCAGGACTGGAGTGCACGTTTGAGGGTCCCGGGAAAGTGGGGAGGTGCTCCTGGGCCAGAGATAGGGCGCCTCGCGACGGCAGCCAGGAGAACATGAACAGCATCAGCAGCATCGGAGAGCAGTGTGGTGGTGTCGGTCTCTGCCCTGGCATGGCTGTGTTAGTTAAGCTCTAAGCTGGGACTGACCGGACGCTGCTGGACTAGCCTTTATAGTCCCCGGACTTTGTCCGCCCCCGCCTGCCTGGTCCCGCCCACCGTGGGTGCAGAGTAAACACTCCAGGGACCACAACTGGGCGGGGTCTTCGGCTGCTTTTCAGGGGGCAGTGCTTTCTGATGGGTAGGAGCTCCTCGGTATGCTGGGAAATCCCCCTCAGGAGCCTCTCTGAGCCTCAGTATCCTCTTCTGTGAAATGGGGACATCATCCCAGCTTGGTGGACTGGAGGGAAGAATAATTTTCTCAAAAAAGATTTATTACTATGTGCTAAACTCCACAACAGGAGCTTAAGGGATGAGGTGGCTTTCCTCCCTGATGAGATTCCTGCTCTCCCCTCTTTGCTTAGGGTCAAAGGCTGAAGATAGTGAAAAACAAAGGAAGCAGAGGGAAAAAAAAAAAGGCCAGAAAGTGCAACCTGGGGCAAACTATTCCTCTCCATCACACCTCTATTTCGTCATCTGGAAAATAAGGAAGGATTGAGACTTTCACTGGAGAGAAGGTCAAATGAGGTGTAAAGGACAGGACCAGGCACATAGCAGGTGCTTGATAAACTGGGTGTTTTTGCAGTTACTCATCTTCAGCTGGGGAACTCCTATCCATTCCTCAAAACCCTACTCAGAAAGACCCTCCTCCAGGAAGCCTTCTCTGACATTTCCTTTCCAGGCTCAGCAGGGTGCTTCCAACCCCATGCCTTCCTCCAGCCCAGCCCTGACCCCACAGCGCTGGGAGTGTGTGTGCTTGCTTGTCTCTGTCTGCCCCAGACTGGGGGCTTCTTGAAGGCTTGGGCAGGGATGAAGCTACTCTGGGCCCCCATCCTTTGGCTGGGCCTGAAGAAGAGGTGGTAGAGAATTGGGGTGCTGGGGCCTGGGGCAGTGAAGGCTGGTATCAAGTCCAGCCACCAGAGGATAGAGGGGTAGAGGGTGCCCCAGGAACATCCTTTCTCCTGGGGTACCCAGCCCTTGCCCTACTGCTCAGGACTCCTGGCCCCAGGCATCCATCCCTGTGCCTACTCCCAGCTTCCTGGCCTCAGGATGGGCCACTGTGCAAAGCAGATCGTGGGGGTGTGTAAAGTGTGACGGGGTGTGTGCAGGCAACAGATACAAGGAGGGGTGTCACACAGCAAGGCTCCTACTGGAGAAATGGAGTCCAGGCCTTCCCCACCTCCAGCTGTGTGAGTCCCACCAAGCCTCTGGCTCCACTGGGTCTCAGCCTCAGCTTCTGTCAGTGGAATTATCGCCCAGCTATGGGGGTGGAGGGCTGAGGCTCTCGATGTGATGCCCCGGGCATTCAGCAGGTGCTTAGTAGAGACGTCTCTCTGCTCACGTCACCATCATGTCCAACTGACTGCAGCTGGTTGGGAGGCTGGACCAGTCCTCTTCTTTCCATGGGACTCATTTCCTTTCTAGGGATAAGGAAACAAAGACTTTGAGGGGCAAGTAAGGTGGGTAGAGTTGTAGGGGACGATCTCACCATAATATCTTGCACGTGTCCACACAGGCCACGCAGACCTCATCTGAGTCTTGTCAGAATGCCTGGGTGCCCTGGGAACCCAGAGTTTGGAGGCCTGGGGGGAGTTTCTCGGAAGCCATCACCACTCACCTCCTTACCTCTCTTGGAAAGCTGTCATGGGACAGCTTCTCATGCCTCCCAGGTATGAGCCTCCCCAGGAAATTAACAGAAAATTCAACTTTTAAAGTGAACAGGACTTCCCGGGTGGCGCAGTGGTTAAGAATCCGCCTGCCAATGCAGGGAACATGGGTTCGAGCCCTGGTCCAGGAAGATCCCACATGCCGCGGAACAACTAAGCCCATGCGCCACAACTACTGAAGCCCGTGCGCCTAGAGCCCATGCTCCGCAACAAGAGAAGCCACCGCAATGAGAAGCCCGCGCACCGCAACGAAGAGTAGCCCCCGCTCGCCGCAACTACAGAAAGCCCGCGCGCAGCAACGAAGACCCAATGCAGCCAAAATAAATAAATAAATAAATTTTTAAAATAAATAAAGTGAGCAACTGAGTGGCATTTAGTACATTCACAGTGTTGTGAAACCACCACCTGTGTCTAGTTCCAGAATATTTTCATCACCCCAAAAGGAGACCCCGTCCCCATTAGCAGTCACTCCCCATCCCCCCTCCCCCAGCCCCTGGCAGCCACTAATCTGCCTTCTATCTCTATGGATTTGCCTGTTCTGGACATTTCATATTAAACATTCTTTCCCCACATGAACAATTCTCTGACACCAGCTGGGTGTCCTATAATTCAACTCAGTTATGGCACTGTCTACCCAGAGATAGCATCAGACCCCACGGCTTAAGGGCTCAGTACAACAAGACTGCCCTCCACCACCCCTCTTTAGATGCCAGTCACAAGTCCAGGTGGTCACCTGTACTTTTGACCAATGGCTATAAATCAGAGGTTTCCATAATCCCTTCCTTGGGTTTGATTAATTTGCTAGAGCCAGTGAGAGAACTCAGGAAATCCATTCACTCACTAGATTACAGGTTTATTACAAAGGATATTAAAGGAAAGGGAGGGACTTCCCTGGTGGCGCAGCGGTTGAGAATCCGTCGGCCAAGGCAGGGGACATGGTTCGACCCTTGGTCCGGGAGGATCCCACATGCCGTGGAGCAACTAAGCCCTGCACCGCAACTACTGAGCCTGCACTCTAGAGCCCGCGAGCCACAACTGCTGAGCCCGCGTGCCACAACTACTGAAGCCCACGCACCTAGAGTTCATGCTCCACGACAAGAGAAGCCACCGCAATGCAAAGTCCGTGAACCGCAACAAAGAGCAGCCCCCGCTCGCCGCAACTAGAGAAAGCCCGTGTGCAGCAACGAAGACCCAACGCAACCAAAAATAAATAAATAAATAAATTTATATTTAAAAAAAATAAAGGAAACGGATCAACAGCCAGATGGAAGAGATACATAGGGCAAGGTATGTGAAAAGGGCATGGATTTTCCATGTCCTCTTCCAGCGCACCACCCTCCCAGCACCTCTGCATGTTCATCAACCCAGAAGCTCTCCAAAGCCCATCCTTTGGGGTTTTATGGAAGCTTCATTACATAGGCACAGTTGATTAAGTCATTGGCCATTGGTGATTGAACTCTAGCTCCAACCCCTCTTCCATTCCCAGAATTGGGCGGTATAGGGAGGTTGGGGCTGAATGTTCCAACCCTCTAATTGCATGATTTGTGCTCCTAGCAACCAGCCTCTATCCTTGAGTTGTTTTTCAAAAGTCACCTCTATAACATAACGAAAGACACCTTTATCTCTCTCTTCACAGGAAATCCCAAGGGTTTTAGGAGCTCTATGCCAGAAATGGGGTGGAAGACCAAATGTATATTTCTTATTATAAGTCACAATATCACATATATAAACGGAATCGTGCAGCGTGTGGCCTTTTAGATCTGGCTTCTTTCACTCAGTGTGTTTTCAGGGCTCATCTATGTTGGAGTGTGTATCAGTGCTTTTCTCTTTTGACGACTGAATAGTATTCCAGCACATGAAGACACCACACTTCATTCATCCATTCATCCGTTGATGGTCATTGGGTTGTTTCCACCTTTTCAACTATTGTGAGTAGTGTTTTCTTGAACACATACATGAAGATTTGAGGACCTGTTTTCAATTCTTGTGAGGTTGTACCCAGAAAGGGAACTGCTGGATCATATGATCATTCTATGTGTAACTTTTTGAGGCATCACAAAAATGTTTTCTACAGCCCTCTGCCTTTTTATTTATTATTTTATTTTATTTTATTATTATTATTTTTTTGCGGTACGCGGGCCTCTCACTGCTGCGGCCCCTCCCGTTGCGGAGCACAGGCTCCGGACGCGCAGGCTCAGCGGCCACGGCTCACGGGCCCAGCCGCTCCGCGGCATGTGGGATCCTCCCGGACCGGGGCACGAACCCGTGTCCCCTGCATCGGCAGGCGGACTCTCAACCACTGCGCCACCAGGGAAGCCCTGCCTTTTTATTTTTAAATTTTTATCACGATATGACTTACAGAAAGCAAAAAGGCCTAATCTTAGGTGTTGAGTTTGATGACATTTCACATAACCACCTCCCGAAATGAGGTTCCAGAACATTCCCAGCTCCATCACTCTCCCTACCTTCAGATAACAGCTGTGCCCACCTCTGTTACCATGGATGAGTTTGCCTGTTTCCTAACTTGATGTAAACAGAACCAGCCAGTACATCCTCTTTTCTGTCTGGTGACTTTCACTCAACACCATGGCTGTGAATGGCTGTGTTCTTCACCTATTGTGTGCCTTGTTCTTTTTCCTTGCTGTATAGTATTCCACTGTGCATGTCCAGGAGTGGAGCTGCTGACTCATGAGTGGGTGTCTGTCACTTTACGAGCAGGACCAGTAATTAGTTCCCTTTATTCCTGGAACTTCACAAGGGGACACAGCCCGTGGGTGGTCCCTAGGGACAGGAAAGGATGACATTAGCTCTCTGGTGGTTTCCACTTCACCAAATTCTGGAATGCTGGCAGCCAGGCCGATCTGGCTCCCCTTCACAGCATTGTTAGCCGATGACCTCATGGCCAGTCCCATGGCCAAGCTGGGAGGAACAGTGGGGCAGGCCGCAGGCAGCCAGCCAGCGATGAACTCAGTCGGCCGGGACCCTGCATTCCTCATTGGCAGCTTCCACGAGTCCCAGAGGCCACGCCACGGCAGAGGTAAACAGAGCACAGAGGCCGGGGGTCAGGCTGTTCCCTCCACTTGGCTTAGCTCCCAACCTCCTAGAATTTTTCCTCACTTCCTTCTGTTGGCAGTAGGCACCCTCATCAGACACACGCAACACACAAGAAACAACCCAAACCCAGTTGTTGGTTTCTCATTATGTGAGGCAAACACAGTCATGACACGAGATCCAGAAGAGGTGAAAAAGCAGGTTATTAAAAAATCTCTTGAGTTCAACGGACAAGGAGAACTGCTGTCCTGCATCTGTGAACGTCCCTCCAGGCCAGCATGTTGCCTGTGTCATCGATGGGGGGCCACAGGCAGCCTGGGTTCAAATCATGGCTTAGTCCTTGAGATGCCAAGCAGATTTGGGAAGCATTACTAATCTCTCCAAACCTGTTTCTCAGTGCAGCCTGTTTCTCAGTATTACCCTCTTATAGGGCAGCACTGAGTAGATGAAGTTGGATTGGAGCTACACTCCCAAGAACTAATAACTATTGGTATTATGGGTAATTGGCCAATAATATCTCAGCTTCAGCTGGAGTTGAGCTCAGATAGGTCTGGGCAAGCTTACTTAGAAAGAATGGCCCCCACTGGCAAACTCCTATTTACCTCTTAAACCCCAGTTTGATGCCCCATCTTCCAATAAGACTTCCTTGTTCTCTGCCCAGGTTCCCTCAGGCTGAGGGGCCTCCCTCTGGCCTCATCCTGACCACACAAGGCTGGAGGGTCTGAGTCTGGCTCTGTGCCCTGTCAGACCAGAGCTTTCTGGGACCAAGTCCCAGTATCATTATGTTAGTTTCCTGCGGCTGCCATAGTAAATTGCCACAAACTGGGTAGTTTAAAACAACAGAAACTTATTCTGTCACAGTTCTGGAAGCCAGAACTTTGAAATCATAGGTTGGCAGGGCCGTGCTCCCTCCAAAGGCTCTGGGGGAGGAGGCTTCCTTGCCTCTTCCAGCTTCTGGGGGCCCCAGGTGTTCCTTGGCTTGTGGCTGCATCACTTCAGTCTCTGCCTCTGATTTCCCATGGCCTTCTCCTCTTCTCTGTCTATCCCTCCTCTTCTCTAAGGACACCTGTCAGTATGCAGTAAGTCTCCTACGTGCGAACGAGTTCCATTCTAAGAGCGCGTTCATAAGTCCAATTTGTAAGTCCAACAAAGTTAGCCAACGTACCCAACTAACACAATCGGCTATATAGTACTGTACTGTAATAGGTTTATAATACTTTTCACACAAATAATACATACAAAACAAACAAACACAAAAAAATAAAGAAAACATTTAAAATCTTACAGTACAGTCCCTTGAAAAGTACAGTAGTACAGTACCACAGCTGGCATCCAGGGGCTGGCATCGAGTGAACAGGCAAGAAGAGTGACTGACTGGTGAAGGGAGAGGAGGTGGGAGATGGTAGAGCTGAAGGATCGTCAGCAATAGGAGACGGAGGGCAAGCTGCAGTTTCACTCACGTCCCACGTTGATGGAATGTACGTTCGCATCTTTGAAAGTTCGCAACTTGAAGGTTCATATGTAGGGGACTTACTGTATTTAGGGCCCAGTGTAAATCCAGAACAGTCTCATTTCAAGATCTTTAACTTAATTACTTCTGCAAAGACCCTTTGTCCAAATGAGGTCACATTCACAGGGACTGAGGGATCTGTATCAGCTCATCAAGGGAGGTGCGGTCCAGAGAAGGGCCATGAAATTCCCTGAGAAACATCACAGCAGTGAATGATGGCGATGGTGTGGAGAGACACCTACATCTGCAGCAAAGTGTGGAGGGGAATACCCGGGCAAAAATTTTGAGCACCTACTGTTACCAAACTGAACTCGGGTCAGCTCACCCTACATGCAACAAAGCCAATCTACTGACACCAGGTTGTGTTGAAGGAAAGCACAACGTTTATTGCAGGGCACCAAGCAAGGGAGTGAGAGACCAGCCTCCAATCCACTCCACCTTGGCCCCTGAGTTAGGAGTTTTTTTAAAAGGGGAAGAACAAAAAGGCTGAAATTATCATCTTGTGACATTGCTGTTTTTTTTTTTTGGTACGCGGGCCTCTCACTGTTGTGGCTTCTCCCGTTGCGGAGCACAGGCTCCGGACGCGCAGGCTCAGCGGCCATGGCCCACGGGCCCAGCCGCTCCGCGGCATGTGGGATCTTCCCGCACCGGGACACGAACCCGTGTCCCCTGCATCGGCAGGCGGACCCCCAACCACTGCGCCACCAGGGAAGCCCCTCTGTTTTTTTTTTAATCAGAATTGTACCCATTCTTTTCTTCTTCTTTTTTAAAATATTTATTTATTTGGTTGCACTGGGTGTTAGTTGCAGTGCTTGGGCTCCTTAGTTGTGGCATGTGAACTCTTAGTTGCAGCATGCATGTGGGATCTAGTTTCCTGACCAGGGATTGAACCCATGTCCCCTGCATTGGCAGGCAGATTCTTAACCACTGCACCACCAGGGAAGTCCTGGAGTACAAAGTCGTAACTACTGTGCCACCAGGGAAGCCCCTGCTGTGACATTTCTTAATCGTAGTTTCAGGCATCAGGATCTGTCTGGTTTACGATGCTCTGGCCAGGTGGTCCATGGCTCTGGGGTCTGTGAGCCCATCTCGCCCCGGAGAAACAAGCTGAGTTTGTATGTTAGCGATGTTATCTACAATAGCCATTTTGGTACCTTAACGATGTTATCAACATCAGCAATTTTAATCATCTGACTCTGATTAGTGTTCAGTTAGCACAGGATTGAGGTCAGACGGGACAAGAAAGGGAATGAAGTTTGGGATCGAGGGATTAATCCTAAACTTGGTAAGGGAACTCGGTTTTAGGGGGGCTCAGTTTCACTACTGTGTGTCTGGCACGTAAGACATAATCCTTATAAGACCTGATGGGGGCGGATGACGATCTTCACTTCACAGGTGACAACCTGAGGCCGGAGAGGCATTGTGCCAAGGCCAGAAACCAGTGAAGCTGGGCTTGAAGCCCAGGCCAGCCCCCTAGCCTGCTCCGTCTCCCCCAGAGCCTCTAAAAAGAGGGGATCTGGCCACCCTCAGGGGCCAGCATGAGATGTGGGGCAGCGAGGAGGAAGACGAATTCTCCCTCTACCCTTCTGAGTTCTTGGTTGAGACCCCCTGGAATAAAAGACAGACTAGCAAGAGAAAGACACACAGAAATTTAACATGTATATCTCGTGTATATATGAGAGATACAGAGGGAAACTGAGTAAAACTCCCCAAGGGGGCCCCAGCCACTCCCTTAAATATCATCTTCCGCTAAAGACAAAAGAAAGGTGCTGGGCCTGGGGTGGGTGTTGAGGCCAATTCTGGGAGGTGACCAGGAAAAGCACAGTAAACAAGGGTAAGATTCGTTCTGCAGGTTTTAATTTGTGCTCTCTCCACTGATAAGATTCTCCAGGGATTCAGAGCCAGGCTCTTCCTCCTCGTACACAGAGGGAGACACACTTAACAAATGGAGACTTCTTTTATAAATGTAAATGCCCCTTACAAAAGCATAACTTCTACTCTGTTTTCAGAGTTTCTCCTGTACCTGCAGTTTCTCAAAAGAATCTTTATGCCAAAGAGGCAGGCTCTGGAGTGGCACCTTCTGCTACCCTTCAGATGGGACTGATGAAATTGCAATGTTGGGCATATGATGGGCTTGCAATACCTGGGCATTGTGGGAAGAACCCAGGCTCAGGGAAGGGAGATCCAGGTTCGAATCCTGATCATGCCAGTTCCTGGCTGTGTGACCTTGGGCAGGTGGCTTGGCCTCTCTGTGCCACTCTTCCTTCAATGTCCTGAGTCCTGGACAGGCCACAGCTGTGAGGATCCACAGGTCTTTCTCCTTGTGCTCACATGAGAAGTGCTTTAAAGGAACTCATCTATTCATTTATCCATTCAGTCCTTCATCCATTCGCTCCACAGATATTTCTTTAACATCTATTATGTGCCAGACCTCCTTTCAAGTAGCAAAAGAAAAGTCTCTAGGCGTGGGAGGAGTAGAGGAAAGGGTGATTCTGGCAGGGGAACACAGCATGTTCAAAGACCCTGAGGTCAGACAGGCAACTCCAGGCACCAGGCTGGCAAACGAACTTGAAAGCTGATGCAGGCCCGTGAGTCCACTCACAGCAGACAAGCCTGGTTCAAATCCGAGTTTGGCTTCTCCTTGGCTCTGTGGCCCGGGCAAGCAAGCACTTCACATCCTAGAATCTTTTCCTTGTCAAAGGTAGTTTTCCTCACGTGGAGAGGTTTTTTTGCAGCTCTTCACAGTCAAGGTAAGTTTTAAAAAAATCTGTGAGCATGTGAATGCACCCCCAAAGGTGCCCAACTGATGGCCGGGGTTACTTGAGCAAAGTCACTTTTAGTTTATTCTATTATTAAAACAATTAAAAAATTATTTTCCATTACGGTTTACTACAGGATACTGAATGTAGTTCCCCTATGCTATGCAATAGGACCTTGTTTTTAAATAAATTTTTTAATTGTGGTAAAATACATACTACATGAAATGTATCATTTTAACCATTTAAACATGTGCAACTTAGTGGCATTTAGCACATTCTCAGCGTGGTGTAACCATCACCATTATCTATTTCCAGAACTTTCCCATCACCCCAAAAGGAAACCATGTCCCCATCCGCAGTCACTCCCCATGGCCCCTCCTCCAGCCCTTGGCAGCCACGGAAACTGGCCCCAGAGAGTTGACAGAAGCAGAAGACTAACAGGAATTCTTGAGTTTGTCTTGCAGAGCAACAGATAGGGGAACAGCTTGTTGAAAGCCCTCTGCTTGTAAACTGTCTTCACTGATTAAGCTTGCTTTAGTTATTTTTTCTTTCATTCTTTTCTTCCTCTCTTTAATTGCATACCTTCCCAGAGTCACGTAGCCCAGTTGTTTTACAGGAACGTGGAGTCAGCTCTTGTTCAACTAAGGCTGATGGGGACCACTGACCCCAAAACTGGGCCCGTGCAAGCATTGATTGAATGGCCTTTTTTTTTTTTTTTTTTTGCGGTATGCGCGCTTCTCACTGTTGTGGCCTCTCCCGTTGCGGAGCACAGGCTCCGGACGTGCAGGCTCAGCGGCCATGGCTCACAGGCCCAGCCGCTCTGCGGCATGTGGGATCCTCCCGGACCGGGGCACGAACCCGTGTCCCCTGCATCGGCAGGCGAATTCTCAACCACTGCGCCACCAGGGAAGCCCTGAATGGCCTTTTGACGTCAGAAAACTCCACCCTCAGATCATGTTAAGTGCCTCCATTTTTGAAGATGCAGAAACAGGTAACCCAGATACGCCTGTGCAGAACACTGATTACCTCACCTTTTCCCCTACCTCCAATCACCTTTTCCTATGCCCAAGACCACTCTGCTTCTCCCATAAATATCCCAACCCCCTCGTCTTCGGGGAGGCAGATCTGAGACTTGTTCTCCCGTCTCCTTGCTTGGCTCCCTTATGAATAAATTCTTTCTCTGCTGCAAACCTCAGAGTCTCAGTGTTTGGCTTGCTGTGTGTCAGGCAAATGGACCCAGTTCGGTAACACTGGTATCAACATGTGTGTACAAGTTTTTGTTTGAACACCTGCTTTCAGTTCTCTTGGGTATATATCAAGGAGTGGAATTGCTGGGTCATGTGTTAATTTTATGTTTAACTTGTTGAGAAATCACCAAGCCTTCTCCTGTCAGTTTTATTTTTCATTATGAAATATTCCAGGCATAAACACAAAAGTATCAATAATAAAGTAACAAACACCCAAGTACCCAGCACCCTGCTGAAGAAACATTCCCAAGAGAGCTGAAGCAACATTCCCAACAGAGCTGAAGCCCGTGTACACCTCCACCACCCACCACTCATCAAGCCTTTGTCTAAAATTGGGATTTGATTTGATCATCCCCATGCATGCCATATATATATATATATATATATATATATATATACACATATATACACACATATATATAGTAAGTATATTTAAAATTTTATCAACAAAATGGTGCAGTATGCAGCTCCAACATCTCCTTCCCCTACAGGACCATCAAACAAAAACTATCAGAATTGACTTTGTTAGAACTCTGGAAAACAGAAATTTGTAACAACTAAGTGCATGTTGAAGCAAGAAAAAGGCAACTTGAAAATGGTAGGAAAACTTTGTGGCATTTCCACTTGCCCTTGCCCCACCCACTCTGCAGCTCGGCTGTGGTCTTTTTTTTTTTTTAATTTTTATTTATTTTTTATTTTTGGCTGCATTGGGTCTTCATTGCTGCACGCATGCTTTCTCTAGTTGCAGCAAGCGGGGGCTACTCTTCGCAGTGGTGTGCAGGCTTCTCATTGTGGTGGCTTCTCTTGTGGAGCATGGGCTCTAGGTGTGTGGGCTTCAGTAGTTGCGGCATGCGGTCTCAGTAGTCGTGGCTCACGGGCCCTAGAGCACAGGCTTAAGTAGTTATGGTGCATGGACTTAGTTGCTCCGCGGCATGTGAGATCTTCCCAGACCAGGGATTGAACCCATGTCCCCTGCATTGGCAGGCAGAATCTTAACCACTGTGCCACCAGGGAAGTCCCACAGCTGTGGTCTTGTAGTGAAAATAACCCATGTTCCCAGTGCAGGATCCTGGTCCTTGGATCTGGTGGGAGCAGTGCAGATCTTATTCACAAATTATTGTGTAGGTCTATTCTAACCTGTCTGGAGCTTCTTGAAGGACTGACATGGGTGCTCACCTCTGAACTGCCTAACTTGGAGCTCAGGCTGGAAAAGTGGTGGGTGTTGCTCAAAAGCACTGCAAGCTGAACCAAACATATACAGACACTTAGGGCAAAAGGTTACAGTCAAAACATATTATCAACCACTTAAACCCTGAGAGGAAAAGCTGGGGGATATTATTTGGGAAATTAGGACATTCAAAATCACCTGTGTATATGAAGGGACTTTAGAAATCCATGTACACACCCAGGGGCAAGACTTATGCTCAGAAGAGAACTGAGAAGACTCTGAGCTTCACCTCAGGCTGATCCCTAGTCTCAGTACAAACCTGGCTAAAAGTTAAAGGAGTATTCCAGCCCAGAACCCATCTACAAACACTGGGAGATGTGGATTTTGTTTGTTTGTTTGGGTTTTTCATTTTTAGCTCCTGGCATTCAAGGAAATCTCTGTCAAGACATTAGCCGGACATGAGCTAAATGGACAGAGACATCACTGACCACACATGAAAAGGAATACAGTCTTTGCAAAAATAGTTTGGAAAAGTACCTAAACAAAAGGAATACTGCAGCCTTCAACAATTCAAAAACAAAATCAAAACAGCAAAACCCTCAGGAAGGCGTAGAACCTGATTTCCAGAGTTTGCCACATTATAATATTCAAATGCCTAGTTTTCAACAAAAAAAAATCACAAGACATAAAAACATGAAAGAATGGCCCATTCAAAGGAACAAAAGTAATTGACAGAAATCATCCCTAAGGAAGCCCAGACATCAGACCTACTAAACAAAAACTTTAAAACAACTATTTTAAACATGCTCAAAAGCTAAAGGAAAAAAGAAAGAAAAGAAAAAGCTAAAGGAAAACATGAAAAAAGAACTGAAGGAAATCAGGAAAATGGTTTATGAACAAAATGAGATTATCAATAAAGAGACACAAATTATAAAAAGAAACCAAACAGAAATTCTGAATCTGAAAAGTACAATAACTGAAATGAAAAATTCACTAGAGGTGTTCGACAGAAGATTTGAGCAGGTAGAAGAAATAATCAGCAAAACTGAAGACAGGACAATTGAAATTATCAAGTCTGAAGAGCAGAAATAAGAATGAAGAAAGGTGAACTGAGTCTAAAGGACCTGTAGGACACCATCAAGAGGACCAACATATATATTATGAGAGTCCCAGAAGGAGGAGAGAGAGAGGAAGGGCAGAAAGAATATTTGAAGAAATAATGGCCAAAAACTTCCCAAATTTGATGAAAGATACAAATCTACACATCTCAGAGGCTCAGTGAACTCCAAGTAGAATATACTCAGACCCACACTGAGACACATTGTAATCAAACTGTTGAAAGCCAGAGATGAAAAAGCGAAACTTGAAAGTATTAGGAGAAAGCTATTTATCAAGTACAAGGGATCCTCTATAAGATCAACAGCCAGTTTTTCATCAGAAACCCTAGACTCCAGAAGGCAATGAAATGACATATTTAAACTGCTGAAAGAAAAACTGTTGACCAAGAATTCTATATCCAGCAAAACCATTCTTCAAAAATAAGGGAGAGGGAATTCCCTGGTGGTCCGGTGGTTAGGACTTGGCGCTTTCACTGCCAGGGCCCAGGTTCAGTTCCTGGCTGGGGAACTAAGATCCCACAAGCTGTGCTGCATGGCCAAAAAAAAAAAAAAGAAAGAAAAAGAGAAAAAAAAGAAAGAAAGAAAGAAGGAAAGAAAAAGGGAGAAATCAAGACATTCTCAGGTAAGCAAAAGTTGAGGGAGTTTGTTACCATTATACTTGCCATGCAAGAAATGCTAAAGGGAGTCCTGCTGGTTAAAATGAAAGGACCCTAAACAGTAACTCAAAGCTGTATCTAAGACTTGAAGGGAGAAGTAAATAGTTCTACAATAACAGTTGGAGACTTCAATACCCCACTTTTAATAATGGATAGAACATCTAGACAGAAGATTAAAGATATGGAGGATTGAGCAGTTCTCTAAACCAACTAGACCAAACAGACATCTATAGAACACTCCAACACCACAATACACATCTCTATCAAATGCACATGGAACATGCTCCAGTATAGATCAGCTATTAGGCAAAAAAGCAACTCTCAGTACTTTTTTTGGCATCATTTATTTAATTTTATTTTTTATTGAAGTATAGTTGATGTACAATATTATATAAGTTACAGGTGTACTCTCAATAAATTTTAAAAGGCTGAAATCATCTTCAGCTACAATGGAATAAAGCTGGAAATCAATAACAGAAGGAAAGCTGTTATGTTCACAAATATGTGGATATTAAACAACACACTCTTTTTTTTTCCGCTGCAGAAAGTTTTATTGTTTCCATTTGGTCCAAGGCTTGGGAAGAGCTCCAGGGTGGTTAAAAATCTGCCTAGTGGCTGCAGAGACGGGCTTCAGGCAGAAGCTCTGATGCCAGAGGGGCTCCTCAGAGGCTGCTGGACTTCAGAGACTCCTAGTCATGCTTGAGGGTGAGTACTTCCTAGAGATACTCGCCCAGCCCAGCCTGGGGACCAGCCATCCTGTGGAGGTTGGTCAGGTGGCACCCATCTTCTTGATGAGTTTCACCCCCTCGTCTAGGGAGTGGCTCTCCAGGAAGTCACAGAGGTGGGGGTCTGCATGGGCAGAACCCAGGGCATGCAGGTCCAAAAGCGCCTGGTTCAGGTTCTTCTCAATGAGAATGGCATCTTCCATAGCGTCCTGGGTTTTACCCCACTCATCCTGAGATGGCTTCTGCACATCCTGGAAGAGGCACGGCCGCCGCGCTGGTTTTGCATTTTCAAGAGACACTCAGCGCCCTCGCACTTCTCTTTGGCCAATTCGAGGGAAAAGTGGCCCACGCCCTCCAGAGCCACGTCGTCGGGATCAAACTAGAAGCCCAGAGACAGGTAGGTGTAGGAGACCCACAGATGCACGTTGACCAGGCGGTTGATGGCGGCCTCCACCTCAGTGGAATAATTCTGATGAATCTGGGAGCTCATGGTTGATCGGTAATAAGGAGTTAATCTCGAAAAATGGTGTTGGCTGGTCCCGGTGACCGAGGATAACTGAGTGGCTGATTCTGAAGGCTGTGACTGGAAAAAAATGTTGGAGGGTGGTCAGAGGCTGGAGCAAAGGGTGTCCCTGGGTCTGTTCCATCCAAACACTGTTGAAGCAAGAGACAGATGCACGGGACTGCTGAGCACACTGCTAACACACTTTTAAAGAAACGATGGATCAAAGAAGAAATCACAAAAGAAATTGGAAAATACTTGGGGATGAATGAAAACAAAAATACAACACGTTAACGAACCAAACTTGGGTCTGCTCGCCCACGTGCAGTAAAGCCAATCTATTGACACCAGGTTGTAGTGAAGGAAAGTGCAGCATTTATTGCAGGTACCAAGCAAGGTGTCCAGGTAACTAGTGTTCAAAACACCTGAGCTCCCTGGTGGCTTTCAGGGAAAGGTCTTTAAGGACAAGGTGAGGGAGCGGGGTTGTGGGTGTGTGATCAGCTCATGGACATTCTTCTGATTGGCCAGTGGTGAGGTAATCGGGAGTCAACATCATCAACCTTCTGGTTCCAACTGGCCTGAGGTCTACGTGCTTGTGGGCAGCATATGGTTACCCTTTTCCACCTGGTGGAGGTTTCAAGTATCTGAAAAACAACTCAAAGGATGTGGCTCAGAATATTATCTATAGCCCTTGAGATGGAACTAAATGTTCTTGACTTTGTTTAATGGCTAAACTAGTATTATTTTGTCTTGATTGACGGTTTTCCCTCCTTTCTGCATTTTCTCACTTTTCTGATTAAACTTATGCTTTGGAACTTGAAGAAGGCCTAGGAGCCTAATGTTCTTCTACAGACAAGAGGCAGGCAGAGGACATGGCGGGGTCATGGTGGGGGGGTCTGTCCCAGGAAGGCCCCATAGGGTCCTGGTCAATTATAAACATACTAAAAGTTATCAAGAACCTAACTTTATACTTTGAGGGAATAGGAAAAGAGGAGTAAACTAAAATCAAAGGTAGTAGAAGTTAGGAAATCATAAAGATTAGAGCAGACATAAATTAAATAGAGAATAAAGAAATAATAGAGATACTTCCCTGGTGGCGCAGTGCTTAAGAATCTGCCTGCCAATGCAGTGGACACGGGTTCGAGCTCTAGGCCGGGAAGATCCCACAGGCCGAGGAGCAACTAAGCCCGTGCGCCACAACTACTGAGCCTGCACTCTAAAGCCCGCAAGCCACAACTACTGAGCCTGTGTGCCACAACTACTGAAGCCCATGCACCTAGAGCCCGTGCTCTGCACCAAAAGAAGCCACCGCCATGAGAAGCCCGCGCGCTGCAGTGAAGAGTAGCCCTCCCGCTCGCCGCAACTAGAGAAAAGCCCGTGAGCAGCCATGAAGACCCAACTCAGCCAAAAATAAAAATTAATTAATTAATTAAAAAACAAAAAGAACCAAAAAACTTCGGGATTTCCCTGGTGGTCCAATGGTTAAGACTCTGCGCTTGCAATGCAGGGGACGTGAGTTTGATCCTCGGTCAGGGAGCTAGGATCCCATATGCCACGCTGTGTGACCAATAATAATAATAATAATAATAAACCTTCCAACAGAGAAGTCCAAGACCAGATGGCTTCACTGGTGAATTCTGAATCATTTATGGAATAATACCAATTCTTATCTAATTCTTCAAAATAATAGAAGGGGAAGTGACAGTTCTAACGAGGCCAGAATTACTCTGATAATAATGACAGGTAAATATGTTGCAAGAAAAGAAAATTACACACTGTGAGATAATAGGAAAAATATATATATATATTGGTCTCTGCCCCCGGTTCCCGGCACAGAGCTCCTGAAAACCTTGTAACTTCCTATGTGATAAGAACGCTCAGAGCATCTTTTGTTCTAATATTTGGTCTTTGACCCTAGTTCCTGACACAGAGTTCTTAGAGCCTCTGGAATTTCCTGGGTGATAGGAGTGTCTTTCGTTGTAATGATGGGACCGGGTGGGCTCGTGGATGGCCCCTGGACGGGGGCTGGTCACCAGGAGGGCCAAGCCATGATTAGGAGTTCGGAATTTTCAGCCACACTCCTCCCCCACCATTCTCCAGAGAGGGGGGATGGCCTGAAAATGGAGTTAATGATTGATCATGCCTACGTGATGACGCCTCCATAAAGATCCCAAAAGAACCGGGTTCAGAGAGCTTCCGGGCTGGTGAACACGTGCAGGTGCTGCAAGAGGGCATGGAAGCCGTGCGCCCCTTCCCGGATGCCTTGCCTTCCACATCTCCGTATCTTTTTCATGTTCTTCTTCTTTTTTTTTTTTGCCGGGGGCGGGGGTGGGCTTAAAACAGTGGCAATTTATTTTCTCACAGCTCTGGAGGATACAAGTCTGAAATCAAGGTATTGATAGAGCCACGCTCTTTCTGAGATCTATAGGGAAGAATCCTTCCCTGCCACTTCTAACCTCAGGTGTTTGCCGGCAATCCTTGGTGTTCCTCGGCTGGTAGAGGCATCACTCCAATTTCTTTTTAAATTTAATTTAATTTACTTATTTTTGGCTGCGTTTGGTCTTCATTGCTGCATGCAGGCTTTCTCTAGTTGCGGCAAATCAAAACTATGGTGAGATACCACTTTATTTATTTTTAAAATGTATTTATCTATTTGTTTGTTTGTTTATGGCTGCGTTGGGTCTTCGTTGCTGCCCGTGGGCTTTCTCTAGTTGCGGTGAGCGGGGGCTACCCTTCGTAGCGGTGCGCAGGCTTCTCATTGCCGTGGCCCTCTTTGCGGAGCACGGGCTCTAGGCGCCCGGGCTTCAGTAGTTGCGGCGCACGTGCTTAGTTGCTCCGCAGCATGTGGGATCTTCCTGGACCAGGGCTGGAACCCCTGTCCCTGCATTGGCAGGGGGATTCTTCACCATTGCGCCATCAAAGAAGTCCCGAGATACCATTTTATACCCATTAGCATGGCTATTAGCAAAATAACAAGTGTTGGTGTGGAGAAATTGGAACCCTCTTGGACCTCTGGGGGAAACGTGAAATGGTGCAGCTGCCGTGGAAAACAGTTTGGTAGTTCCTTACAAAGCTAAACACAGAACGACCATATGATCCAGCAACTCCACTTCTGGATATATATTCAAAAGAATTGAAAGCAGGGACTCAAACTGAGCTTGTACACCAATGTACACAGCAGCACTATTCACAATAGCCAAAAGGTGGAAACAATGCAAATGCCCACCAATAACTGAATGGATAAACAAAATTTGGTATATCCACACAAGGGACTATTACACAGTCATAAAAATAGAATGATGTTCTGATCCATGGTACAACGTGGACGAACCTTGAAACATTATGCTGAGTGAAATAAGCCAGTCACAAAAGGACAAACATTATATGATTCCACTGGTATGAAATGTCTAGAATATGCAAATTCATAGAGACAGGAAGTCAATTTTAGGTTACCAGGGGCCGGAGGAAGAGGGGGTAGAAATGAGGAATTATTGCTTAACAGTTACAGAGTTTCTGTTTGGAGGTGATGGGAAAGTTTTGGAAGTAGACAGTGATGTTATACTATATGTATGCTCAACATTTCAGATGTACTTAATGTCACTAACAGTCCACTTAAAAATGGTTAAAATGGCAAATTCTATGTATGTTATATATATTTTACCACAATACAAAAATGCAAATTAAAAAACCTTTATAAAAATGGTATCACACTGTTACAATTATTTTCACTCAAGGGTCTGGATTGGAGATTTTTGCCTGCAAGTCTGGCCCATCCTTTTTCACTGCTGTATAGTACTCCATCGTAAGAACACACCCGAATATTTCCCAAGTTTCCAGCTCCTTCTTATTATGAACCATGCTGCTGGGAAGGCATGCACATGTAGGTTTCTCTAGGGTTCACACTAGGACCAGGAGGGAGGGTCCAGCCATCCTCAGCTGTGTTAGCATGGCCAAATTGTTCTTCTGAGTGGTCAAGCCAATTCCCACGCCCATCACCAGTGACTCTGTCCCCTGCCTAAGAGTGAAATGGGATCTCAGTGAATTTTTTTCCCTGATGACTAGATTGAGCTTCTATTTATTGGTTGTCCTGGGTTCATCTTCCCAGAATTGCCTTTTCATGCCTGTACTGCATTGAATAGTGTGTCCCCAAATTCATGTCCACCAGAACCTCAGATTGTGACCTTGAGGGTCTTTGTAGATGTAATTATTTACATTAAGATGAGGTCATACTGGAGTAGGGTGGGCCCTAAATCCAATGACTGATTACTTTGTAAGAGGACACATGAAGACGGAAGCAGAGATTAGAGTGATGCAGCCACAAGCCAAGGGACGCCGACCAGTGCCAGAAGCCACCAGAAGCCAGGAGAGTGGCCTGGGACCAATTCTCCCTCACAGCCTCCAGCCCTGCTGACACTTTGATTTGGGACTTCTGGCCACCAGAACTGTGAGAGAATAAATTTCTGCTGTTGTAAAGCAGAAATGTAAGACCCAGTTCGTGGTCATTGTTATGGCAAAAACAATGCCATCTGCCCATTTTTCTGTGTGGTTTTTTCTTTCCGTCTAGTGTGTCTGGTGGAGTGGGGGCACTTCATATGTCCTGGAAGCTATTCCTTGGTCAGTTAAATGCACCGCAGGTATCTCCTCTCTGTCCCTGGCTTATCTTTTCAATTTCTTGATGGATTTTTTTGGTGGCCGGAAGTTTGAAATTGTGACTGATTCCAAAGGACTGTCCCAAAAGTATTCATTTTTTTTCCTTGTCAAGAGCAGGTTTTCATTTTTCAGGCAGTTAAGCCTGGGGTATAATTTTCTCTCTTCCGTCATGCTCTCAGCCGGCCGTGACTTCCTTGCCTTCGGGGTTTGGGCCTCTGCCAGCGCCCCTACCTCTCAGAATCAGAGCTCAGTGAGGGAAGAATGGGGACAGCTGAGTGTGAGTCAGCAGGGCCTGGGCTGCAGGCGGAGCGGGGGACGGAAGTGGTCAGCTCAGGCCCTGGGACCGGCTGTGCGGATTCCTGGCTGCGGGTGGTCACCAGCACAGCCCAGGCCGGGCAGGAAGTGGGTCAGCTGAGGCATCAGGCTTGGAGCCCCACATGCTCACTGCCCGGAACCCATAACCTCCCGACTTCCCGCCCCCACACGACCCCCTCCAGCACGCTGGTTTGCATGCCTGCTCCCGTAATGGTTTCACTGGCCACAGTGTGCATTTATGGAGCACCTGCTGTGCGCTAGGCCCTGGCTGAGTGTGGACCCCCGGCCCTGCCAGGTGGCTGGGGGAATCAGTTCCCTGACACTGGGGGAAACTGAGGCCCAGAACAGGGCAGCCCTGTGCATGACTCACACAGCGTGGTGTCCCAGTCAGCCAGCATCCCAAATCCTCCTCCTTGGCTGGCTGGGGCCCTCTCCACCTCTAGGTGTCCTCACCCTAAACACGGCAACTTAGAAGAAAAAACAGCTAGGAAGTTTCCACATTTTCTCTCTTTGCCTCCCTCAGTCCCTCTCTCTCTCTCCTTTGTTCTCTCTGCATTTCAGTTTTTCTGTTTCTCACCACCACCCCCATCAGTGTGTGTGTGTGTGTATGTGTGTATGTTGGGGGTGGGGACAGCCTGAACGCACCCCTCCTCTCTTCCAAAGGACCAGGACACGTCCGGGCAGGTCTGGACACTCCTTGTAGAAACTGCTGACTGCCTAGTGGCAAGATGCCAGGGCAGGAAGGAGCCAGTAGGAAGGTTGAAGAGAGTGTGCAGGAAGGCCTAGTTTGGGATTTCTGGTGTGGTGCTTTGCCCTTCTTACCCCCACCCAGGCCTGTCACACTCAGAGTGTCCCAAGATGACCTCAGCATCTTCCCCAAAAACTTTGGGTTTTGAGGGATGCATAGGAGTTATCTAGGTGTAGATGGAGGAGGGGGGACTTCCAGGCAGAAAAGACAAGCTGGGGTCAGCAGAGACAAGGGAAAAGGGGTTCAGATGTCCAGCAGAGGAGTCTGGCTTGCTCCTGTGGGCCAAGGGGAGCCACCGAGGGTGTGAGAGGTGGAGAGGGGCCCAGGCAGATCCCTGGAATGGGATGGACTCTTGTCTGAGACCCTCACCTTTAAGACCGAGAACATCCAAGCGAGAGCTGAGGGGAAACTCTGTTGAATGGGGCCAAGGCTTACCCTTGAATGAGCCTCCCTGAATATACCGTAGACCCTTCAGCTGCCTGTCTGTCCCCCATCACAGCTGGGACCCCTGCACTGTACTCCCAGCCTGGAAGCTGCTGGTTTCCTGGTGTGTCCCCAGTCCAAAGCCCAGTGCACAGTAGGTAATTTATAAGTTCCTGGAGCAGCCAAGAGGAGATGGGGCTCTAGAGGCAGAGAATAGGCAGGGTGGGGGCCTCAGCTGGAGGAGGCGCCTGGCCTTCAGGGGCGTGTCATCCCCCTTCCCCACCCGGAGGCTCCTGCGCCTCCCTGCGCCCCCTGTTGGCCTCAGAATGGAACACCCAGCCCCGACCCCTCTCCTCTCTCCCATAGCTTATTGCACACCTATTATGTGCCCAGTGCTGTTCTGGGTGCAACAGACACAGGGGACCCCAGACAGACCTGCCTGTCCTCCGGGACTCCCACAGTCAGTTACTACCCAGAGTATGTTGGCACGAGGGTGGGGGGGGAACGAGGCAGCTATGGGAGGCAGAGGAGGTACCTGGACAGCCAGGAGGGCTTCCTAGAGGAGGAAGTAATAGTAGTTGTACTTATTAAGTAAGTACTATGTGCCAGAGCTGTAAAAGCAGAATCTCACTGAATTCTCACACAAGGCCCATGAGTGTGGGGAACTGAGGCTCAGGGAAGTGGGCCTCAGATCGTCCCCCACCTCTCAGCTTCTCATAGCCTTTGGAATAACACCCAGACCACTCGCCAGGCCTTGAGACCCTGCGCCATCAGCCCTGTTACCCCTCCCACATCCCCTCCACCTGAATCACCCAATCTCCTCCACACACAGCCATCCCTCTTGGCCTGCAACTTGTAGGGTACAGTTGAGGTCAGGGGGTTTCTCTCTGGGCAGCGTGGCCAAGGGTAGGCGGCGGTTCCCGCTGAACCAGGAGGTGAGGGGAGGTTTCCAGGATTTGGGAAAAGGATTCCCCCATGTAAAAAGGACACAGCCCCTTCCAGTGACCACAGGAGCATCTATATGGTACACCTGGGACCCTGCTCACACCCCGGGGCCGTGGAAAGAGCCAGCCTTAGAAGCAAAACCACCGTGCTATAGACACCTCATCTTGGGGTGCAAAGACCTTGGGGGCTCAGGGACTTGGAGGGGGTACCCCTTCCCCTGGGACCCATGTTCCCCAAAACAAGCCATTTCCTTACTGCTGAAGCCCCTTCTTCTTTGAAGGCCACTGACTCTGGAGTGTCCCCATTCCTGCTGAGGACAGACACAGGGGGAGGACCGAATCCTGTTTCCGGTGTTCAAACTGCTCAGTCCAGAGTAGCCGGCTTGGGTTCACATTCCCGCCCCTCCTCTCCTTGGGACAAGGGGCTTCAACTGACAGAGCCTCAGTTTCCCCAGCTGTAAAAGGTGGTAATAGCACCTCCCCCACAGGGGAATTCTGCACACACTGGGGGTCAACATGATCACGATTCAAATCCCACTCCCCACCCCGCTTGCTGTGTGACCATAGGCAAGTTACTCAACCTCTCTGTGCATCAGAACCAAGGCAGTGGGTTGTAGGAGGTAGAACACTCAGTACAGAAATCCTCTCATCATTATCCATCCAGCACACTCATTGCAGTGGCCACACACCAAGTACCAGGTCACACACCAAGCACCAAGGACAGAGATACTGGTGATTTGAGGCCCCCTCTGCCAGTTGATGACCCCAGGTTGAGGATGACCCTGGCGGATGCCAGCTTCTCACAAAGACACACAAGAAATTGCATATTTCAACTGTTTTATTTGCTTTCTGGGGTGTCAAGTTTGGGGTCTCCCGGGGTCCAGACCCCAGCAAAGTCTGGCAGACCCTTGCCCGGCCTGGGGTCCCAGACACGGCGCTTTCAGACAAGGCACTCATAGGGTTCAGGGAAAAGCCACCCTGAAGCTGCAGGGGCTGGACCCTCCTTTGGGGACAGAACACGGGGTCACCTTCAGCAGGAAGGGTTTTTCCTAGAGAGAGATTTACGACAAGATAGAAACCTGAGATGTTAAGGGAGCTCCGGAAACATGCCTGGGCAGGAGGAAGGCCAACTCTGTTTCCCACGATCCAGATGGGTCTCCCGTGGCATCCAGCCAGGTCTTGGGAGCAGAGAGCCCAATTCCAAACCGGCTTTCTCTGGGATTTCCTCCAAGTGTGCAGGACACAAAAGCCACTGGCCCCAGGTCCCACCCCTGCGAACGGCTTGGGTGAGGCCGGTCTGGGCAGCGGGGAACCAGGGCCTGGGGGTGCTTCTCTCTTTCCCATCCTGTCCCCTCTCTGTGCCCCATGTGTACTGCAGAGGCAGGCACTTCTGTGGGTCTCTGGGCAGCTGAAGGGAAGCCTTGGGTGAGGAGACGGAGGAGGAGAAAAAGGTCTTAAGTGGGGGGAGCAGCTCGGGCTGGACTGGAGCCCTTGGGGGTCTAGGAACCCCTGAAACTCAAGCTGTGACAACTGCCCCTAAACTGGAGGACAGGATCTCGTAGCAGGTATGCTCAGTGTCCATCCAAGAACTAACTTTCAAGATGTGGATTTGGGGCAAATGTCCTTTCCCCTCAACAGCCATTCTGCCCTGGGTCTGAGGGGGATCCTGGCCTTTAACACACTTCTTCACTGCAAAAATGGAGATGTTTTTCCTCCCAGTGGCAGCCCTGGTCCCTTTACGAGGCACTTGTTCCATGAGAAGGGAAATTTAATTGGGGTTATAAAAACAAAGCCCTTTTTAGCTCCCCACAAGTCTGTGGAGGCCATGAGACTCTTGGCCACGAGGGATGACCTGACAATAAGGCAGCAGCCTCTGCCTGTATGACCACCATCAGCGCCTCACGCTGGCTGCAGGCTTGAGAAGGCTTCCAGTGGCCTCAGGGCAGAGGCTGGGCCCTCAGAGGAGAATGGGGCTTTGTCCCACCATCCCCGAAGGGAATTTCTGTGTTCAGACACTCCAAGAGGTGAAGAGGTCAAAGGTCAACAGTCTAGACAGTGGCAGCAAAAAACAGGCCAGGGTGGTGGGTGGATTTCCACCAGCAGCTCCCTTCCCCCTCCCGGTCACCCCTCGGGGGAACAGGCCTGTGGGGGTACATGCACACCCCGTGGCCTGGCTTCCTGGCAGAAACTTCTAAGATAACAAAAAGGCATCGACAGTAACCTTTTCCAGTCGTCCCCTTGAGCAGGCCCTTTCTGTTCTAGAAGTTTCCACGCCAGCAAAGAGCAGGGTAGCTGAAAACTATTTTTCTTGCTGAAACTATCACAACCTGACCTTTCCCCAAAGGCCTGGCACCGACTGGGAAGCCGTGACCTCTGCCCACCACCCCCTGCTGCCCCACGGCCCTGTCTCTCTCAGTGGCCAGGAGACCTTGGCTGTTCCTTGATTGGACCAGGTGAGCCAGGTGGCACCAAGCCCAGTCCACCAACTGGAATTGCTGCTTCTTCCCACCTTTCTTTCTATCCACTCCGTCTTAGTTCTTTTCCGAGCTACGTACTCATATGCAGACCACCGACCTCCTTTTTGGTGGGAAGCGGGGCGTCAAAGGGGCTTAGAGAAGAACAGAGTTATAAGGCGCAGAGGCTCTGGCACCTTAAAGGAGATGCCATCACCCGACGCCCAGATCACTGTCTCTGCCCCCATCCCCCACCTCAGTACCCTCCACAGGACTCACCAGAGAGAGGCCCCCTCCACTTTCCTATGAGTCCACCCCCAGCATCACTTCTCACTTTTCCCGCACCAGCCTTCCCGCCACATCCCTCAGCCCATCCTTCCACCATGAACACTCACTGCACCCACCCCTTCTGGCATTGCTCACCTCCGTACATGCCAAGCTGCACCCACTTCACAGGCTCATCCCTTTCCCTATTCTGTGCCCCCGACAACCCAGACTCTGAAATGACAAGGCAGAAGGAATGAGACTTGGCCCCCCTCTTCTCACACAGGGACATTTTTTTCCGGGACCCAACAAATGCAGACAGATATACCATGGATTGAATGGCCGAGTTTGCCCCAAAGAAAATGATAAACAGTAATTAAAACAGGAAAATTTAAAAGCTGGCAGGGAGCGAGTGAAACGTTTAATGGCTATCTGATTAAACAAACATCATGAACAAGGACAGGGTTCTGGTTTGACTTGAGGAGGAAATCTAAAACCATGGCAGGAACACAAAAATGACACACACACACTCGACAATGATCAGACAATAAATTATATCTCTAAGTTGCTAAACCACATGGTGCTTTAAACAGAGAAGAGAAGGGAGGACAAAAGAAAGATGAAAATGCAGAGTTTGGGGATGGTGTGTCTGGGTTCCGTGGGCACCCAGCTAAGCTCAAACCTGGCTCACTTCCAGTCTTCCCTCCCTACTCCAGCTTGCCTAGGTCCATTTCCTCCTCAGAGCCCCACAGATCAGACCTTTAGAGAACAGAGCTAGTTAGAGCCAGATGCCATTCTTAATAAGACCTCTGGGGGACCCCCTGGCCTTGAGCCCCCCGCCGCATTCAAAAGAGCCACAACCTCTGCTCACAGAAGCCAGCTGAGTGAGTAGATGCCATGACATCCTATGCTCCAGATTTCTCAGGAGACTGCAAACTCGGACCAGGGATGTGGAGGGGGCATTTCTGGCAGATGGAGGGCTGGCATGGAGAGGGGAGCTAGGTCCTGATCATTTTACCCTGCGGGCCATGGTACACACCCACCATATGCTGACCCCATGTCACCCACCTGTGCCCACTTCTCCCCTCCAGAAAAAGCCCAGGACTCAGAAAATGCATTTCACTCAGAAACCTATCAACCTGGTCTCCAAGCGACACAGCAGCTCAACGGAGGCAGCAACCACCCTGGGCATCGGAACAGCAGGGAAAGAGGGCGAATGTTTAAGAAAACAAAACAAAAATCTCAGCTGTTTTCAAAAGAGCTGCATGCTGGGAAACACCAACATGATCCAACACAGCATCAGACTACAGCACGCTTCACACTTCGTGAAGCGATAAAACTGCGCGTTCTCCAAAAAAATAGAAGAATACTTCCAAAACGTGTGCTTTCCTCACGGTTGCTCCTGCCACCCCCTCTCTCTGATGGGTGCCAGGGTCCAGGTGAATTTAGTTGCCTCCTGGGAGATGTCACTCTCAACCCTGCTGGTAAGTTCAAAGTCACCAGGGAGTGAGATAAAAATTTACCAGGGACGGAGATAAAAATTTAACGAGTCCTAGGCGCATCCAAAAACCAACTACACGAAGCCTGCTGGCTGCCCCACCGCTCTCCTGCTCAAATACACCAGCACGCATGGAGCTCAGCCCCCAGACTCCATTCTGGCCCTCTCCCCTTAAGGAAAACAAGCACCAAGACTGAAAATCCAGGTCAGATGTGGGGTAGGTTTGCAGCTCCTATGCATTTTTCCATTAAAAAAAAAAAAAAAGTCATGTGCATGTTGAAATGAGAGTCTGCTTTCCCACCGGCAGCCTGGCCCCAGCGGCCCCGTGGGTACAGCTCACAGCTCGGTCGTTGAAAGGGTCAGCCAACCCTTTCAGTCTCCTGGGGCACCAGCCACCCCCCGCTCCCTGTGGTCTGGCCGTGGGCCCAGTGCCACAAGCCCTGAGCAAGGGGACCTCAATGTCACCCCCAAAACAAAGTTGTAGGTCCAGTGTTCAGGGCAGGAGGCTGAAGGGGCTGCACCCCAGGAAAAAGAAAAGACACTTCTGTGTTTGGCTAAAGCCCGCGTTTTAACCAAAGGGAATATAAATTACTCTGTGCCCAAACTAGCACTATTGTTTTTAAAAAGAGAATAAGAAAGAAGAAAAAAAGCCATGCCACGTCCCAAGGCGGCCCTTGCCGGGGCTGTCCAGGCTGCTGGGACATGGATCGGGGTAGAGAGTCTCCATGACATGTTTACATTTGGGAAGAAACAGTCACGGACGGAGGGAACTCTGGAATCCCTCCACCACAGACTTAGCATGGCAGGTGGCCCCAGCCATGGGATCACGGAATAGAGACACCTGATCGGGGTTCTCTGCAGAAATCAGGACCTCCCGGCTTCCTGGCTGCCACAGCTGTATCCCCAGATGCAAAGAGAAATAGAGAAAAAAAATCTTCACTGCGGCCTTCAAATCAACCAGTGCTTTTGCAGAGAAAAAGGGAGAGGAGGTGTGTAAGTTGGCATATTTGATCCAAAACAGATCCCCAGCTGATGGGCTCGTCCTTCCCGGTCAGGCCCCGGAGGGCGGACGTCTCTCTCAGGGTCCCTGGCAGAATGAGGTCTTGGGAGGCCTGAGCAGCAATCAGTGTTTGTGGCAACAGTTGAGTTTGCCTTCTGACTGCTCTAGGACGTCCAGCATCTCCTCGATGATGGCCTGAAGTGCCCGGCCCAGCTGGTCTGCATTGTAGGGCTTGCCCAGAGGGGGCACGTGAACAAAGGCTGAGCGGCCGTGACTCTGGTACAGAGAGGTATAGTAGGCGAAGTCGCAGAGGTACCTAAGCCACAGGGCGTGGGGGATGGGAAGGAGACCAAACGGGGTCAGAGAGTGAATGTTCCATTGAAATCCATCATAAGACACCCCCCCCCACCCCAACCTCACCAGTCATCCACAAGACGGAATACTGCTTCTCCCTCCCCAGGCCAGCAAATAAATAAATAACTCCAAGTGCTGGGGTATATGTGGGGAAGGAAGCAGTGTGAGATGCTGCTGGCTGGGATACAAATTGCCCCAGGGGAGGGCAATCTGGCAGGCTAGAAAAATTACAAATGTGCAATATTCAATATTTTGTGATAAACCTTAATGGAAAAGAAAATGAAGCAGAATATATATATATATATATATATCTCAATCACTTTGCTGTACAGCAGAAATTAACACAACATTGTGAATGAACTATACTTCAATAAAATTTTTTTTAAATAATTTTTGGGCTTCCCTGGTGGCGCAGTGGTTGAGAGTCCACCTGCCGATGCAGGGGACACGGGTTCGTGCCCCGGTCTGGGAAGATCCCACATGCCGCGGAGCGGCTGGGCCCGTGAGCCATGGCCGCTGAGCCTGCGCGTCCAGAGCCTGCACTCCGCAACGGGAGAGGCCACAACAGTGAGAGGCCCGCGTAACGCAAAAAAAAATAATAATAATAATTTTTTAAAAATTACAAATGCATAGACTTTATGACCTGATGTTTTGAGTTTTTAGACTATCTCAGGAGCCATCTGCACACGAGCACGAGAAAGACGAACAAGGTATCTGGTGCAGCATGATGTGTAAAAGCAGAAAAAGAGGAAGCAACCGGCTAGGATCTGAATGTCCCCCCAGATCCCCTCCCACCCTGTGAGGACACGGCCAGAAGTCGGCAGTCTGCAACCTATAGGAAGGCCTTTATCAGAACACCACCATGAGGGTGCCTGGATCCTGAACTTCCTTGCCTCCAGAGCTGTGAGCAGTAACTTTCTGTTGTTTATACACTGCCCAGTCTGGGGTTTTTTTTTGGTTATAGCAGACTAAAACACCACCTAAGTGTCCACTGACAGAGGAGTGGCTTAATAAACTCTGGTTCATCTGCACAGTGGAATACTATGCAGCCGTTTACAAGGCAGGCAGTGGAGCCACAGGAAGACAGAACTCACTAAGACCCATGTCGCATGCCCACAGGTGAAACCAAGGAAGGGAACTCTCATGAAAATGCACACCACGTAACCCCATCCACGTGAAAGCGAAGTGAAACAGGACAAAATTCGAAAGTAGTACGCCAGATGGCCTACATATGTATGGAAACATGTGTGTGGGTGAGTAGGAAGGGTCATAGTTTAAGTCTCTGATTTAACCGAGGGATCCCTGGGGCGGGGAGGGGCAGTGGGGAGGAGAGAGGGCAAGAGAATCTTTCACAACAGGAGAGTATGAGAATATACTCTAGAATTATCTGAGTAACTTAAAATTAACTTTAGGGGAGTTCCCTAGTGGCCTAGTAGTTAGGGTTCCGGGCTTACGCCGACAGGGCCTGGGTTCAATCCCTGGTCAGGGAACTGAGATCCTGCAAGCTGTGTGGCGCAGCCAAAAACACAAAAAAAATTAGTTTTAAAAAAAGACAGCCCGTGTGCCACAAATACTGAAGCCCGTACGCCTGCAGCCCGTGCTCCGCAACAAGAAGCCACCGCAATGAGAAGCTTGCGCACCGCAGCGAAGAGTAGCCCTTGATCGCTGCAACTGGAGAAAGCCCACGTGCAGAAACAAAGACACAATGCAGCCAAAAATAAATAAATTAAAAAAAAAAGACTGGTGGGAGGGGGAAGGGGCAATATAGGAGAAGGAGATTAAGAGGTACAAACTATTCGGTATAAAATAAGCTACGAGGATATTGTACAATACAGGGAATATAGCCAATATTTTATAATAACTATAAATGGAGTAAAACTTTTTAAAAATAAATTTATTTCTTTCTTTTTGGCTGCTTGGGTCTTCGTTGCTGTGTGCAGGCTTTCTCTAGCTGCGGCAAGTGGGGGCTACTCTTCCTTGAGCGGGCTTCTCATCGTGGTGGCTTCTCTCGTTGCAGAGCATGGGCTCTAGGCATGCGGGCTTCAGTAGTTGTGGCACATGGGCTCAGTAGTTGTGGCTCGCAGGCTCTAGAGCACGGGCTAGGTAGTTGTGGTACACGGGCTTAGTTGCTCCACGGCATGTGGGATCTTCCCGGACCAGGGCTCGAACCTGTGTCCCCTGCATTGGCAGGCGGATTCTTAACCACTGCGCCACCTGGGAAGCCCAGGAGCGTAACTTTTAAAAACTGTAAATCACTGTATTGTACATCTGTAACGTATACTATTGTACATCAACTATACTTTAATAAAAAAATAATTAAGGGACTTCCCTGGTGGTCCAGTGGTAATGAGTCTGCCTTACAATGAGGGGGACACGGGTTCAATCCCTGGTCAGGGAACTGGGATCCCACATGCCACGGGGCAACTGGGCCTGCACGCCACAACCACTGAGCTCAGAAGCCTCAACTAAAGAGCCCAAGTGCCACAAACTACAGAGCCCACGTGCCCTGGAGCCACGACTAGAGAAGAGAAAAAACCCGCATGCCACAGCTAGAGAGAAGCCCACGCATCACAATGAGAAGAGCCCGCGTGTGGCAACGAAAGATCCCACATGCCACAGGGAAGATCTCGCATGGTGCAATTAAGACCTGACACAGCCAAAAATAAATTAAATAAAGAAATAATAAATAAATCTTTAAAAAATAATAATAATTTTAAAAAAAAGACTGATGGTAAATTCAGCCACTTCATTCTGTCAACTGAATTTGCCACCTGCCGCCTTTGGACTGGAGAGGTGTACAAAGTGTTGAGAAATCAAGGTATCTGGTGTTGAGAGGGCATAGAACAGAGAGGTCTGGGAGGCTGGGGAGTCCTTCCCAAAGGGGCAACAATTTGGAGTTAAGACCTGAAAGAGGTATTATCAGAGGGAGGTGAGCTCTGGGCAGAGGTCTTAGCATGTGCAAAGGCCCTGATGCTAGAGTGAGCTTGGTGTGTTTGAGGAACAGGAGGAGGCTGGTTTGTGGGTCTGGAAGGCAGTGGTGAGGCAAGAGTGAAGGCAGAGGAGGGTGGAGAGGTGGGCAGGGGTCAGACCACACAGAACCTGTGCATGGTAGAGAGTTGGGATTTCATTCGAGGTGCAGTGGAAGCTGTAGGAAGAATTAAGCAAGTTAGGGACATCATCGGACTTAAATTAATAGACCCTCTAATAGGCTGAATAGTTAGTTTCTGTCCCAAATCTGTGTTCATCTAGAACCTCAAAATGTGACCTGATTTGGAGATAGGGTTTTTGCAGATGTAATTAGTTAAGATGCGGTCATAGTGGTTTAGGGTAGGTCCTAAATCCAATGATTGGTGTCCTTGTAAGAAGGCCACATGGGGACTTCCCTGGCTGTACCGTGGTTAAGACTTCGCCTTCCAATGCCGGGGGTGTGGGTTCGATCCCAGGTTGAGGAGCTAAGATCCCATGTGCCTCGCAGCCAAAAAACTGAAACATAAAACAGAAGCAGGGACTTCCCTGGTGGCGCAGTGGTTAAGAATCCACCTGCCAATGCAGGGAAAAACGGGTTTGATCCCTGGCCCAGGAAGATCCCACATGCCGCAGAGCAACTAAGCCCGTGCGCTACAACTACTAAGCCTGCGCTCTAGAGCCTGCGAGCCACAGCTACTGAGCCCACATGCCACAACTACTGATGCCCGCGCTCCTAGAGCCCAAGCTCCGCAGCAAGAGAAGCCACTGCAATGAGAAGCCCGCGCACCGCAACGAAGAGTAGCCCCCGCTCGCTGCAACTAGAGAAAGCCTGTGCGCAGCAACGAAGACCCAACGCAGCCAAAAATAAATAAATAAATGTATAGATTTTAAAAAAACAGAAGCGATATTGTAACACATTCAATAAAGACTTTAAAAATGGTCCACATCAAAAAAATCTTAAAAAAAATAAAAGAAAAGAAGGCCATGTGAAGACACACACAGGGAAGAAGGCCGTGTGGAGGTGAAGGCGGAGACTGGGGTAAAGCATCTCAAGGCGCGGAACACTCAGCGTTGCCAGCAGCCCCCATAAGCCAGAGAGGCATGGAACAGATTCCCCTCAGCACCTCCAGAAGGAGCCAACCCTGCGGACACCTTGATTTTGGACTTTTAGTCTCCAGACCTGGGAGAGAATAAATGTTTGTTGCCCTAAGCCACCAACATGGTAATTTGTTATATATAGCAGCCACAGGAAACTAATATAGAAACTGACTGCTTAGGAGAGAAGGACTGTCAGGGTTGGGGTAGAGGTGGCCGGAGGAACAGCAGGGAGACGGCCGGAGCAACGTGCAGGTGGGAGATGCTGGGGTCCACAATCCACACACAATGAGTACCAGAAGCAGCATCCGTGGAACCTGTTTTATATATATATACACACACATACCCATATATACTTAACTCTGTGCCTCATGGATGGTGAGGTTTATATACTGTGAGATTCTATGTAAAAATATCATGTATAATACTGTTAAAATAGCCCATGCGTAAAAAAAATTATCCCATGCTTTAATCAGGTGGTAAATCAATTATGTTTTCAGAAGTGAAAAAGAGGGTTTCCCTGGTGGCGCAGTGGTTGAGAGTCCGCCTGCCGATGCAGAGGACACAGGTTCGTGCCCCAATCTGGGAAGATCCCACATGCCGCGGAACGGCTAGGCCCGTGAGCCATGGCCACTGAGCCTGTGCATCCGGAGCCTGTGCTCCGCAACGGGAGAGGCCACAACAGTGAGAGGCCCGCGTACCGAAAAAAAAAAAAAAAAGTGAAAAAGAAAAAGTGAGCACTTGGCCCAAAGAGGCTAAAGTCAAACACACTTGGCTTGTTCAACACCCAGCCTGGGCTGATGTAGGAGGGAAACCCCTACTCACACCTACACCATAGGGCCCCATGGTGCCTTACCTGCCGGCATCTTGTGAGATGGTCACTGACACATCCAGGCCCAGTGTAGTAACCCTCTTACATACAGCGTCCATGTCAATGATGGAGTCAATGCTTTCAGGCCCATCCTCCACACAGCACTGGGAGCCAGGGCAGAATCGGCAGTTGTCCAGCCCCTTGTAGCCCTTGTTGTGCCCGCACTTCTCCAGCGTGACTGTGGTCGCCATGCCTGACACCCCCACATGCACCACCAGCTGCAGACAGATGGGCAAGGCTTAATAGGGTCTGGTCATGGGACTGGGAGTCCCCCCAGGCCAAGGAGAGGGCAGCATCCTCACAGAGCTCTGCTGGGGGTTACGTGCTTTCTGACATCTTGCTGCTGGAATAGACCCTACAGTCACTCTTACAGAAAGGTGTGCCAAGTGAAACATGCAAGAATGTGAAATATGCAAAGATGTTCATTGCAGCTTTGTCATTACAATCAAATATTGGAAACAACCTAATTAGACATCCATGGTGAGGTGGGGGCG
Source organism: Lagenorhynchus albirostris (assembly GCF_949774975.1). Taxonomy (NCBI): domain Eukaryota; kingdom Metazoa; phylum Chordata; class Mammalia; order Artiodactyla; family Delphinidae; genus Lagenorhynchus; species Lagenorhynchus albirostris. The sequence continues at coordinate 159,656,599 of NC_083097.1, read as the reverse complement.
GGGAGGGGGGGTTGGATAAGTAAAGTATGAGCTACTTTGTAGCTGTTAACATGCCCAAGGCAATTCTGTGTGAAATAATCTTCAAGACATATCGCCAAACACAAAAGGCAAGGTATAATTTCCAGGAATCTAACCTAAAAACAATCAAAGAGATAATAATTTGCCGATGGTCACTTCGGTGTTATTTATAAAAGTGAGGAAAAAAACCCCAAAACATAGAAATGACCAGCATGCCCAATAATAGGAGAATGGTTGTATTAATTACTAAATATTACCCAGCTGTTAAAATAATGTTAAGGGAGAATTTTTCATGACCTGCGTGATTAAATGCTCATGATAACATATTTATAAGAGGCAGGATACCAAACTGAATACAGTTTAACTTCAAATATTAATTATTTGTATGTATGTTTATATACAGAAAGGGCACTGTAAAAAAATATGTGAACATTTAAAATAAAGACTGATGAGCACACTGTGCCATATGGCAGTCACAGGACACATGTGGCTATTGACCATTTGAAATGTGGCTGATACAAACTTTTTTTCTACGCATTTTCTTTATTTGATTATTGGTTATTTCCCTATGGTGATATATCTCACAGTGACTTTTTTTTTCACATCTTTATTGGAGTATAATTGCTTTACAATGTTGTATTAGTTTCTGCTGTATAACAAAGTGAATCAGCTGTATGTATACACACATCCCCATATCCCCTCCCTCTTGCGCCTCCTTCCCACCCTCCCTATTCCACCCCTTTAGGTCATCACAAAGCATCGAGCTGATCTCCCTGTGCTATACAGCTGTTTCCCACTAGTATATATATGTCAATGCTACTCTCTCACTTCGTCCCAGCTTATCCTTCCTCCTTCCCATGTCCTCAAGTCCATTCTCTATGTCTGCATCTTTATTCCTGTCCTGCCCCTAGGTTCATCAGAACCATTTTTTGTTTTTTAGATTCCATATATATGTGTTAGCATACGGTATTTGTTTTTCTCTTTCTGACATACTTCACGCTGTATGACAGACTTTAAGTTCATCCACCTCACTACAAATAACTCAATTTCATTTCTTTTTATGGCTGAGTAATATTCCATTGTACATATGTGCCACATCTTCCTTATCCATTCATCTGTCAATGGACACTTAGGTTGCTTCCATGTCCAAAAATAAACACAAAATGGGCTTCCCTGGTGGCGCAGAGGTTGAGAATCTGCCTGCCAATGGAGGGGACACGGGTTCGAGCCCTGGTCTGGGAAGATCCCACATGCCGCGGAGCAACTAGGCCCGTGAGCCACAACTACTGAGCCTGCGCATCTGGAGCCTGTGCTCCGCAACAAGAGAGGCCGCGATAGTGAGAGGCCTGCGCACCGCGATGAAGAGTGGCCCCGGCTTGCCGCAACTAGAGAAAGCCCTCGCACAGAAACGAAGACCCAACACAGCCAAAAATAAATATAAATAATTAATTTAAAAAAACACACAAAATGGATTAAAGACCTAAATGTAAGGCCACACACTATAAAACCCTTAGAGGAAAGCATAGGCAGACCACTCTATGACATAAATCACAGCAAGATCCTTCTTGACCCACCTCCTAGAGGAATGGAAATAAAAACAAAAATAAACAAATGGGACCTAATGAAAATTAAAAGCTTTTGCACAGCAAAGGAAACCATAACCAAGACGAAAATATAACCCTCAGAATGGGAGAAAATATTTGCAAATGAAGCAACTGACAAAGGATTAATCTCCAAAATATACAAGCAGCTCAATATCAAAAAAACAAACAACCCAATCCAAAAATGGGTGGAAGACCTAAATAGACATTTCCCCAAAGAAGATATACAGATTGCCAACACATGGCTGATACAGATTGAGATGCCAGTGCAGCACACACACTGGTTTCAGAGACTGGGCATGAAAAGAGAATGTAGGGACTTCCCTGGTGGTCCAGCGGTTAAGACCCTGCGTGTTAAGACTCGACTGCAGAGCACGGAGATCTCACATGCCGCGCGGTGTGGCTAAAAAGTAAAAAAAAAAAAAAAAGTAGCTGTAGTATAGAGGGTTGAATGGTGACTCCACCACCACCACCAAAAAAAAGAAAAGGAAAGGTATGTCCCTGTCCTAATACCTGGAAACTGTGACTGGGACCTTATTTGGGAAAGGGTCTTTGCAGATGTAATTAAGTAAAGGGTCTTGAGATGAGGTCCTCCTGGATTACCTGGATGGGCTCAAAATCCATTGACAAATGCCCTTAAAAGAGACACTCAGAGCAGGGACAGAGAGAGAGGAAAGGAGAAGGTCATGTGGAGACAGTGGCAGAGGATAGAGTGATGAGGCCACAAGCCAAGGAATGCCTAGGGCCACCAGAAGCTGGAAGAGACAAGGAAGGATCCTCCCCTAGAGCCTTTGGAGGGAGCCACAGCCCTGCTTATGCCTTGATTTTGGACTTCTGGCCTCCAGAACTGTGTGCTTATAAATTTCTGTAGTTTTAAGACACCTAGTTGGCAGTCAATTGTTACGTCAGCCACAGGATGCTAATCCATGCAGTACGATGCTTAAACAGTACTTGCGGGTGAGCACAAATGTATATGAAGATGCGTGTGTGTGAAGAAGATGTGAGTGATGACAATAGCCATGGTACCAGTTAACCACTATTAAGAGCTTACTATAGGGACTTTCCTGGTGGTCCAGTGGGTAAGACTCCACGCTCCCAATGCAAGGGGCTTGGGGTTCTATCCCTGGTTGGGGAACTATATCCTGCATGCATGCCGCAACTAAGAAGTCTGTGTGCCACAACTAAGAAGTCCGCATGCCACAACTAAGAGTCCACATGCCGCAACGAAGATGCCGTGTGCCAAACTAAGACCTGGCGCAGCCTAAATAAATAAATATTTTTTTTAAAAAAGAGCTTACTACAGACCAGGAGTTCTCAACCAGGGGTGAGCCTGCCTCCAGAGGATGTTTGGCAACATCTGGAAACGTTATGGGGTATCAAACTGGAGACACGGTGCTCCTGGCATCTCACGGGTGGTGGTCAGGGATTCTGCTCAGCACCCTACAGTGCACAGCACAGCCCATCACAGAGCAGGCTCCGGCTCCAGTGTAGCTGAGAAACCCTGGGGTGGGCTGAGAATTGTTTATTGCCCTACTGGCCTCATCTCTCTCATCCCCACCACAAACTCATGATGCTAGTGCTTGTGATAGCGAGATCTATAGTAAGAGACATACATTTGTTGGAACTTCCCTGGTGGTGCAGGGGGTGAGAACCCATGCTCCCAATGCAGGGGCCTGGGGTTCGATCCCTGGTTGGGGAACTAGATCCCACATGCATGCTGCAACTAAAAGTTCTCATGCCATAGCTAAAAGCCCGCACGCCGCAACTAAGACCCAGTGCAGCCAAAATAAATAAATAAATATTAAAAATAAAAAAAGAAATATATATTTGTTCTTAGTTCACTCTTCCTGGCACAGAGCTCCTAAAACCGTTAGAGTTCCCTAAGTGATGAGAGCAATAAAGACGTCCTGTTTGGTTAATTTTTTTTCTGCTGCATGGCATGTGGGATCTTAGTTCCCTGACCAGGAATCAAACCAGTGCCCTCTGCAATGGAAGCGTGGAGTCCTAACCACTGGACTTCCAGGGAATTCCCCTGTTTTGTTAATGAGGTAACTTTTGGAAAGCACCTTAGAATGGGGGCTGGTTGCCAGGGGAACCAACCACATGATTAGAGGGTTGGAACTTTCAGCCCCACCCCCCTACCTCAGAGGAAGGGAGAGGGCCTGGAGATGGAGTTCAGCTGGGGAGAGTAGGGCACTCGGGAGGGCGAAGCAGCATATGCTTGGGAGGGCATAGGACAAAGCATACATTGTCCTATGCATCTCTTTCATCTGGCTGGCTGTTCCTGAGTTATATGCTTTTATAGTAAACCGGTAATCCAGTGAGTAAATGGGGTTCCTGAGTTCTGTGAGCTGCTCTAGCAAATTAATGGAACCCAAGGAAGGGGTCATGGGAACCCCTGATTTATAGCCAGTTGGACAGAAGCACAGGTAACAACCTAGACTTAAGATTGGCATATGCAAACTATTTTATATAGAATGGATAAACAATAAGGTCCTACTGTAGAGCACAGGGAACTATATTCAATATCCTGTGATAACCATAATGGAAAAGAATATTAAAAAAAGAATGTATATATATGTATAACGGAATCACTTTGCTGTACAGCAGAAATTAACACAACATTGTAAATCAACTATACTTCAAAAAAAAAAAAAAGATTGGCATCTGAAGTGGAGGGCAGTGCTGCAGGATGGAGCCCTTACCCTGTGGAATGCGATTCTATCTCTGGGTAGGTAGTGTCAGAATTGAGTTGAATTGTAGGACCCACAGCCGCTCTCCAAGAATTGCTTGGTGTGGGGATAACCCCACCCACGCGCTGGAATTGGGTGGTAGAATTTTAGTACTTCAGTCACCCCTTGCTTCGGTATCCACAGGAGATTGGTTCCAGGTTCCCCCCCCCTTCAGATAACAACATCTGGGGATGCTCAAGTCTCTCATCTAAAATGGCGTAGTAGTTTCATATAACCTACTGCGCATCTTCCTGTATACCTCAGATCATCTCTAGATTGCTTACGATACCTAATAAGATGCAAATGTTATATAAATAAGTAGCTGTCAGCTCAAGGCAAATTCAAGTTTTGCTTTTTGGAACTTTCTGAATTTATTTATTTATTTATTTATTTATTCTGCACTGCACGGCTTACTGGATGTTAGTTCCCCAACCAGGGATTAAATCCGGGCCCCCAGCAGTGGAAGCATGGGGTTCTAACCACTGGACCACCAGGGAATTCTCTGGAATTTTTTAAAAAATATTTTTGATCTGTGCTTGGTTGATTCCTGACTATTATTATTTCCACCTGTCACAGGAGGAAACTGAGGCACGGGGAGCCCAAGGAGCTTCCCTGAGACCTCACAGCTCATCAGTAGCAGCCTGGACCCAAAATCCTTCTTCTTTATTCCTTTCTATATAGTGAGACATTTTTAAGACATGTTCCTTTCTATATAGTGAGACATTTTTAAGACATTTTTAAGACATGAACATGTCTTAAAGGTTTTCTTTTTAGCTAGAATAAGGCAGGACTATATAGACAGTAGAGGAAAAAGCTCATTCACAGAACCTTCAGTCACATCTCACTGAGCCTCCAGGTCCCCCTCTGTAAAAAGGGACAAATTCTAATTTTTTTAAAAAATAAATTTATTTATTTATTTTTGGCTGTGTTGGGTCTTCGTTTCTGTGCGAGGGCTTTCTCTAGTTGCGGCGAGCGGGGGCCACTCTTCATCACGGTGCGCGGGCTTCTCACTGTCGCGGCCTCTCCCGTTGCGGAGCACAGGCTCCAGACGCGCAGGCTCAGTAGTTGTGGCTCACAGGTCCAGTTGCTCCGCGGCATGTGGGATCTTCCCAGACCAGGGCTCGAACCCGTGTCGCCTGCATTGGCAGGCAGATTCTCAACCACTGCGCCATCAGGGAAGCCCCCAAATTCTAATTTTTAAAAAAGAGTTTTGAGGGAGCTTCAAGGATGGCGGCATCCACGGCACTGACTCTGCAGGAGAGCCCCAGCATGAAAAAAGCAGTGTCGCTGATAAATGAAATAGATATAAGAAGACTTCCACGATTGCTCACCCCAATTCTTCAAAAACTTCGCCTGAAGGCTGAGAATAGTTTCAGTGAAGAAGAGGAAGAAAGACTCCAAGCTGCATTTTCTCTAGAGAGACAAGATCTTCACCTAGTTCTTGCAACAATATCATTCATTTTAGAACAGGCCGTATATCACAACGTGAAGCCAGCTGCTTTGCAGCAGCAGTTAGAGAACATTCATCTTAGACAAGACAAAGCAGAAGCATTTGTCAATGCTTGGTCATCTATCGGTCAAGAAACAATTGAAAAGTTCAGGCAGAGGATTCTCGCACCCCAGAAGCTGGAGACGGTCGGATGGCAGCTTAACCTTCAGATAGATGGCTCACTCTGCCCAAGCAAAACTAAAATCTCCTCAAGCTGTGTTATAGCTAGGAGTGAGCAATGAAGAGTCGAAGAGCCTGAAGGAAGTTCTTGTGGAATTCAGTCACAAGGAATTGTTTGATTTCTATAACAAGCTTGTGACCATACAAGCACAGCTGGATTCCCTTACAGGATGTTCTCCAAGACTTGTTTCTCTATACACTCCTGCCACCTTATTATTTTGCACTGAAGATAAACGGCCAGGTTGTGTTTTCTGAAGGATTCATTAGCTTTCTTCTTGTAAATTATATGGCTTATTGCTTCTTATCACAGTAACGGCCAAGGAAGATCACTGTTCTGAGTACAGATGTTCTAATATACATTCTCTAGTTCTGTGAGCCAACAGCAAGCAATTGTTAAGAACACTTCTGTTTTAAAGGAAACAAAAGTGAATATCGTATTGTTTTTACTGTCCTATTTTTGCTTTATTGCCTGACCTTTTTGTTTTTTACATACTTGATGATACTTTTATGTATCAAGAAGGGTCCATGGATACAAAGTGTAATGTGTACCTTAGGACACAGAACTTCATTAATTACAATAATAAAAATAAGAAAGTAGCCACATTCAAAAAAAAGTTTTTTATTGGAGTATAGTTGATTTACAATGTTGTGTTTCAGGTGTACAGCAAAGTGAATCAGTTATACATATATCCACTCATTTTTAGATTACTTTCCCATATAGGCCATTACAGAGTATTGAGTAGAGTTCCCTATGCTATACAGTAGGTCCTTATTAGTTATCTATTTTATATATAGTAGTGTGTGTATGTTAATCCCAACCTCCCACTTTATCCCACCCACCCACCCCTTATGGGACAAATTCTACTTGAGGTGCAATGAGAGGGCTTCTTAGAAAGGAAGATGACTCCAGCCAGCCCCGGAGAATCTGAAACAGCAGGCTAGGGTCGGAAGCTGAGTGAGGCCCCCACAAAGGGGACTGGGACTGCACTTGTCAGAGATACCAGCCCAGGTAAGTTCCCAGATGGCTCCTGCCCAAGGTCTTGGCTGGGTCAAAACTACCTCTGTGGGAGGGTGTGGTTCCTGCCTGTCTGGCCTCCATTCCATCACATTGGGTTAAAACCACAGCTCCCTCCCACAGCTATTTTCCCTTTGCGGACCACCCTCCACTTCTTCTCATTCTAGGAGGTTTGGAGAGAGGTCACACCACCCTCTGGCCACCGGAGTGGGCATGTGGGACTCAGGCTTCACAAATCAGAGCATTCCTTCTTCCCCAACCATTGTGATTGGCTCAGGGACTGGCCTGTGACCCGAGCCAGCCAATGAGAATCAGCCATAGACTTTGGGGAATTATTTGGAGGGGGGGTGTTCTCTTTCTGCTGAGCGGCTGAGTTGGGAGGATATCAGCCGGCAACCACCTATCTTTGCCAAAGCAAACGCAAAGTGGAAAGCAAAGCAAAGCTACGTGGTCAAGAGAGGAGGCTGACGACATTGGGTGAGCACCTGAGTCAAGCTATACCTAAAGCATACCAACATTTGGGCTCAATCTGGGTTGAGGTGTGATTTGACTGTTACTTATCACCAAACAGGTCATGACTGATACAGAACTCAAGTGGGACAGAACCAGGCTCTGTGAAGTTCCAGATGTTTGCTTTCCTCCCTCACCTCTAAGGGTAACCCAGGAAAGTGCGGCACTTTAGGAAATAAGGCTGTGGCGTCAGCCATGTGATCAGAGCAGGAACAAAGTCACACAAGCCATCCATGTGTGGGGCACCCACCTGCAGGTCCTGATGGGGAAGCACCTACCTTTCCCCCACTCATCTTTGCCCCATTTACCTGTGGACTGTGCTTCTCCCACAGAGCGGGGATGAGCCTCTGGACTGTCTTGTACTCCACAGGAATCTCATACACATGCAGGTCCACGCTGTCACCGAGCCCCAGCTTCTCCAGCTCCTGGGAGCAAGAGCAGAGGAAATATGGCATTAGGTCAGGGCTGCAGGGATAACTAGATCCCTGGGGACAGAGTGACCTATCCTCAGAAGACAGGCGGGGTTCCTGACTCACCGTGCGGAGCGGGAAGGCACATGCGCTGGCCTATCCCAAAGCTCCTCCCTCAGCCCCTTCCCCACCCACTCTCTCAGCATCTCCGTGGGCAGCAGCATGATACCATGGCCTCTGAGGCTAGTCTCCTGGATATGCACCCTGCCTGTGGGGGGAAGGGCAGTGACTTGGGCAAGTCACTCAACCTCTCTGTGCCTCAGTTTCCTCATCTGTAAAATGGGGATAATAAAGTACTTACTTCACAAGGTAGTTATAACAAATGAAGGAACTAATTCACGCTAAAGAGTTCCAAGCAATGTTTGGCATACTGTAGGGACTCGAATAATGTTGACTACCATGACTACTATTATTTTTGTTGTTCGTTATTACGCTCTCCCTTTGTTACACCTGTTAAGAATTATTTATAGACTTGGTGCATGGTAGATAGCAGGGTCTCAACATATATTTACAGATGGACCCAACTCCTTAGGGAGCCTCTAACCACCTCAGGAATGAAGGGGTTTAAGAACATCATGAATTATAAACAAAAATGGGCTATGATGACCCCAAAGTTCATAGCAGCACTATTTACAATAGCCAAGACATGGAAGCAACCTAAATGTTCATCAACAGATGAATGGATAAAGAAGATGTGATATATACATAAATGGAATATTACTCAGCCACAAAAGAGAGTGAAATAGGGACTTCCCTGGTGGCACAGTGGTTAAGAATCTGCCTGCCAATGCAGGGGACATGGGTTCGAGCCCTGGTCCGGGAAGATCCCACATGCCGCCGAGCAACTAAGCCTGTGCACCACAACTACTGAGCCTGCGCTCTAGAGCCTGCAAGACACAACTACTGAGCCCACGAGCCACAACTACTGAGCCCACGAGCCACAACTACTGAGCTCACGTGCCACAACTACTGAAACCCACGTGCCTATAGCCTGTGCTCCGCAACAAGAGAAGACACTGCAATGAGAAGCCCGCACACTGCAACGAAGAGTAGCCCTCGCTCGCTGCAACTAGAGAAAGCCTGCACGCAGCAACAAAGACCCAACACAGCCAAAAATAAATAATTTTTTTTAAAAAGAGTGAAATAATGCCATTTGCAGCAACATGGATAGACCTAGAGATTATCATACCAAGTGAAGTCAGTCAAGCAGAGAAAGACAAATACCATATGATCTCACTTATATGTGGAATCTAAAAAAAAATGATACAAATGTACTTATTTACAAAACAGAGACAGACTCACAGACCCAGAAAACAAACTGACGTTTATCAAAGGGGAAAGGGCGGGGAGGGATAAATTAGAAGTTTGGGATTAACAGATCCACACTACTATAGACAAAATAGATAACCAACAAGGACCTACTGTAAAGCACAGGGAACTATATTCACTATCTTGTAATAACCTATAATGGAAAAAATCTGAAAAAGAATATGTATACATAAGTACATACATATATATGTATATATAAATATATATCTGGGAAAAAAGGGCTATGATGGATCACCACATGCGTACTTTTCTGGGGAAATGTGGCAGAGCCCATGACTGGGCGTCCTTCCCCCAGATGGCCCACAACCCAGAGCACAGCAGACCCAGAACCAACTTTCCCGGAGGAATGATGATCTTGGCAGCTCTGGCGTCCAGGGGTGAGCAGAGACGTTCAGGGATGAAGGTTTCAGCTCAATATCAAAAACTGAGCATTCTTCATGGTAAAATTAATACCCCAAATAATGATTATCGGTCAGGCTGTTTCATATTATTCTCAGATCTCATGCAGTAATTTGGACATGCTACCACTGGCGGATGTTACAGAGTTCTATGGGCAGGTCCCAGGCGAAGCAGTTTTTGCATCTGGCCGTGCCGAATTCACTAGAGGTGAGCTCTTTTTTTTTTTTTTTTTTGTTCACGCTGCGCGGCTTGTGGGATCTTAGTTCCCTGACCAGGAACTGAACCCAGGCCCACGGCAGTGAAAGTGTGGAGTCCTAACCACTGGACCACCAGGGAAGTCCCTAGAGGTGAGTTCTTGCATCTCCTGCAGCAGCTGCAGGATTTCTTTCTCTGGTTGCCTTGACCTTCCTATACCCACGCTATGCCAAATCTGTGCCCCACTGACTGCAGTTGCTCTGGAGAGTATCCGATGCCTGGAACAGCAGGTCTTTCCTCACTGATAGATAATTCCAAATTGCTCCCCAGAGAGGTCACCTGGAGACAAGGACATCTGGAGGGTAGGTGGGGCGAGGCAGGTGTGTGTGCGGGGGGGAGTCTCAAATGCCAACACCAGGATCTGGGACCCCAGCCCTCTTGCTAAGCCCAGTTACGTGTGACATCAGGAAGCCCTCCCCGCCGGACAGAAGAGGGCAGAGCGCAAACCTGCTCCCCAAACGTGGTGCACGGTGAGCTGCAGACACTGATGGGTAGAGGGCTGGGGGGGAGGCTGGTTATATTTTGTGTGAGATCTATTTTAAAAGACGCTAAAGAGAAAACTTTGTAAACTATTTAATTTCTCCCACAATCATTTTTCTTAGTCACTAATATTTTTATTCTTCATGCTCCTTTGTCTTCTCAGCTCCCTGGAGTGTGGTGGTGGGAATCAGAGGGGACTGTCTTCAAGGGTTTATGGATTCAGAGACGAGGCAGGCCTGGTGCTCGCTGGCACACAACCATGATTCCTACCTGACCGTATTGTTTTTTACACCATTGAACCCCTGAGAAGCGCTGGAGGTTTTAGATCTGTGCTCCCTGTTTCCATTCCCGTGATTTTATCAATATTCACCCTGTTTGCGCGCGCTGCACGCCCGGAGTGATTATTTTGAATGGCCACACATTAAAAATAATAGGATGTTATAGACCACTGTTTGCTTGACGCTTGCTGGATACACCCAAGTTTTGTTTTGGCAAATTGATTTGGAGATCAAGCCCCATCTCCTCCCCAGCACTGCCCCAGCCTCCTGTCCCCCAAGGCAGCATATAAAATCACAACGCAGGCTTTCCCTGCTTCCGCTCTGCTGTGGCTCCTGCCACGCTCAGAATAAAAATCTTAACTCCCCACCATAGCCCACGATGCCCTGAGGGGTCGGGATGCTGCCCTCCTCTCCCTTTGTCCCCCTTCTGCTCACTTCTACCAACACAGCCTCCCACATACCAGACTCACTCCTGCCTCAGGGCCTTTGCACTGGCTATTCCCTCCACTTAGAATGCTCTTCCCATCACTTTCCAGTCAGTTGACTCCTTAGCCTTCATGTCTCAGCCTCCCAAGAAGACATTCTGGATGCCCAGCCTGCTTTACATGCTCTCTTGGTCCCACAGGTCAATGTCCTGGCCACGGCCCAAGATGTGCACACATTAGGTGCTGGTGAATGTCGGCTGAACAAGTGAGCAGTTCAAGCTTGGACTGAGAACAAATACAGACCCAGGTGAGCCTGGGCAAGTACCCGACCCTCCTGAGGGTGCCTTGTTTTTCTTAACTGTAAGTGGGGGTTTGGACTCACTGCTGGCTGTGACCCCTTTCCTTTTCATCCTTTCCTACATTTAAAAGTAGCTCCTCACTATTTGAAACAGCTGAAGTATCCATCACTGGATGAAAGGATATAAACAAAATGTGGTCCATCCATACAGTGGAATATTACTCAGCCATGAAAAGGAATGAAGCACTGACACATGCTACAATGTGGATGAACCTTGAAAACATCATGCTGCATGAAAAAAGCCAGACACAAAAGGTCACATATTATATGACTCTGTTTATGTGAAATGTCCAGAACAGGCAAATCCACAGAGACAGACAGCAGATCAATGGTTGCCAGGGGCTTGGGGACTGGGGATGGGGAGTGACTGCTAACGGGGACAGGATTTCCTTTTTGGATGATAAAAATGTTCTGGAATTAAATAGAGGTGGTGGTTGGACAACACTGTGAATGTAATAAATGCCACTGATTTGTATACTTTAAAATAGTTTTATACTATGCAAGTTCATCTCAATTTTTTTAAAAAGGAAAAAAGCAGCTCTTAATTGCATGGATGGTGGAGGGTAGGAATCAGGGGTGGAGCCTCTAGAGCCAGGTGACCAGGTTTGTTCTCCCTCCCCTCCCCCCACTCCCTGGCTGGGTGACCCTGGGTAAGTCACTCAACCTCTCTGTGCTTTAGCGCCCTCATCTGTAAATGGGTGAACAGTAGTACCCATGTCACAGGGAGAAAAAATAAAACAATAGAAGAAACTAGAAAAAATAAAACAATGTTAAATTATATTTTAAAACAATGCGTTTCCTTTAAAAAAAATCCAAAAAAATCCAAAAAAAAATCCAAAATTTCTGCCTAATATGGCGTAAGTGAAAAAAAAATAGACAAAATGTGTAAAATAACAGTTTTCAGACGTGGAGTTGAGGAGTCAAAGCTGAGGTTCTAGAAAGTGTAAGAAGGCTACAGTTTGCAGAGTGGAGTCATGGACAGGAGGTACCTGGGGGGAAGAGGAAGTAGGGGGAGGGAGAGGAGGGGGGAGGGGAAGGGGAGGAGGGAAGTAGGTAGAGAGAGTGTGTAGAGAGGGAGAGAGGAAGAGAGAGGGAGAGAGAGGGAGGAAGAGAGAGAGAGATCAATCTAGAAGTTGATCCAGAGATCTTTCGAGAGTCCGAGGACTGATGGGTTTACACGCATGCAGAGGCCAGGGATAGAGCCACTTGAAAGGAACAGAGCGAACAAGCCTCCGAGCTCACACCAGGTTGGAAATACTTGTTCCCACCAGCCAGAGTGGAAAAACTTCACAAGGAAGTGGAGAAAAATTAGCCCCAGAGCGGAGACTGCTCTGGTTCTGCCTAACAAAACTGAACAGCAAGCCTGGAAAGGAACTGTTTCCAGTAGCTTAATTGTATCCCAGAACAAAGATCAAGAATATTTTGAGGAAATACAAAAGGATACAGCATGCCACAGGTAAAATTCACAAGGTCTGGCATCCGTTGAAACTTACCAGGCATGCAAAGAAGCCAAAACCTACCACCCATAATGAAGAGAAAAATCAATCAATAGAAACAGGACCGGGGGCTTCCCTGGTGGCGCAGTGGTTAAGAATCTGCCTGCCAATGCAGGGGGCACGGGTTCAAGCCCTGGTCCAGGAATCCCACATGCAGCGGAGCAACTAGGCCCGTGAGTCACAACGACTGAAGCCCACATGCCACAACTACTAAAGCCCGAGCACCTAGAGCCCAAGCTCCGCAACAAGAGAAGCCACTGCAATGAGAAGCCCGCGCACCGCAACAAAGAGTAGTCCCCGCTCGCCACAACTAAAGAAAGACCGCACGCAGCAACGAAGACCCAACGCAGCCAAAAATAAAATAAATAAATATTTTTTAAAAAGAAAGGAAAAAACCCTGCTATGTAATCATTGTAAATATAAATTTAAAAAAGAAAAGAAAAGAAACAGGACAAGGGAATTCCCTGGTGGTCGAGTGATTAGGATTTCAGTGATTAGGATTTCACGCTTTCACTGCCGATGGCCCGGGTTCAATCCCTGGTCAGGAAACTAAGATCCCTCAAGCCACGTGGCATGGCCAAAAAAAAAAAAAAAAGAAAGAAAGAAAGAAAGAAAAAGAAAAGAAACAGGACCAGAAACAACACAGATGGTAGAATTAGTAGATAAGGACATGAAAATAGTTGGTATATATATATGTATATTTTTTTGCGGTACGCGGGCCTCTCACTGTTGTGGCCTCTCCCGTTGCGGAGCGCAGGCTCTGGACGTGCAGGCTCAGCGGCCATGGCTCACGGGTCTAGCCTCTCCGCAGCACGTGGGATCTTCCCGGACCGGGGCACAAACCCGTGTCCCCTGCATCGGCAGGCGGACTCCCAACCACTGCACCACCAGGAAAGCCCCAAATAGGCTAGACCTTTTTTTTTTTTTTTTTAGTTGGAATATTTTTAAAAAGCCAGACAGATCAAGTTTGAAGCCCCCTCACCCTGAGTCTGGGTCCCATTCCCATACTTCAGAAGAAAGTACTGTTAACAGCACACACATCCATGCAGACCTATTTCTATCCCTTCTACACACCTATCCGAGAAAACACATAGTATTTCATTTTACATCAATTGCATCCTTCAGCAACTATGCTTTCTCCACTCAGCAGTTGGTTCTGGAGATCTAGCTACATTATTACATGTAAATCTTGTTCCTTTCCCTTTTCCCTGCTGCATAATATTCCATCTCAGAAATTAGCTGGATTTAAACATTCCCCTACACTGGAATATTTAAGTGGCTTCCAATTTTCCTCAGTTTTAAGCCATACTGCATCAAGCATCCTTGTGCACATTCCTCGCACCCATGTGTGAAGCATAAATGCTAAAAAGTGACCTGGTTGCACTGCAAGATCAGAATATGTATGCTAGTGAGTGATACTATCAAATTGAAGCCTTCTTTTCTTTTCTTTCTTTCTTTTTTTTTTTCTTTTGGCCACACCACAAGGCTTGCGGGATCTTAGTTCCCTGACCAGGGATTGAACCCGGGTCACAGCAGTGAAAGCCCAGAATCCTAACTACCAGGCCACCAGGGAACTCTTGAAGTCTGCCCTTCTGACCTCAGACTCAGTATATACTAGAGGTAGGGGAAAAACTTAAGGGTTTATAAATGAAACTTCCCTTAATCCCCAAAAGGAGACCCAGTGAGCTCTTTTCCATCTTAAAAACAAATTCAATGGCACCAAAAGTACAGACAATAAAAGAAAAAATTAGAGAAATTAAGATTTCATAAAAATGAAAAAAAAATTGTGAATCAAAGGACGCAATAAATAGAACGAAAAGACAGCACCTGGGGTGAAAGAAAATATTTGCAAACCGCGTATCTGACAAGGGATCTATATCTAGAATACAGTTGACCCTTGAACACCACGGATTTGAACGGCATGGGTCCACTTATATGCAGATTTATTTTCAACAGTAAATACTACAGCACCACACAATTCGAGCTTGGTTGAATCTGCAGATGCGGAACTGTGGATATGGAGGAACAAAGCATATGGAAGACTGACTGTAAGTTACAGATGGGTTTTCCACTGTGCAGAAGGTAGGTGCCCCTAATGCCCAAGTTGTTCAAGGGTCAACTGTATATAAAGAATGCTTACAACTCAATAATAATAATAAAAACCTAACAACTTAACTTTAAAATGGGCAAAGGACATGAATAGACATTTGTTCAAAGAAGCTACACAAGTGGCCAATAAGCATAAGAAAAGACGCTCAACATTATTAGTCATTAGGGAAATGCACACCAAAACCACAGTGAGATATTATTTCACACCCACCAGGATATCTTAAAAAAATGGAAAGTAACAAGTGTTGGCAAAGATGCGGAGAAATCGGAACACTTGTGCACTGCTGGTGGGAATGTAAAATGGTGCAGCCCCTGTGGAAAAACAGCTTGGTGGTTCCACAAAAAATTAAACATAGAATTACCATATGATCCAGCAACTCCACGTCCAGGTATATATCCAAAAGAACTGAAAGCAGGATCTTGAACAGATATTTGTATATCCTTGTTCATAGCAGCATTATTTACAATAGCCAAAAGATGGAAACAACCCATATGTCCATCAGCTAATGAATGGATTAATAAAATTTGGTATATCCATACAACAGAATGCAATTCAGCCTTAAAGAAGAAGGAAATTCTGACAGATGCTACAACGTGGATGAACCTTGAAAACATTATGCTGAATGAAAGAAGCCAGACACAGAAGAACAAAAGCTGTATGATTTCACTTATATGAGGTCGCTAGAGCAGTCAGATTCATAAAGACAGAAAGTAGAATGACGGGCGCCAGGGACTGGGGGGAGGGAAGAATGGGCAGTTAGTGTTTAATGGGGACAGGATTTCATTTTGGGAAGATGAACAAGCTCTGGAGACGGATGATGGTGACGGGCGCACAACAGTGTGAATGTACTTAATGCCACTCAGCTGTACACTTACAAATTGTTCAAATAGTAAATTTTATGTTATGTATATTTTATCACAATTTGAAAAAGAGAAAGCAGGAAGCTACAGTCTATATCAGTCTCCTTACCTTTGAATGGCTCCCTGAACACAGACCCTAAAGGCATCTGCTGTGTGCTGACACCAGGGGCTCTCAGAAGCCTGTTAAATTTTTTTTTTTAATGTGAACTTTTTTTTTTTTTTTTTTGTGGTACACGGGCCTCTCACTGTTGTGGCCTCTCCCGTTGCAGAGCACAGGCTCCAGACGCGCAGGCTCAGCGGCCATGGCCCACGGGCCCAGCCTCTCAATGGCATGTGGGATCTTCCTGGACCAGGGCACAAACCCGTGTCCCCTGCATCGGCAGGCAGACTCTCAACCACTGCGCCACCAGGGACTCCCTGAACCACTTTTTAAAAAGTCTTTGTTGAATTTGTTACAATATTGCTTCTGTTTTATGTTTTTGTGTTTTGGGCCGTGAGGCATGTGGGATCTTACCTCCCCAACCAGGGATTGAACCCGCACCCCCTGCATTGGAAGGCAAAGTCTCAACCACTGGATTGCCAGGGAAGTCGGTCAGGAGCCTCTTAACAGGAAGACAAACAGCTTCCCTCGGGCCTCTGCCCCTGAGTCCAGGATCTGAGCACATTACTCCCTGCAGCCCAAGCCGTTCCCTGTGCACCAGACTCTCTCCATTGGAGATTTTGAATTTGGCTCTTTACCAACTGTACTTCATTTGTTGAAAGCTGGGAACTGCCAGATTCCATTTTGTTGTTGTTGTGGGGTTTTATTTGTTTTGTTTTGTTTTTTGTTTTTTTGCGGTACGCGGGCCTCTTGCTGTTGTGGCTTCTCCCGTTGCGGAGCACAGGCTCCGGACGCGCAGGCTCAGCGGCCATGGCTCACGGGCCCAGCCACTCCGCGGCATGTGGGATCTTCCTGGACCGGGGCACGAACCCGTGTCCCCTGCATCGGCAGGCAGACTCTCAGCCACTGCACCACCAGGGAAGCCCCAGATTCCAATTTTAAATCCTCCACAACTTTCTGGAATTCCTTTCTGCCTTTTCTCTCAATCTCAATGGAAAACCTAAAATCTACGGAGTATGGGACTTCCCTGGAGGTCTAGTGGTTAAGACTCTGAGCTTCTACTGCAGGGGGCTCAGGTTCAATCCCTGGTTGGGGAACCAAGATCCCACACGCCGTACAGCATGGCCAAAAAAAAAAAAAAAGAAAGAAATGAAATGAAGTGAAATAAAATAAAATCTACAGAGTAAATATCCACTTCCAAGCCCTCCACACACACATAATTTGCAGGAATTTCAAATTCCCAACTGCCTGGGCAGGAGGAAGGACCCAGATATGTGAAGGCACCCAATCTGGGGTCCTCCTCGTTTCCCTTAAATGATGAACTATGTCCCTTTATCAGGATCTTGAACACGTAGGGGAAATGGGGATACAAAAACTTTTAATTTTTAAGGAAAGTGGGGACTTCCCTGATGGCACAGTGGTTAAGAATCCGCCTGCCAATGCAGGGGACACGGGTTCAAGCCCTGGTCTGGGAAGATCCCACATGCCGCAGAGCAACTAAGCCTATGCACCACAACTACTGAGCCTGCGCTCTAGAGCCTGCGAGCCACAACTACTGAGCCCACGAGCCACAACTACTGAGCCCACAAGCCACAACTACTGAGCCCACATGCAACAACTACTGAAGCCCACGTGCCTATAGCCTGTGCTCCGCAACAAGAGAAGACACTGCAATGAGAAGCCCGCACACTGCAACGAAGAGTAGCCCCCGCTCGCTGCAACTAGAGAAAGCCTGCACGCAGCAACAAAGACCCAACACAGCCATGGAAAGGAGTGAAGCATTGATTCATGTTACAACAGGGACGGACCTTGAAAATGTTATGCTGAGTGAAAGGAGACATAAAAGGCCACATTCAATTATGTTTTCAAAAGTGAAAAAGAAAAAGTGAGCACTTGGCCCAAAGAGGCTAAAGTCAAACACACTTGGCTTGGGCTTCCCTGGTGGCGCAGTGGTTGGGGGTCCGCCTGCCGATGCAGGGGACGCGGGTTCGTGCCCTGGTCCGAGAGGATCCCTCGTGCCGCGGAGCGGCTGCACCCGTGAGCCATGGCCGCTGAGCCTGCACGTCCGGAGCCTGTGCTCCGCCAACGGGAGAGGCCCCAGCGGTGAGAGGCCCGCGTGCCGCAAAAAACAAAAAAGTTCCTATAAAAGGGTTTCATCTTCAAATAATTCATGGAAAAGGCTCTGACAAGTACAGGTTTCTGGTAACTGACTATACTGCTGAACTGAATGAATAAGCATTTTCAGAACTCTAATGGAAAAGTGATGAATTCATAAAAGTGCTAACAAAAGACCAAGATGAAAAACAATTAATTACATGGGACTGAGTGAACTGATGAGGATGATTATAATTTGTGTGACTTTCTGTTTGAATAAAAAAATAAAGTTTAAAAAAATGCATTTCCAAAAAGTGAGCCTGAAACCAAAAAGGAAAGAAGTGCTCAAGAATGATACAGGAGCCAGCCTGAAGGGGCTGCCACGGGCCAAATCTGGGACAATTGGAACATCAAAATTAAGAGAGAAGGATGTAAGAACCTATACAGGAAAAGAATCTGAAAAATAATAGATATATGTATATTTATAACTGAATCACTTTGCTGTAGACGTGAAACTAACACAACACTGTAAACCAACTATACTCCAATATAAAATAAAAATTAAAAAAAAATTAAGAGATTATCATCTGTTGAAGACAGTACCCATGAGTCCACGCAGATACAAATAAACTCACAGAAGGTCTTAAAAAGTGTCGAAGGTAAGATGGAATTAGAAAACCATCATTTGGCAAGCATCATACTAAAATAATAACTGATTCAGGTGAGACTCACCAGGGGATGCTAATATGGTCTCAAAGCATCTCTTTACAGGGTCTCAAAGTATCTCTCTATGGATACTTTTTCATCACAAAGGGCAAGAGAATAACTTTGCAAAGAAGAAATCCATCAGACCTCACCTTTAGCAAGTGATCAAGGTCAATGATACCAAGAATGGGACACAGCAATATAACCAGTGCCTCCTGATATGATGCACGGAGAAGGACACAACATTACTTCTGTCGGATTCCTGCCCCCAATACACACGCAGCCTCCATCTAGCCATGAGGAAACACCCTGACGGACACTCTCCGAAGGATTGAGCAGTTCTTAACAAACATGTCATGCCGTGAGACACAAAGGAAGACTGAGGAATTTTCCAGACCACAGGGGATTAAAGAAATGGGACAACTGAACCCTACCTATAATCTGGAACTTTCTTCTGCTGTGAAGGACATTAACAGGGTGGTTGGCAAATCTGAATAAGGTCTGTAGATTATAGAATTGTATCAATGTCCAATAAGCCTGATTTTGATAACTGTGCTGAGGCTGTGTTTTAGGAAACACACGGTGACTTATTTAGGGATAGAGGAGTATCATGTCTGCAACTGACCCCTAAATGACACAGAGCACGACAGTTCCTCAAAATATTAAACACAGAATTACCATAGGATGCAGTCATTCCACTTCAGGGTCTATACCCACAAGGACTGAAAGCAGGATCTTGAAGAGATATTTGTAGGCCCATGTTCATGGCTGCATTATTCGTAAGAGCTAAGATGCAGAAGCAACCCGAGTGTCTCCTGACCAATTAATAGATAAGCAAAATGTGGTATATACAGCTTGCGACCAGGCAATGGGATATATATCAATCTTCAAGAGGAAGGAAATTCTGACACATGCTACAACACGAATGAACCTTGAAAACATTATGCTAAATGAAATAAGCCAGGCGCAATAGCACAAAACTGTATGCTTGCATTTATATGAGGTCCCTAGTGTAGTCAGATCCATAGAGACAGAAAGGAGAATGTGGTAGCTGCCAGGAGCCGGGAGAGTGAGGAATGAGCAGTTAGTGTTTAATGGGGACAGTGTTTCAGTTTAGGAAGATGAAAAAGTTCTGGAAACCAATGATGGTGATGGCTGCAAAACAATGTGAAGGTACTTAATGCCACTCAACTGTACACTTTATAATAATGGTTAAGGTGGTAAAGCTTATGTTATATATATTTTACCACAGTTTAAAAAATGACTTGGAAGTCAGAAAAAATTTTAAACTATATTTATCTACCTACGTATTTATCTATAGAGAAAGAGCAAATGTAATATAATGTTAACACTTGGGGAACCTGGGTGTGAAAGGACTTCTTTGTCTTCCTCTCCTGCCGTGGCTGGGAGGAGAGATCTCCAGCAAAGACATCTCAGCATAAGGTAAATAATCTCATCTATCTTTATATCCTGTCAACCACGACCCAACTTTTTCTTACCCTCCTGTCCCCCACAGCTTGAAAGTTCCCTGCCCCCTCCCGTTTCTTTTCCGCATGGCCCTGGCAGTGCTTTCTGGCAACATGTTGAAAGTCCAGTAATGAAAAGAATCCATCCCCCAGGTTAAGTGAGGACTTAAAAGGATCATCTTTATTTGTTCAGAGTTTCACTCAGGGAGTTATCCCCAAAGCTGTCCACGGGACAGGCCACCCATATGCCCAGGCAAGTCAATTTGGTGGAAGAATCTCTATGGGCAGGGGGGTGGGGTACTGAGGATGCTACTAACTCGGTTAGTGACCAAGCCAAGGAACCCTCTATACGTCGCAGTAACCCTCCCGGTGGCCACCATGACATGTGATACGCCAAGGTCGGACCCCCAGCTCAGGGCAGCAGCCCCGCCTTATGGATCCTGTCTCTGCCCCTCTCCCTTCACCCAGCAGAACAGGCGCTGCCCGCCCAGAGTAACTCAAGGGTCTCTCCCACTGGGTGATGTTTACCAAGCATTAGTGGGAAGAATCGCCCACATCGACTTTTGACGGTAGGAAATGACCTGGTGCCACCAGGGAGCCATGGAGTGAGTCACCTTCTTGTCCTAACCTTTCCTCCTCATGTCCTCTGGGTCCCCACCTACCCCCTCCCCATCTGGGGGAAAAAATAAACTAAGAAACCCACCATCAAAGAAATACACACACCCCATGGCCAGCATCCCCACAGAGAGGCGTCCGCATGCTCGCTAGAGACCCTGAGAGGGGCATCCTTGTTGCTTTACTCTTGGGGAGCAAACCCTGAAGCCCCCAGTGTCAGTGCCAATGGGAGGAGGGGTGGGTCGGGAAAGGAGACAGTTGTCCCCCCGCCACACACACACACACACACACACACACACACACACACACACACACACACACACACACACACACACACACACACACACACACACACACACACACACCAATACAGGGTGAGGAAAAGCAGCCGGTGCCAGAGGAACACACCACCCCATTCATTTCTTTGCAGCTTGAGACCAGACAAAACTCATCTGCGGTGACGGAGCTCAGGAAGCAGCTGAGGAGCGATGGGGGGCGGGGGGTGGGGTAGCAGGAAAGAATGTTCTGGGTTGATGGGAATCAACCACCTTGATCGAAGTATTGGTGACATGGGCATAAATACTTTTCACCAAAGTGATGGGGGCACTGAAGATCTGTACATGTTTTTATACAAATGATTCCCCAATTTTAATAAGGGCAATGGTGGGGGAGGAGCAGCTGTACCATTCATCTGAAGTTAAGAGAAGTAGGTGGCCCGTAATCAAGCGAAATTCTTGGCCTCTGACCACTTTCTGCTCCAGAAGGACTGGACAGTTCTCCTGGGGGGAGGGTAGCAGCGCACCCCAAGTCCCACGACAATCTGCAGCCAGCACAGCCACAAGCACAGACTGTGAAAGTAACAGGGCTTGTGCGCCCCAGACAACACATTGTCTACACCCCATCTACCTGACAAGACCCTGCCGCGCGGCTGCGTCTGACCGATTCCCTTGACCCCATGACAAAGACCCGCTTTGTTCCCTGGTTAATATCCTTAGCAGGTCTGTCTAGACTCACTGTGGCAGTAATTGTCCTGTGACCCGACTCCTCCTTGCCCCACTTGGGCAGAGAAGGCTACAGTTGGCCCCAAGCCAAGGGAGTCCAAGCCCTCAACACCCACCTGCGCCTCCTAGGGCGAGAAAGACCCGCAGCCAGCATCCCACTCCCACCACCCAAGACCTGCGGGGAGACAGGACACTTGAAAAATGCAGTCCCTCCTGTGTGGGGTGCCAGGGGCAGCGGCATTTTTTCCTGGGAAAGAGGAAAGGAGGGGTGCCCCTCTGTCCCCAGGACTCCCACCTCCAGAATGTGGCTGGTGGGAAACAGTTCACTCTCTGCTGGGGCGCCAGTTCACCCAGGGCATGAAGAAGGAAGGTCAGATAAGAGAGAGAGGAGAGAGACAGAAAGAGAGAGAGAGAGAGAGAAGGAGGTGGGGGAGGGAGAGAGTCAGGAAGAGACAGAGACCCAGAGAGAGATAGAGGCACCCAGAGAGAGACTGAGAGTGACAGAGAAACAGAGAGAAGGGGAGAGACAGACAGAGAGAAGTGAGTTGGTCCCTGGCAGAGGAGAAGGAGTTCCTTCCACAGGTGGCAACTCGAGCTTCAGAAAAATCAGTTGGGACAGGAAGTAACGGCTGCTCGCTCTGCCTCACCAAACACCCATCCTCAGCTTGAGGTGACAGACATCAATGGTTGCCCACAACTCATGTCTGGACCACACCAAGAACACTCTGAGGCATATTTTCTTGAGGGACGGATTTGACCCATCCAATGACTACACCCTTTCCATGGGCAAATCTGTTTTATCCAGGGTAACTGAAAAGCACCACCAGCGGCTGGCTCCTAGCCACCCCATGGGTGGGTCCGGCAGATGCTCTGCTGTGCAGAAGGCATGGGACCCAAGTGCAATTCCAATGACACCAAGTTCTAGAACAGGTAAAACACACCTATGGAGGCCATAAAGTCAGCAGAGAGGTTTACACCTGGGAGTGGGGTTGGCGGGTGGAGTGGGAGTAGCTGGCAAAGGACACAAGGGGCTTCTGCAATGGGGACGAACAGAGAAGGGGCTGAGAATGTTCTAGGTCTTGATCTGGACTCAGGTGCTGCGGAGGTACACGTGTCAAATTTCATGGGCTAACACTGCTGTGCGCACTCAGGGTATGTATGGGCAACTCCAGTTTTTGCTGTTGTTGCTTTTTTAAGGGAAACAATTGGATCTGGGAAGGTTGGCATTTTTTAGCTGGGGAATGGTGGAGAATTCTCTCTTCTTGTCTCATAGAGTTGAGGAAGAAAACTGAAAGTCTTCTAGAGGTGAGGTCTGGAGGGATGGGTGACTGAAATATAAGGGGTACGTCCCCACTGGCAGCAGGATGAAAAGCTGCCATCCTCCACCATCCGAGTCCCAAAGCTCGGAGAGATTTCCAAAGATTGTTTAATTGATTTTTCTCCTATTTAGATGCAGATCATAGTGTCTGGGGCCCAGGAATTCAGACACACGGCTTTGTGTCCACTCAGCCCCGTGAAGACTCCTGTCTGAAACTCGCACAAAGCCAGACACACACGTCTTCAGAAACACGCTGTTTCCTTTTTGTCTGGGGCTCCAGGGAGCGGGTGCGACGAGCGGGGCCTCAGACATGCTCCCATCTGCGGAATCCCGGGGATCCTGTCCCTCTGTTCCGCTAGCAAAGTGGGGTGAAAATTTGTAAAAAGGGAGAGGAATGTGGCCAAGATTTTGAGGGCTGGAAGAAGGGTAACAAAAAAGGTGGGGCACCCCAACTGGGAATAGACACACTGAGGTTTCGGCTTGGATTTTTCTCCGAATTCAGGGCTCTGGAGTGGAAAGCAGGGGATGCTTTAAATCAAGAAGCTAATGGGCTAGGATTAACACGAGCTTGGCTCTGGTCCGTGCAGATCTGATTTATATAAGGAGGAAACTTTTCTCTCTTTCTCTCTGCCCATTGTTCCCCAGTCTGTCCCTCCAAATGCCCCAGCTGACAAAGAAACTGGAAGGCTCAGGACAGCGGGAGAGACCTCCTCCCCCGCAATATGCAGCCTTTGCTTCCTCCAGCTGCCAGGAAGCAACACTGAGGGTCACTGCACCCCCTCTACAAGGTTAATACATCCCCCAATATCCCTGCCTGGTCCCCCAAAACCTGGCTGTGGCATGGGATACTTCCGAAGAAATGCCACTCTGGTTTCTGAGCTGGATGACCTCAGATAACTCTCTCTGTGCCTCAGTTTCCTCATCCATAAAGTGGGCACAAGAATAACTGCACCTAAGGGTTGCTGGGAGAATTCAGCATGCTGGGCAGCAAAAAACACTTGGCGCAGAGCAAGCACTCAACAAACGCAAGCTACAGTGGTAACTATCTGAGAGGAAGTGTATATCAGACTTAAATATCTCTCAGGAAGCTTCACAGGAGACATTCTCTTCGTACGTTACTTCCTTTCTTTGGTGTCAAGTATTTCCAGGGGAAGCCCAGCCCCAAGCCTGATTCCTCCCCTCTGGATCCAGTTACCTGGACTGCAATCCAGCTGGCATTCACAGTGTGTTCCCCAAAAGGGCCGAACCCTGAAAAAAATAAGAAAAGCAGCATGTCACCACCCAGCGGCCCCTCCTGGCCTGCCCAGGGCCAGGCTGCTGCTTTCATCCAGGAGAATGGAGCAGGGAGCTTCAGGAGCAGCTGCCACCTGGGACAATGTCGGGGGCCTGGTCCCAAGTTTGGGGTGCACCCAGTGGCCCTTCAGAGCCCTCCATCACACAAACTTGTCTGCTCTTAACAGAATCTGTGAGTCCTTTCTCGTCCTCACTTTCACCTGACCTTCATGCCCAGCAAGAGGCCAGTGCCCTCCTTTTGCCCCAGAAAAGGCTGGCCTTGCTCCCTTCCCGATTTCTTCCCCTATCCTTGACCCCTAAATATAATATAATTTTATCACTGTCTTTGTGCCTCCTCCCTGGACTCTGGAACTGCAGGGCCATAGGCGGTCTGTGAATCATCACCTGATAAGGAACGGCCCTTAAGGGATGCATGTGTGTATCTCCCAGGTCAGGCTGTTCAGACATCATCCCACCACCCTCCTCCCTACTCACTCAAACTCCAGGCCCCATTTACAAACCAGATTCTCACCTGAGGATGTGCTAAGTGCTCTGCATGCCCTGTGGCATTCAGCCTCCCTGTGCCTCTCTTTCAGGCACGGGTGTTTCCTGGGCCCATTTTAGAGGAGCTGGGACTGAGGTACAGAGAGGTGAAGCCAGCTGCCCAAGGTCTCACAGCAAGAAGACGGAAGAGCACGGATTCAAACACAGACCCAGGAAAGTCTGTGGCCTCCCTCTTCTAATTGCCCCCAACACACCTAAAAAATAAACCTCTCTAAAAAATAAACCTCTCTAAGAAAGGCTGTCATTGAACCATGGGTCACTCCAGTTGGGCCAAGTGTCCCAAGTGGTATCATGGCCCTGGGAGGGATGCTGTTCCCTGGATCAGCAGGGGGCCCCCAAGTAGGGTCAGAACCTCTCCACCCCTTTCCTCCTCCTGCATGGACCAAGTATGAGTCCCAGCTCAGCCACTTACAAACAAGGTGACCTCTGTGAGCCTCAGTTTCCCCCTCTGCAAAATGGAGGCAGTAAAGATTTAACGAGCTCATGCAAGAAAAATGCCCAGTCCCGTGGCTGCCTGCTGAGTCAGGACTAAAGTAATAAATAAGCAGATATAGGAGGGCTGCAGGGGAAAGTGACCCTCTGGCAACTCGACACACCTGTTTGTCAGATAAGTGGCTTCTTCCGTATTCCTGGGAATTCCAGGACCAGCCCAAACCTCCCTGGACCACAATATACCTGTTCGAACCTTAGCTGGATTTCTCACTCTGACCCTCCTGACAGGGTCAAAATACCGCACGCCCCCACGCCGACCAGAGGCCTGGCAGAAACTGACCGCACACGAGGCTCCGAGGTGGAGTCTCCTAGAGGAGAAGCAGTTAGTTTTGGGGAGTCGGTGACAGTGGGGCAGGGGTCCAGACTCACCCACAAACAGCCCGGGCAGGAAAGATTTTGACCAAGACAGTCCTTGGGACAAGTGGAAGAACGGCCGGGCACCTGAGGTTCCCCAAACTTCACCTGCCCCTGCCTGGGGGGAGCAACCCCCCATTAGCGCAGGGCTCGGGGAGCAGTGGTTGGCAAGAGATTAACTTATCACGGGGCACTTCCTGCCCGCAAATCGACCTTTGTCCCCTGGGACCGGGGGTGGTGACAAACCCGACCTCGGGAGGGGCAGGGAGGAGTCCAGTCCAGCCTGCCGGCCGGGCAGACACAAGAAACAAGCGCCCGGAGGGTCCCTGTCCCCAACCGGGGAAGGAAGGAGGCCAGAGGGGCCTGCTCCGTGTGGGGCACTTGGCAGGACACCCACGTCCTTGCCTGCCCCGACTCCTGACAGTGGGACCACAGGGGCGCCCCCTTCTCCACTTTCTCTGTTGCGCGGACTGAGCTGGGCTCCCGCGGGCGATGACATCTGCCAAACCTGGGACGACTTCTAGCACCTGCCCCACCCGGGCCACCGCGCTTCTTTCGGCCCCGCTGCCTCCGGAGCCGCCCGACCCGCCCCCGCCACGGGCCGCGGCTGCCGCGGCCGCCATCAGAGCACTACCCGCGTACCCGTCACCACCACCGCCTTCCTGGGCTGTTCCATGGCGGGCTCAGGCTGCGCCTTTGACCCACTCCTGTCCGGCCCGGCGAGCCCGTTGCTGCCGCTGCCGCTGCCGCCGCTCGGCCACCGCGCCGCCCCGCCCCCAAGCCCGGCCCCGCCCCGCCCTGGCCCCGCCCCCGGCCGGGCTGCTGGGCGTGCGCGTCCCCGCGACTAAGACGCAGAGTGCACGCCCCATCCCTAACTCTCCCCACAGTAGTGCGTGGTTGCCCCCACTCCCCAACCTCAGTTTACCCACCCGTACGATGGGGACAGTTCGTCCTGCAGGCTGTGGCCGCTTGAACTCGAGTCACACGCTGGGGACGAGGCTGTTATGCATTCCACAATGTTCACCGATCGCTTGCTGTGAGTTATATCGGTGCCCCCCACCTCCCTGTGAGCAAGGCTCCATTATTCGGCCTCTTTTACAGATGAGGAAACTGAGGCATAGTTCGGAAGGCCATTCACCTAAATCCTCCTGGGGTCACAGATGCGGCATTCAAGCCAGGAGTTTGAGGGAGGGATGAAATAAGGTGAAAACCGGGCACCCACAGCTGGGTGGTGCCCAAAGCAGGCTCCTGTATTGCTAAGGAGGCTGACGTGGCCCCAGATACCTGGGCCTCCCCTCCCTCCTTCTCCCCAAACACAGCTGCTCTAGACCCAGCAGTCCTCCAAGGGCCCACCCAACACAGTCCCACCTTAGGGCCTTTGCACCACTTGCTGTTTCTTCTGCCTGGAACATACCCTACAGGTTCCTGCAAAACTAGTTGCTTCTTCAGGGCTTAGCTGGAACATCACCTCCTCCTAGGGGTCCTCCTCACCCTGGCTGAAATCCCCCACCCCAACTCACCACCACCCCAGTAGGTCCGTCTCATTTCCTTGTTTCATCCTCTTCAGAGCATTAATCACATTCAGAAATCATTCCTTTATAGGCACTGCTTTTCTTTTTTTTAATTTTATTTATTTATTTATTTTTGGCTGCGCGTCGTGGGCTTTTCTCTAGTTGCGGTGAGTGGGGGCTACTCTTCATTGTGGTGCGCGGGCTTCTTGTTGCAGGGGCTTCTCTTGTTGCGGAGCACAGGCTCTAGGCATGCGGGCTCAGTAGTTGTGGCTCGCGGGCTTAGTTGCTCCCCGGCATGTGGGATCTTCCTGGACCAGGGCTCGAACCCGTGTCCCCTGCATTGGCAGGCAGATTCTTAACCACTGGGCCACCAGGGAAGCCCGACACTGCTTTTCTGGTTTATTTCCCTTTTCCTGCCCTGACTTCCAGAAAAGGGTTATGTCTCCATTAGAGCCTTGTGCCTGGCACACAGTAGGTCCCCAACCCACATTCAGCAGAGGCCAGCATTCTTCCAAATATAGCCAAAAAATACGGCTGAGTTTCTGGCCACATCCTTAGAAACAGGACTGGACCTTGGACATGGGTCACTGACATCTCATTCCAAGCAGCCTTGGCCCAGATTAGTTAGGGTGCTGACCAAGGACCGTCTGCCTCTGGCCCAGGCCTCAGAATATCCAAAGCAATGTTCTCTGAACTGCCCGGCAGCCTTGTTTGCAAGCTCAGACCAGAGGTCACACACTCAGTGGCTATTTTGGTCTCTGGCAGTTTCAGGTAGAATTCAGAAAATCTGAAATCCAGCCTGGGCCAGCTGTGGGAGCAAGACCTCAGCCAAGTAGAAGAAAAGAACAGAAGAAAAATCTCACCAAGAATCTGGTTTTATAACTCAAACATGTAATAAGTGTCTGGTACAAAGTGCATGTATTGCTAGAAGCTGGGGATGTGAAGAGAGGGAAACCACAGAGGGTTTCATTTTCCCCCCCATCGCAATGGGAAAAAAAAAAAAAAAGGAACTTGATGACACTGAGTTAGCCGTGATCAGAAAAACGGAGTCACATGCTACTGCCGAGAGTTACGGGGGTAAAAGTTAGTATTCACTGGATGCAGGCCCTGTTTAAGCACATCACTGATGTTCTCTTTTTTAATATCACAAATCTTCGGAGAGAGGAACTATTCTTCTCCCATTTTGCAAGTAAGGAAAAGGGACCCAGAGCAGCTAAGCCACTCGTCCCAAGTCACACATGGAAGGGGCTGGGATTTGGATCAGAAATAAGTGGGTGAGTCGTTAGGGAAGGAAAAGCAGGACCAAAGTCCTTAAGGAAGCACAAGAAGGGCCAAAGAAAGCTGGCTAGATGGGGCTAAGTTATGTGTTCACAGAGAGAGACACAGTCTGGCTTTGCAACAGTGTAACAAGCAGCTCAGTGCCTGTGAGGGGTGAGGTGAAGGGAGGGTGAGGGATGGAGAGCTCTTTATTTAAAAAACCAAGATGGTTACATTGGAAAGCCAAGTGCAGTAAAGTGGTGCAGCTACTGTGGAAAAGTTTGGCAGTTCCTCAAGAAGTTAAACATGGTTACCATAGGCCCCAGCAATTCCATTCCTAGGGATAACGCCAAAATAATTAAATAGGTGTCCAAATATTATAGGTGAAAGTTCATGACAGCACTATTCACAATCGCCAGAAGAAAAGAAAACAAATGTTCATCAACAGTTAAAGAAATAAACCATGGTCCATTCATACAATGGAATATTACTCAACAGTGAAGAGAAATGAAGCACTGACACATGCTACTGCGTGGATGAACCTTAAAACACCAGGCTGAGTGAAAGAAGCCAGACTCATAAGGCCACATACTGTATGATTCCATTGATATGAAATGTCCAGAACAGGAAAATTCAGAGACAGAAAGCAGACTAGTGGTTGCCAGGGGCTGCAGGAGGGGAGATGGGAAGTGACTGCTAATGGGGACAGGGTTTCTTTTGGGAGTGATGGAAGTGTTCTGAAACTAGATAAGAGGCAATGGTTGCACAGCATGGTGAATGTATTTAATGCCACTGGATCATATACTTTATTTTTTTAATTGTATTTTTATTAATTTATTGGCTGTGTTGGGTCTTCATTGCTGCATGTGGACTTTCTCTAGTTGTGGCGAACGGGGGGCTACTCTTCATTGCGGTGTGCAGGCTTCTCATTGTGATGGCTTCTCTTGTTGTGGAGCACAGGCTCTAGGAGTACAGGCTTCAGAAGTTGTGGCTTGCGGGCTGTAAAGCGCAGGCTCAGTAGTTGTGGCGCACAGGCTTAGTTGCTCCACAGCATGTGGGATCTTCCCAGACTAGGGCTCGAACCCGTGTCCCCTGCATTGGCAGGCAGACTCTTAACCACTGCGCCACCGGGAAGTCCCTGGATCATACACTTTAAAATGGTTGAAGTGGTAAGTGTTATGTGTATTTTATCACAATGATTAAAAAAAAACAGCGTGGAAGCACTGATGGAATGAAAAACAAATGTCAGAGTAAGAAAAATGTGTTTGCAAATGCAGAAAATATCTGAGGAAGGAAGAGTAAGAAATTGATAACATGATAACAGTGGGGGCTTTGGGGAGGGAACCAGAATATGGGGGAGGTGAAAGTGGGGGTGGAGGGGAGACACCCTCAGCATTTCTTCCACTGTGTACATACATGGACTACTCAGAAATAAAAGATGAGGGCTTCCCTGGTGGTGCAGTGGTTAAGAATCCACCTGCCAAGGCAGGGTCCACGGGTTCCGGGAAGATCCCACATGCCGCGGAGCAACTAAGCCCGTGAGCCACAAGTACTGAGCCTGTGCTCTAGGACTCATGAGCCACAACTACTGAAGCCCACATGCCTAGAGCCCATGCTCCACAACAAGAGAAGCCACCACAACGAGAAGCCCGCGCAACAAAACAAAGAGTAGCCCCTGCTCGCCGCAAATAGAGAAAGCCTGCACAAAGCAACGAAGAACCAACACAGCCAAAAATAAATAATAAATAAATTTTTGAAAAAAAGAAATAAAGATGATACACTCTCTTTTTTAAAAAACACCACTCGATTTTTTTAAATTGTGGTAAAACCATAAAATGGACCATTTTCAAGTGTACAGTTCAGCAATGTTAAAAGTACATTCTTCACATTGTCGTGCAACCAACCTTCAGAACTCTTTTCATCTTGCAAAACTGAAACTGTACCCACGAAACAACTCTCCATTCCCCCCCCACCCCAGCCCCCGGCACCCACCATTCTATTTTCTTTCACTGTGAATTTCAGTACTTCTAGGGATCTCATATGAGCGGAATCATACAGTATTTGTCCTTTTGTGACTGGCTCATTTCACTTAGTATAATGTCCTCAGGGTTCATCCATGTAGTAGCATGTGTCAGAATGTCCTTCCTTTTTAAGGCTGAATAATATTCCACTGTATGAATGGGCCACATTTTGTTTATCCATCTATCCATCAGTGGACACTTGGGTTGCTTCCACTTTTTGGCCATCCTGAGTAATGCTGCTGTGAACATGGATACACAAGTATCTTTTTGAGATCCTGCTTTCAATTCTTGAGACCATTCAACTTTTCTAACTTCCTATTTGGAAATATTTTAAGACTGACAAAGTTGCAAAAATAGTTCCCTCTCCATGGACACTTAACTAAACCATTGTCAAAACCAGGATATTGGGGCTTCCCTGGTGGCACAGTGGTTAAGAATCTTCCTGCCAATGCAGGCGACACAGGTTCAAGCCCTGGTCCAGGAAGATCCCACACATGGCGGAGCAACTAAGCCCGTGCGCTGCAACTACTGAGCCTGCACTCTAGAGCCCACGAGCCACAACTACTGAGCCCGCGTGCCACAACTACTGAAGCCCACACGCCTAGAGTCCATGCTCCGCAACAAGAGAAGCCAACGCAGCGAGAAGCCAGTGCACTGCAACGAAGAGTAGCCCCTGCTCGCCGCAACTAGAGAAAACCCGGGTGCAGCAACGAAGACCCCACGCAGCCAATAAATAAATAAATAAATAAATAAAATTAAAAAAAAAAACAGGAAATTGACGGTACGACGTAATGGACTCAGGTACCACACCTTATTTCCTGGAGTTGTAAAAACAAACAAAGAAACAAAACAAACAAATAAAAACATTTCATTTGTGAAGCATATTTCCTTTTAAAATTTTTATGCAATATTCTTAGGGAGAGAATGGAGGGCAGCAAGTGTGGTGGTTAAAGCCAGATCGCCTGGGTTCAAATTCTGCCTGGCTCCTCACGTGGTGCCTGCTCTCAGATGAGTTATTTTCCCATTCCAAACCTCAGTTTCCTCATCTGTAAAATGGGGATCAAAGAGTACTGGGGCCCCAGTGAGTCCTGGGAAGGAAGGTAAAGTATATAATAGGAGTATTAACATAGATAACAATGTGGTCACACAGAATGTCTTCATGGAGCATCTTTTTTTTTTATTGATGTATAGTTGATTGACAATGATGTGTCAATTTCTACTGTACAGCAAAGTGATTCAGTTATACATATATATACATTCTTTTTCATATTCTTTTCCGTTATGGTTTATCACAGGATATTGAATTTATTACCTGCACTATGCAGTATTTTTTAAATAGAATGTGCTGTTTGCATATGGAAAGATGAGTGTGATGTATTGCTTAGTCAATCAACAAACCCACAGTCTATCCAGTTTCTTCCACATGCTCTCTCTCCATGCCAACTCCAATCTCTCCTAACACGTGTCACTGCTGTAATTTCACTTTTATACATACAGTTGTGCAGCTGCCGACTGTCTCCCTCTGGACTGTGAGCATGGGAGGGCAAGGACCTGATCTGACTTGGTCACCGCTGTGCACAGGGCCCAGCACGAATCGGTGCTCAATAAATATGCTAAGTAGAGCAGAACCCACCATGCTGGAGGTTGGCTTGGGAAAGAAGTTGCATTTCTCTGTGGGCCCCCACCCTGACAGCCCTGGGAGATTAGGGGCTCACAGCCACAGAGAGCCAGGTGGGGGAGGCTAGGACTGGAGCTGGATTCAGATCCCACCCCTAGGATCTCCAAGACTCTTCGCATTGCCAGCTCCTGCTGGGTGTGGCCTTGGGGGAGGTGGGAGAGAGTGGAAGCCCATGGGACCCCATGGCGCCTTCTTGGGGCTCCTTCCTTTTGGCTCTGCCAGTTCAGGGACTGGATGGGCCTTTTGGCCGAGTTAGGCAGAGTGACATCTGGGTAGACATGCGCGTTTCAAAGGGTGAATGCCCCTTTTTCTCCAGGTGGTCTTGAGATGTGTGAGTCCTTTCGGGGGCTCAGACTAGAAGATGGAGCGGGTGCTTTTGTTACTGAACCAAACTTGGGTCTGCTCACCCACGTGCAGTAAAGCCAATCTACTGACACCAGGTTGTGGTGAAGGAAAGTGCAGGGTTTATTGTAAGGTGCCATCCAAGGAGAAGCGTGGCTCCGGTGACTTGTGCTCAAAAACCCCAAACACCCAGAAAGGTTTCAGCAAAGCATTTTTCAAGGCCAAGTGAGGGAGGTGGGTCGCAGGGTATGTGATCAGCTTGTGCTGATCCCTGGCGGTCCAGTAGTTAGGATTCTGTGCTTTCACTGCTGAGGGCGCAGGTCTGATCAGGGAACTAAGATCCTTCAAGCCACGTGGCCAAAATTTAAAAAAGAAAGAAACAGAGAAACAAAGAATACGAAAAAAAAAGATGCATATAGTTTTCTAGCAATTTTCTTTTTTTCCTGTACTCCTTTTGCGAAGTGGGTTCTGGTAATCCTCAGAAGCTATGAATGTAGTGGCAGGAGGGGGAGATGGGGGAAGCAGTTTCCACCTGCAACTTAAAACAGAAGAAAACAAAATTAAGGAAGATAAATCTTTTTTTTTTTAAGAACTTACATTTTAAAAAAATTATTTGTTTATTTATTTGGCTGCATTGGATCTTCGTTGCGGCACACGGGCTCTCTCTAGTTGTGGTGAGTGCGGGCTTAGTTGCCCCGAAGCATGTGGGATCTTAGTTCCCTAACCAAGGATGGAACCTGAGTCCCCTGCATTGGAAGGCAGATTCTTTCTTTTTTTTTTTTTTTTTTTGGCGGTACGCAGGCCTCTCACTGTTATGGCCTCTCGCGTTGTGGAGCACAGGCTCCGGACGCGCAGTCTCAGCGGCCATGGCTCACGGACCCAGCGGCTTGGCGGCATGTGGGATTCTCCTGGACCGGGTCACGAACCCGTGTCCCTTGCATCAGCAGGCGGACTCTCAACCACTGTGCCACCAGGGAAGCCCCCCCTTTTCTCCCTTTTTAAGAATCTAACCACTAAGCTCAGCCCACTGCCTGCTCCCGGGGGGTGGGGGTGGGGGAGGATTTACATATAATTTTTTAACGAATGGAAAATATTCTGTCTAGTGGAGGAAACATAGCTTACTCAACCAGTCCACTGCTGTTAGACATTTATATTCTTTCTGCTGTTTTAGAATTGGCAACATTGTTGCAAGGTCTTGGTGTGGAGCAGTTCCCTTCATTTGCAAGACCGCCTTAGTATAAAATTTCAGAAGTGAATTACTGAGTTGCAGGGTGTGACACGTTTATGGATTTTGAAACATAATGCCATTTCTTCCCCACTTAAAAGAAAATATATGTCTACCAGTTTCACGACAACCTTGCCAGCACTGAGTTTTATGATCCCCCTCCCCCCTTTTTTTTTAAGTGGAGGATAGTGTATCTTTTTAAATTTGATAGGTACCTTGGTTCACACTCTTCCGGTTTCCGCTGTCAGAAATACAATTTAAACTGGACTGGAAGAAAATAGAGGAGTATTTTCAAGGGATAGGAAAGGATGACGATTTTCTGAAGCATCAGGTACAGCTGGATCCAGGATTAAACACGGCCAAGACTCTAAAATGAAAAGATGGCCATGTCTGTACCGGACTCACATTACTCCAGCTCTGCAATTCCAGGAGACTTCCAGGGAAGACCTCTGATTGGTTAAGCCCGGGTCATGTGTCCATGATGGGGGGAAGGAAAAACTGTGCTGACAGCCTAAAATAGCGGCCCATGCAAACTCTCACGTTGCTCCTTCAAGTCAGGGTCAAGAAGGCTTAAGTGTGCAAATGAGCAATTACAGCGTGGTACAATTACAAACCAGGTAATGATGAAAATCAATGCAAGGTACTGAAGTTCAAAGTATAAGAGAAGGAATGATTAGATTTGGGGGGGGCAGTCATTGAAGAATTCACAGAGCAGCTATGCATTAGTGAAGGGCCTGCCAACTGCTAGGGACAGAGTCCACACTCCAAGTGAATTAAGCAATAAAAGACAACTTGTTGGGGATTCCCTGGTGGCGCAGTGGTTGAGAGTACGCCTGCCGATGCAGGAGACGCGGGTTCGTGCCCCGGTCCGGGAAGATCCCACATACCGCGGAGCGGCTGGGCCCGTGAGCCATGGCCGCTGAGCCTGCGCGTCCGGAGCCTGTGCTCCGCAACGGGAGAGGCCACAACAGTGAGAAGCCCGCGTACAGCAAAAAAAAAAAAAAAAAAAAAGACAACTTGTTGGGCTCATATAAGTGGAAAGTCGCACCTTATGACTTCAGATATAGCTAGATCCAGGGGCTCAAACTGTGCCTCTTTTCCACAGAGGAATTCTATGTTAGATTCAACCTACAGAGAGCTTCTTCCAGAAGATCAATCGGGATGGCACTGGGCTTTCACTATTGCACTTTAAAAAACCTCTATGAAAAGCACTTTTCTCCCTTCTGGCCCTCAGTATCCGTCCCAAGGGTGAGTCTAACTGGCTTTGGTTGGTCACTTGCTCCTCTTTGGCCAACGACTATGCCCAGGTGGACGGAGAACTCCGATTGGCCACCCCTGTGTTGAAAGAGCTGACCAAATCTGCAGTAACCATAGTCCGCCACACGGGGTCACCCAAGCAGAATTTTCAAGGATGAACAGGAGTTTGTCAGTTATGCAAAAGGAGAAGGACTGAACATAGAAAAGTCTAGAAAAGTCAGAACGAGGTGAACCAGCATGCAATTTTCTTCCTACTTCCACCACCATGTTGACGCTGGAGCACTTCATGTAGCCCAGTTTATGTTGTTTACATCAAAGCGGCCTTTACCCTTGGCAAATAAGTC
Source organism: Lagenorhynchus albirostris (assembly GCF_949774975.1). NCBI lineage: Eukaryota > Metazoa > Chordata > Mammalia > Artiodactyla > Delphinidae > Lagenorhynchus > Lagenorhynchus albirostris. The sequence continues at coordinate 159,620,978 of NC_083097.1, read as the reverse complement.
TCGGCTGGTCACACTGATTCCTCTAGCCCAATCGGCATATCACTGTTGGCCACTTACTAGCATCCTGCACACTTCCCTGACCTCACCAGCAACACTGGGAGCATCCCCAAGCCAATGATAGAGGGGAAAATAAACTCTGCCCTGACCCTGGGTGGGACCACTTTGAGACACAAGCTCTTATGCTGTCTCCCTAAGGTCCACAGCTGGACTAACCCTCAGGTGCCCACTTTGTCACCTGTTCATTGGCATCCACTGCAGGGATCCTTCCCTCCCTGTCTCAGGTCTCCATCCCCAGTGGGGACTTCCTGGGGTCACCCCCTGAATACTCCATGTGTCCTTGAGTCCTCATCTCAGGGTCAGCTTCTGGGGGAGGGCAGACCCCAAACTAAGACATGAAGGACAACTGTGGGTCCAAGGCTACCAGGTGCTTGGCACTCTATATGGGTTTCACATGTGATCACTCCACACAGTAACCCTGATTTGCAGAGATGATCACAGACTGTCCCCGACTTATGATGGTTTGACTTCAGATTTTTCAACTTCATGATGTGCAAAAGCAATCATTCAGTAGAAACTGAACTTTGAATTTTGATCTTTTCCGGGGCTAGACATACACTCTCGTGATGCTGGGCAGCTGGCAGTGAGCCTCAGCTCCCAGTCAGTCATATGGTTACAATGGTAAACAACTGATACACTTAAAACTATTCTGGTTTTTACTTTCAGTACAGTGTTCAACACATTACGTAAGATATTCAACATTTTATCAAATAGGTTTGTGTTTGATGATTTTGCTCCACTATAGGCTAATGTGAGTGTTCTGAGTACGTTTAAGGTACGATGTTTAGTAGGCTAAATGTATTAAATGTCTTTTCAATTTACAATATTTTCAACGTATGATGGGTTTATTGGGACATAACCCCATCGTAAGTCCAGGAAGATCTGTATTCCTGTTTTTTTTTTTTTTTTTGCGGTACGTGGGCCTCTCACTGTTGTGGCCTCTCCCGTTGCGGAGCACAGGCTCCGGATGCGCAGGCTCAGCGGCCATGGCTCACGGGCCCAGCCGCTCCGCGGCATGTGGGATCTTCCCGGACCGGGGCACAAACCCATGTCCCCTGCAACAGCAGGCGGACTCTCAACCACTGCGCCACCAGGGAAGCTCCTGTATTCCTGTTTTTAACGAGAAGGGAGAGGGAGAAACATGCCTGAGTCACTCAGTCCCTTCATAGCAAAGCTGGTCCCCAGACCCCTTTCCCCTCACCAGGTCCTGGAGGGTAGATCAGGGTAGACCTGATGCAGGGGAATCTTTTATTGAGAAGCTGAGCATCAGGGGCTCCCTGAGCTGGCTCTGAGAGGAATAGGGACTTTACAGCTGGAAGAGCTTGGCTCTGGGCTTGGTAAGAAAAAGCTCTCGGGAATTCCCTGGCCGTCCAGTGGTTAGGACTTGTCAGTGACACTGCCAGGGCGGGTTCAATCCCTGGTCGTGGAACTAAGATTCCACAAGCCACGTGGTGCAGTCAAAAAATTAAAAAGAAAAGAAAAAGCTCTCGGGCCAGCGCTGACACTAAGGAGGCCTGGAAAAGGGTAGTCACTGGAGGAGAACACCTATGTCTCATTTACAGACCTGAAGGTCAAGACATCTGTGAAAGTCAAGGCAGAGGAAGGAACCCTCGATGGTCATCCAGCTGGACCTTTCCTGGAAATTTAGGCTGCAGATATGCTCATGAGTGTGTGAAAGTACATACATGGTCACCTAGCAGACATGAACTATTCAAATAAATGTCTATGTTCAAAGGAATCATAGCTAATACTTGATGTAGTGGGTTGAGTATTGTCCCTAAAAAGAAATGTTCTAGCATATCTTGGATAACATAGATAAGTTCTAACCTCCATATCTGTGAATATGACCTTATTTGAAATAAAGTCTTTTTGCAGATATAATTAAGGATCTCAAGATGAAATTTATCCTAGATTTAGGGTGGGCCTAATAAGAGAAAGGAGTGTCCTCATAGAAATGAAGAGGAAGATCTGAGACAGAGAAAAGCCATGTGATGTCAGAGGCAGAGACTGGAGTAATGTGTTTATAAACCAAGGCCTACAGGACTTCCCTGGTGGCACAGTGGTTAAGAATTTGCCTGCCAGTGCAGGCGACACGGGTTTGAGCCCTGGTCTGGGAAGATCCCACATGCCGCAGAACAACTAAGCCCGTGTGCCACAACTACTGAGCCTACATGCCTAGAGCCCGTGCTCTGGAACAAGAGAAGCCACTGCAGTGAGAGGCCCACACACCACAGTGAAGAGTGGCTCCTGCTTGCCACAACTAGAGAAAGCCCGCACGCAGCACGAAGACCCAACACAGCCAAAAATAAATATAAATACATTTATAAAAAGATAAAAAGAAATAAACCAAAGACTACAAGGATTGCTGGGAGAGAGGCATAGGATGAATTGTGCCTCAGATCCTTCAGAAGGAACCAACCCTGCCAACACCTTGATTTCAACTTCTGGGTCAAGTTTTATGGTTTAAAGTCACCCAGTTTGATCACTCTGTTACGGTAGCCCAAGGAAACTAATACCTTTTCCTAATTATTTTGTTTACCGGCTGTCTCCTCAGTGGGCTCCTAAGCCTCAGGAGGGCCTGGAGTTTTGTCTGGTTTATTCACTTATGTGTTTCTAGGAGCGGGTCCATAGTAGGGGCTCAATGTTGCACACACGTGTATCAAGTGCTCAGTATGTGCCAGATTCTGTTCTACGTGCTTTTCCGTGGCTTAACTCGTTCTGTCCTCACTGCAACCTTCTAGCGCATACACTATTATTACGGCCATTTCAAAGGGAGGCAAACTGAGGCTCAAAGGGCACAGCCGGGATTCCAACCTACCAAAAGACGTGCCTTGGATAATGGTCAACTACAATAATGAGACTCAGGAGAGGAGGGGCCCGAAGGGAGACATAAGCACATCCCAATAACAACCAAACAGCTTCCATTTCTCTCTCTCGAAACTGGAGGTAATAACCGCCTTCGCCCACGGCGTGGAGCCGAGATCCGCGAGGGTTTCGCCTGCGCATGCGCTTTTGCCCACAAGGCCTCCAGCGCCTGCGCACATTGCTCCGCCCCCTTTTGCAGCACTCACGGCGGCACTTTACGAGTCTGTCCCTCATTTCTCCTGTGAGAACACGGCCCCCCCCGCCCTCGTGCTTAGTAGGCCTCGCCTTACCCTGCGTGGATTGGTTGTCCTTCCCACGAGCCCCTCTCTGACTGGCTCGCGTCGCTGCCACTCCATTTCAGCCTAGTGGCGCGCAGCGGGGCTGCTACCGGCGGGAACGTGAGCGGCGGCGGCGGTGGCGGAAGTGGCCGCCGAGCCCGGTCCCCGCCGACACCATGGTGAGGGCAAGACGACGGGGGAGCCGGCCGCCAAGGGCCCTTGGGGCGGGTGCTGGGGCAGGGGTGATGCGGAGCGAGCGTGCCATCCGGGCGTCGAGTCCTCCCACCCCCGGCCCGAGGGGGTGGTAACTGAGACCGGGGACGGCAGGGGCTTCTTTCAGGACACCCAGCAAGTCGGTCTCAGGGGAACTTGGGACTGACCGAACGTGTAATCGTAGTATAGCGGTCTAGCCGCAGTCTTCCCATTTTTCAGGTGGGGAAACAGGCCGGAGAGGAAGGGGACCCACCGAAGGGCCCGGTGAATGCCGCAGAGTGACTTTTCGGGCAGGGAAGTGACTCCGAGTGCATCCGACCCAGTCTAACCTCATAGATTGTAAAGCTAGGGCGCCAAGAAGTAGGGGGCCGGTGTGCGTTCTCAAATTAAACCAATTTAGGGAATTTCAGGGCTTGTAAGGCCCTTAGAATGCTAGCCGCACAACCTTCTCTGCCTCTCTTTTTCAGGCTGACAAACAGACCCAGAGAAGGGTTTGCTTCTTCCTGTGTCACACAGTATGTCGTTCAGAGGGAGAGGAGGTATTTTGAGCTAAGGATGGACTAACTGCATCCTCCCAGTTCACAAAAAGAAAAATTGAGGCCCTGACAGGAAGCCTCCCCAGGGCCATGGCGCTCACAAGTTGTGGAAGTTGTAGATCTAACCCAGAGAGTGTCTGTGCCCCCAGCGTATGACAGGGAAACGGAGGTCCACACAGAGGAATTGAGAGCTGGGAGCTTCTTGGGAGAGTACCTGGCCTATCAGCACCTGAGTTGCTCTGAGATGGTTGCACATTTTTCAGAGCCGACCGTGAGGGCTCACTAAATTCTCCTGGTCAGTGTAGGGATGGAGAGAAGGAAGCAGGTTCCTCTCTGCTGGAGGGTAGAGTTGGTCTGAGGGACTGGGCATGGAGACAGGATCTTTGTCTTTTATCCTCATATAGTCCCAGAGCCTAGAACAGTGTCTGTGTGAAGTACAGATTCATTCATTCAGCCTGTTTGCGCCTTCTGAGGAGTGTTCGGGAGTGGACAAGGCATGACACACTGCCTGTTCCCTGTGGTCAGGGCAGGGCCGGAAGCAGAGGTGTGGGCGAGGGAGTGGGTGGTCTGCAACCAGCTTCCTGAGTTGGGAGCCTCAGGATACTGTTAGGTCTAGTCCTGGATTGGTCCAGGCCTGAGGGTCAGACCCCAGGCGTTCTGAGAAAGGCCAGAAAAAGGAGTTCTCATGCCTGAAGCTCTTTTATGACTTTCCTGACTCCAGATGACCCTGTCTCCCCTGAACTGGGTGTTTGGCCCTTTCCTGTCTCCCTGGCACCTTCAAGTGTCTTCCATCCCCCCACCCGTGCCACCACCCCTTCCGCTTGGCTTTTAAGTTCACCGGGGATCCTCCCCTTCCCTTCGCCTCTGTCTCCAGCACAGTTTGGGGACAAGGACGTAGAAGATGGCAAGATGTGACCACTGCTTGGCATTGCTATCCCAGTGCCACCTCTCCTTTGAGCAAGAATCCCCCCTGCCCCAAGTGCCTCCCTTGGTGGTGTGTGCTGTATTTGTTCAGAAAATATTTACTGAGTCCTTCACGTGTGCCTGGCCCTGGTGTTCAGTGCTGGACAAAGTCCACACCCTCTGAATTTTCCAGTCTAGCAGGAGGCTTGTGGCACTTCCAGTCTAGCCAGGGAGACATAATAAATAAACAAGTTAATTAGAGACTGGCTACGTCCTATGATAGAAACAGCAGAGGGTGGCCCAGGTGGAAACCTTGTTCCCTCCATGGGGTTATAATGAGGGCCTGGCCGAGGGAGCAGCCACCAGCCTGGGGAAGGGCACCCCAGGCAGAGGGAACCGAGGAACAAAGCTTGGCCAGCAGCACCGGGCATGGTGTGTGAGGCGCAGAGTGGGCCAGTTTGCTGGACCGTGTCAGGCCTGGCTCTGGCCCGCCTAGGGGGCGGCTGCGCAGGCGAGGGTTGTGAGCAGGTGCTGGACCCATCTGTGTCGCAGCCGTATTCTGAGGGCACACTGCCAGCAACAGCTAAGGAGGCTGTGGGTCCTTCAGGGCTGTGCTGCCGGTAGCTGGGACAGGGTGGCAACCTGAGAGGGACTGGCATAGAGGCTCTGTATGCCACTGAAGGACGTCTGTGGGTCCCCTGCTGGCAGGCATCAGCCTACTTTCCCCGGCTTTAGCGGGATCTTGCTCCGTGTCCCTGGGCAGGTCCCATCTGCTCTACCGCTGGTGCCTCATCTAGAGGGGCCTTGACTGTACTGCTGTGACCCTCCCTCCACCTCTCAGCACTGAGTCCGTCTTCATTCTCGCCTTCCAGGGCTAAGCTGGCCCTGTCCCCTCTCTGCTGATCTGGGAGGAGGACCTAGGTGTGTCATCGCCCTGGTCCAGATTCCCATTGTGGGCACAGAGAACAGGCTTGCCCAGCAAAGCGTGAGGCTTCTCCGTTGTAAAATACCCCCTGGGTGTGTGGCTCGCGCATGCGCGGCTGAGCCTCCAGCTCTCCGCACCCGGCAGCATCACACAGATGCATTCCGGAGGAGAGGGCAGGAGCTGCAGGTTGGCCACATTGGGACCCCAGCCTGCCTGCCCACCCTCCTCGGAGCAGCCACCTCCTCTCCACGTGGCTCCTTCTTCCTCCTTATCGTGCCCTTCCAGGAAGCCAGTGCAGGAAGTGGGCTTGGGCCTGGCTTCCTGCCGCCCCTGGATCTTCCCCGGGCGGCTCTTAGGGAAGGCCCGTGGGATGTGAGATATCCCCCCACCAAGCCCTTCCATAGGGAGCCATCCTCTGGGGGTTGAGGGCCCCTTGTGGCCTCCTGAGAGAGGCCACACAGTCCCCACCACCTGGAGAAGCAGCTGCCTCCTATTGGAGGGTAAGGGTGGGCTGGGACTCCCCTGCCAAGAAGTCCTGGGGCTCAGGCCAACTTAGGATTCCATAGTTGCTCGGGCAAGGTGTGGTCCTTGCTGAGGCAGTTTCCCATCTTGTGGGGCCCTTGGTCTAGAACCTTCACCTGGCTATACTGGATAGGCTGTCACTGGACCCTGGACCCAAGCACTGCCACCTGAGTCACCGTTCTGGAGACCCAGAGACAGGCCCCAGTGTATGGGTTGTGATTTGTGTACCTAAAATGAAAAGAACTGACTTATTTTCCCCAGTTACGCTATAAGTTGTTTATAAAAAAGAAATTCAGCAATAATGGGAAAAGAACTATCTTGAAAGTTCACCTTATCAGGGGGCATTTTTAAATCCCATCCTTTATCTGCTCTCACTTGCAGTGACCACAGGCTTCTTCTGAAATGTTTCTTCCTTTCACCTGGTGAATTCCTCTATGAACACCCAGCTCAGATGTGGCCTCTGATTGGGAGGCCAGTGGCGCCTGGCCAAATCACTCTTGGTTCAATCAGGGCTGCCCCCTGAGCCCCCTGTGGGCTCAGCGTGAGCTGGCTTCTGACAGATGGGGTCAAGTCAAGCTCCGTCTCTCACTAGCTCACTGGTGCCGGGCAAGTTCCTCAGTCTCTAAGCTGCAGTATCTCTGTCCATAAAGTGGGTGTGATGATAACCACCTACCATGCCGACAATGAAAGGCCTAGCTAGAGCTGCATGTATTAGCCTGGATGTATCTCAGAAACATCAGTGGAGCAAAAAATTCAAGCAGCAGCAGAACCCGTGTGCTGTGATGCTGTTGATAAGCATGGAGGGCTACACCTGGTCCTGTCAGGGGTGGGACTATATGCAGCCTGAGCTACAAAGAAATGCCCGGAATGGTCAGCGCCAAGACCAGAGGGCAGATGCCTCTGCAATTGCAGGGGTGGGGGTGTTCCTGAGACTTTTCTATCCTAAGCTAGGAGGCAGGTATGTGTCCTGGGCTTGGGCAGAGTTCAGAAGCTGCATTTCTGTCGGGGAATGTGTGCTCCTGGAGTCTCAGCCCTGCCCAGAGGCCAGGGCTCCACAGCGCTGGCTGATGAAACAAGTCATGTGCTTTTGTTTGCCTTTCAGCTTCCTTTGTCACTGCTGAAAACAGCTCAGAATCACCCAATGGTGAGTACATGCTGGTCTGGGATGGCACATTTCAGCGGGGACCAGCCTCAGCACAGGGACAGGGACACTGGGCAAAGGGTGAGGTGCCTCCAGCCAAAGCCACTTCCTGCCTGTCCTCTTTTCCCTCCCACATGCGTCAGGACCTGTGTCATTTCTGCTCCTGATCAAAGTAATACATGCTTATTAAAAGTGTCAAATACTAGAGATTCAGAGAAAGTGGAAGCTCCTCTTCGTTCATCTTCCCAACAATTTAACTATTCTTTGATATATACACATCTGGACTTTTAACGTGTGTAAGCGTGAATGAGTTTTTAAAATATGGATAGGTTCATGCGATGCTCATTCCCTAAGCTGCTTTATCCTTTCGTGATAAAGTGTAGTATCTGTCAATATGTTCTGTTGTCTTTTCTTTTTTTTAAATTCAGACGTTATTCACATACCATACAATTCAACCTTTCGAAGTACAGTTTAGGGACGTTCAGTACATTCACAGTTTTGTGCAACCACCACCTCTATGTAGTTCCAGAGCAATCCTGTCACCCCAAAAGGTGACCCAGTCTCCATTAGCAGCTGCTCCCCTCCCCCTCCACCCGCCCCCCGCCCCAGCCCCGGGCAACCACGAATCTGCTTTCTGTCTCTGTGGATTTGTCTGTTCTGGACATTTCCTGTAAGTGGGATCACACAACATGTGGCTTTTCATGTCTGGCTTCCTTCACTTAGCATGATGTTCTTGGGGTTTGTCCACATTGTAGCATGTGTCAAAGCTTCATTCCTTACGGCCAGGTGATATTCCATTGTGTGGATACACCACATTTTATTTATCCATTTGTCCACTGATGATGGACATTTGGGTTGTTACCACTTTTTGGCTATTCGTGAAGATTTTAGCTGCTGGGAACATCCGTGAACACATTTTTCCATGGATGTATGTCTTCGTTTCTCTTGGGCAGATAGCTGAGTTGATTCCTTTTATTTCTTTTTTTTTTCCCAAACTTGAAAGTGATGACTTTGCAAATCATATTTTAAATCTTAAAGTGGTTGCCAAGGGAAACGGGCAGAGTAGCTGGAAAATGTCTGCAGCACTGCAGAAGGCAGCAGGAGAGCGCATGATGTCTGCCAGGTGGCCGTATGGGGACTCGGCTGTATCGTCCTGCAGGCTCGCCAAGATCTCACCCTCGCCACGTCACTGTCACCCACCAGCAGGAACTTCAGCAGGAAGTCATAGGCACGGACCAGGCTGCCGCTGGCGCTCATTATGCCAGCGCCTGCACCCATGCCCGGCCCATGGAACAATACAGAGGTGGCAGCTGTGAGCCCAGTGCCTCTCCAGCCCTGAGAGCTGATTTTTTTTTTTTAACTTTTTATTTTATGTTGGAGTATAGTTGATTAACAATGTTGTTAGTTTCAGGTGTACAGCAAAGTGATTCGGTTATACATATACACGTGTCTATTCTTTTTCAAATTCTTTTCCCATTTAGGTTGTTACATAATATTGAGCGGAGTTCCCTGTGCTATACAGTACTTCCTTGTTGGTTATCCATTTTAAATATAGTCCTGTGTACATGTCAATCCCAAATTCCCTAACTATCCCTTCCTCCCACCAATCCCCTCTGGTAACCATAAGTTCATTCTCTAAATTGATTCTTTTTTAAGTCTCAGCCTTTTCCTAGCAAAAGCCTGTCTTCTGCATGACGCGCTTTTCCGGAAACACATCAAAATAAGCAAGTAGTTATTGCAATGAAAAACAGTTTTTCCAGACCACCAAGGATCACATGTGTGCCATCACCGGGCACCTGCCCGGCCCCCAGCCACCCTTACTCATTCCTTTAAAGATGTGGGGGGGTTTTTTGTCTGTTTCTTTCTTCCGCACACAAAAAAATGGTTTCATCGTAGAAAGTCTACAATGCCCAGCAAAGCGTAGCGAGAAAGCAGAGCGTGTCTCCTGTAAGGTGGGCCCCTGGGGGCCTGGGCACCGTGTGCTGTGGCCAGTGGGTCCCAAGAAGACACGAGGACGTGTCTGAATGAGGCCCGGTGGTGGTGGCCTGCTCTTCGGGGTAAGTCTGCACCCCTCTTAGGGCCTGAGACTGACGTGGGACCCGTTTTCTCTCCAGTTGGTGGAGCTCAAAAACGGGGAGACGTACAATGGGCACCTGGTGAGCTGCGACAACTGGATGAACATCAACTTGCGTGAGGTGATCTGCACGTCCAGGGTGAGTGTCCTCCACCCCGAGTCTGCACTCGCTGCCTGGGGGCCTTGGGGCAGCTCCGGTCTGGTGGGCAGAGCGAGTGGGGGTCGTGTGGCCAGGAATGCGCACTGGGACCTGGGGCTTTACAGAGCCTCAGCATCCTCGCCTCCACGTGGGGTAAAAGCACTTCCCTGGACGTGTGGGAGGAGTGGGAGGGTGCCTACCGCAGCCTGTACCACCAGCCATCCTGCCAGGGGCGGGGCCTCTTGCAGGGGCGGGGCCCGAGGGACTAGTCAGGATGTTGGGGGGAACAGCCGGACAAGGCTCCAAGTCTCTCTAGTGCCCTGGACTTTGCACCTGCGGGGATGCTGCCCGGCAGGCACTGAGCTGCTCCTGCATCCCCGGGTGCCACCCCTGACCAAGAAGGACTTAGGCCTGGGGGGTGCTTCTGGCCATAAATCCCTGCTCTACAGGGAGGGGGTGGCCTCCAGGGCAGGCCCCACCCTCCTTGTTAGCCTCTGCTGCCTTTGGTCCTGGCTGTGGGCATTGCCCACCATGTGGGCCGTGGTGGCGTGACTGTGGGATGTGCAGGCCACTACGGGGCTTGTTTCCCCTGAGGCCTGAAACCAGGAATTGCATGGCCGGGGTAGGGGAGAATGTTCCCCAGGGTCATCCCCGCCTTGGGATGATCCACAGAGTGATGAGGATGGTGATGAAGGCAGGACTCCCTCCCCCTAATCTGCACTGGGTTCCACTAGAGCTTTCCTTTCACCTTGATTCCAGTCTCTGTCCCCCTGCCCAAGATAGCCCCTCATGTTACAGGGAGGAAGCTCCTGGAGGGCCCAGGCAGGGCCCGGCTGTCTTGAGCCACAGGCAGTGTGCCCCCAGGGCTCACCACGCCAGCATACAGCAGAGCACAAGGCAGCCACTCTCACCCCGGTCTGTGCTCCTGGACAGTTCACACCCCAAAAGGCAGACAGAGGGCTGTGACCCCCTACCCTCACCTGCTTGGCTCTGTGACCTGCTTCTTGGTTCCGAACTCCTGGTGGCAGGCGTTTGCAGTGTGCCTGTGGCAGACGATGCCACAGTGCACAGCTGAGCGCTTGTCCTTCTGCACGCCGCTGTTACGTCTGTGTCCACTTCTGGGACCTAGAACCAATCGCTGGGTCTCAGGGCAAGGTCCGTCCGGCCTCCATGGCCAGCCGAGACTGGACACGTGGCTCCCCCTGGGGAGTCCCCCTCTGTGACCCAGCGGTTGGGAGGAGAGGCTGGTGGGAGGTACCGTCTCACGCAGGCCACCCAGAGTCCTCATCTGTAAACAGGTGATGGCAGCCCCTCCTTCCCTTGGGTAGCAGGTGGCTGAACACAGAGATCCCAGGGGCTGAGAAAGCACGGGAGAGCAAGGGTCGGGAGGCATTTAGCTGCCCCCATGGAAAGCACAGTAAACCCTGTTCCTTCAGGGAGCGCGCTGGGCTCGGCCTGCCCTTGGCTGAGGGAAAGCCTCGCGCTGAGCCACCGGCCCCAGCCCCAGCCCCGGCCCTGAGCTTCCACACAATCATTGTTTCTGTCTGGCTGTACTTTGCATCCCCACGGACTTGGCCCCTCGCCTACCATTTCTGGGAAAGGAATGCTCTGAGGCCTCTTGGGGTTCCTGTATGGGTCGGGGGCTCTCGTGTGTGTTCCTGGGAAGAGTTGGCCCGCAAACATTCCATTTGTCCCTGCCGAGTACCTCCACTGGGCTGGGCCAGATCGGCCCAGGCACCGCTGATGAGTGTCATGCAGGAGGACTGGGGCTTGCAGGGAGGCTGGAAGCAAGGCCTGTTGAGGACTGGAGTTAGCCAGACGTGAAAAGGTGGGAACAGCGTGTGCAAAGTGCTGGGGCCCGGAAGCCCACTGTGTGTGTTCCAGAAAGTTCCATCTGGAAGGCACATCGAGTGCCGAGAGAGGGCAGCCAGGGTGGGGCTGGATCTCAGGTCCTCTGGAACCATACTGAGGAGTTTGGACCTCGTCCTTGGGCCAACGGGGCGCTGATTGGGATCTAAGCAGGGAGGTGTCTTGGTCTGATTTCTAGGCGTGGCGGGGGAAGGTTACCAGGCTTCTGGCCTGGGCAACAGGGATGGGGCCGGAGAATTCATCTGATGGATGAGGCCCCGGGCTCCCGCCCAAGGGCAGCAGGAGGTAGCGTGGAGGGAAGGCCTTTTGCTGGTCGCAGGGTATATGGCGGTGGGGGGGAAACAGTCAGCATCCTAAGAACTGCAGGGTTGGCGTTGCTCAGGAGTCTGCAACTTTACAAGCCCCTCGTCTCTCTAGCTTCCATTAGCTCTCCTGAAAACTGGCATCACTGGGAGCTGCCCCTGGCTGGCCCCAGACCTGGCTCCCCACCCCCGTCCTGGCCCTCTTCACCCATCACACAGGGTCTCTGTCCTGCTCACTTGTGTCCCATGCCCAGCTCAGACCCTGCCACGAGATACTTGTGTGAATGAATGAGTCAGGGTGCATAGAGAGGGTTCCAGAAGGTGAATTCTGGAAGGCTGGGGGCAGGAGGGGGAGGAGCTGGGCCGTGGCAGCACCTGGCGCGTGGGACAGCCTCACCCCTCTCCAGGCTTCGGGCTGCGTCCCCCACTGGAGGACAGGCTGAGGACACGGAGACTTCTCACGAGGCCCTGCCCCGCCCTCTCTCGTGTGTGAAGGGCTGCCAAGGATCTGGAGAGATCCTGCTGGAGGGCGGCCCCTCCAGTGTCCCGTCCAGGACGAAGAACTTTGCGGCCTGCGGGGGCGATGCCAGGTGCAGGCGGCCTGAGGGGACAGATGCTGCCCCGGCCATCTGCACCTGCTCTGCAGGGACCCTACCACCCCCCCCAAAGATCTGACACACACACCCTCTCTCACAGGACGGGGACAAATTCTGGCGGATGCCCGAGTGCTACATCCGCGGCAGCACCATCAAGTACCTGCGCATCCCTGATGAGATCATCGACATGGTCAAGGAGGAGGTGGTGGCCAAGGGCCGCGGCCGTGGTGGCCTGCAGCAGCAGAAGCAGCAGAAGGGCCGCGGAATGGGGGGCGCTGGGCGAGGTACGCCCTTCTGTCCCTGCTTCCTCCCTAGCAGGCTGCTGGGGCCTCCCCATTGGCGGGGGTGACTCTAGCACGTGGCATCCGTCCCGGCCCAGTGTTGACATTCTTGGCTGGTGCCGTCATGGTGCCGAGGGCCTGGCTCTGAGCCCCTCCTACGTGGAGCTGGGGGGCTGTGACTCATGGGGCTCCTCTGCAGAACAGCTGACGCTGCTGGTTGCCGCCTGTCCCCACCGCGGGAGCCCAGCCCGGGGAGCCCAGCTGAGTCCTGGTGGTCAGTGCTGACCCTCACCCACCTGGGCCCTCCTGCCCCACAGTGGCTCTCAGTGCTCCCTTAGGTCTGGGTCCAGGCCCACATAGACCTGGGACTTGAGCCCTGCCTGTGTTTCCTGGCAGGTGCTCTGGGCACCTCGCCAAGGCTCAGTTTCCCCTCTGCAGAGAGGGTCCCACAGTGCCCGCCTCACTAGACTGCAGGTGAGTACCCCAGCGCGGGGCCCCGGCATGGGACCCTTCCCTGCTATGACTCCTTTATACAAAGCCAAGGTCATGCCTTTTGGATAGATCCCAGCACACCACCCTGAGATTATAAATCTGGCATAAAATTAAACTTGTGCAGTCAGCTGGGGCCTGAGCCCAGAGGCCATCTGCAGACCCTGCCCTTCCCCGCCTCCCCCGCCCGGCTCCTGTTCTTGGAGGGACCTGGCTTTGTCTCTTGCATCTGGGGGGGCCTCCTGTGTGCCAGGCCCGGGGCCCACCTTGGGGGCTCATGGGCAGGGCTGGGAAGGACACAGGAGCCAGCCATGAGCTGAGGCTCACGTGACAATCAGAAAGGAGCCAGATGGAAGAGGGCAGGAGGGCACCCCAGGTGAAGAGTAGCCTAGGATGGGGGTGAGCAGGGTCCCAGGGGTCCCAGGACCTGTCCCCAGGGCTAGACCCTTCACTGGAGGCCACCACTGTCAAGTAAACTGCCTGAAGGAGCAGGGAGGACGGGGAGAGCGGCTTGCTCGGGCGGCTCCGAACGGAGGCCGCGGGGCCTTCCACAGCCAGTGGGACTCTCACAGGGGTCCCCGCATAGCCAGGCTCCCCTTGGCAAAGCTGGTCTTGCCCCATGAGACGTGAGGTTAGGCAGACCCTGCCAGCATTGGCTTCTGTCCCCAGAGGGCCCCCTGCATGTCTGTGGAGGAAGGGGGCCTGTGTGTACATTTCTATGTCCCCATGCTGCCCTGATCCTTCTGGGACCTCCCTGGGCCGGGGGCATGCCCTCCCTCCGACTACTCACCTCCCCCAGCAGCAGTGCCATTGTTCCACGTAAAATGTATTTTGGAAACAGCCCCACCACTGACTGCAGAGGTCAGGGCTCAGGAGGCTCCCCTGCCCCTTCTCCAGGCTGGACACACACAAACCACCCAGTTGTTTCTCTCCTGGGCCAGATGTGGGTGGCGCCAGAGCAAGGAAGGTCCAGGTCCCCTGGTGCAGCTCCCAGCCTCACAGCTGGGGGTCATTGCCCCATCCCTGGACTGAGTCCAGGCCTTGTCTTAGTTCGTGCCCCCCCGCCCTCCTCCTCCTGGAAGCCCTTCTGGCTTTGTCCTTCTGGTGACTGCCCTCCACCTTGGCCCCCAGCCCTCTCTTCCAGGAAGCCCGCCCCAAGCCCCAGTGTGACTTGGTGCCAACCTCTGTCCTCCCTGGCATCCTTTACACCCCTGGGGGGCCTGGTCTGGTCCCTTGTCACACTGAGAATGTTCTGGAGCACTACCCATGCCCAGCCCTGGTCGACACTCCATCTCAGATTCTCAGCCTGCCCTTCCCACCAGAGGTAGGATCACTGCCCTCACTTTACAGAAGTGGAGGCTGAGACCCAGAGGGATTAAACAACTTGGCCACAGTCTAAGGATTCCAGTTCCTGGTCCCAGTCCACAGTGGGCCTCCCAGCCCGGCTCTGCTAAAGCCCGTTTCCCCTGTCTCACAGGTGTGTTTGGGGGCCGGGGCCGAGGTGGAATCCCAGGCACCGGCAGAGGTCAACCAGAAAAGAAGCCAGGCAGACAGGCGGGCAAACAGTGAGCCGCCCCTCTGTTCCCCAGAGATTGAGCCACCGCCACCGGGCATCTGCTTCCACCCGCAAGGCCGCGTTTCTACTCTCCAGTTTATGAGTCTGTTCAGAACAAAAAGAAGAGGCAGGTGTTGGGGGAGGACCCCCCTGCCTGTCATCTTGTGATCCTCCTCTTTTTTTGTCAGCCAGCAGTTCTACAGTTGGAAACGTTATTCTGTGCTTCTGGTTTTGTGAAGTCGCAGCCAACTTGATTCCTGAAGATTCTGTGTTTAATGAATCTTTAAAGCCCTCACTCTTGTTTTAAGGGCAGGCATTTTCCAAACAGGTTTGTTTTGCATTTTGTGTTAGATCCCTGTGTGGCGAACAGACGGGAGGTTTTTATTTTAAGCTGTTTGCGCTGAGATTGACAGCCTGGAGAGTTTCCTAAAACACGGACCCCAAAATTGCCTTTTCAAAACGAATCCAGGCGAACGTATGCCTCAGAAGCTGTTCTGGGGGACGACGCTGGGCCCTGTCCCTTCACTTCCTCTCTCCCTCTTTGTGTTACAAAAATAAAAACAAATACAACTACAAACTGTAAATCCGTAATTCCTTTTGAACCACTGGGTGCATCTAGTAGGTAGTGTCCTCAGGAAATCACAGCCCCATGCAAGAAGTTTCCTTTTGTACCCTGTGGCCTCTCACTGAGGGGAAGCAATTTGTTGGGACACTGGTTCCCATGTTCCTCAGCAGCCTCTTACAAAAGGTGGAAGGCAAGACTGGGCTCTGGGCAGTAGGCGACCCCCTCCTGTCTTTGTGGGGAGGTGGGGGGAGGAAAGTCCCAGGTGGGAGCCAGCGGGACACCCACACCGCCTGGCGTTGCCACCAGTGTTCTGCCCTCCGTCCCTGTTTTGCAAGCACCATTCACACCAGAGTTCACCGAGAGAGAAGCCATGACAGGCGGCTGCTTCGAGGAACACATGAGGAAGGTTTTCGTGAACCTTTTACCTCTTCTTCAAGTCAGGGCACTGCCTCTCCACAACCCGGTGATTTGCTTGAGACGCTGAGCCAGCACTTGTGAAAATGTTTCCGGTGACATGGTCTGCTGACCGATATTCCTAGGAACCGCAGAGACAGGCTGGTGTTAGGAGGCCGGTTCCTGTGGGTGCGGGTTCTACCTGTCATGGGGTTGAGACGGGTTCTGAGGGGTGATCGGAAGAAAAGGTGGTGGTGCCTGTAGAACTGCCACTTATCAGGTCTGCAAAGTGCTGGCCTAGCTAGCTCGAAGACCTCTGACTAAGATTTCACAGCCCCATCCTGTCTGCAGAGTGCCGTACCCTGCCGCCACTCTCACCCCCATCATTGCTTCTTCCCCGGGCCCCCCCTCCAGGGACCTGCTGCTGCCTGAATCCCTGCCTGGTGACAAAGCAACACTTTGGCGTAGGTTGAGGACGGGGGTGTGGGGTCTGAGTGTGACCTGGGCCCTGAGAACCCACCTCCCTCATCACAGACGTGGGCTGTGCAGGGGCCCGGCTGACATGAAGGCGCAAGAAGAGAAGGACGGTTGGGGAGGGAAGGGGCCGTGTTCACAACTCCCCTCCCCCATGGTCCTGGACGCAGAGTCCCATTATGGCCTCCAGGGCCTTGGTCTGGGGGGCTAGGTCTCCCCCCTGCCGGGCGCGGGTCGTCTCCAGTCAGGCTTTGATGAAATCCGTGGGGCTCTGGTGTCCTGCGCGGCTGTGAATGGGAAGCCCTTTAGGAGCCCCGCCCCTTCCTGCTCTCCGCAGTTTGGTTTTTCTTCCCCTACCCGGCTCTGGACCAGGAACGTGTTCAGACGTTCCCAAGGGCCCATTCGCAGCTCAGGGTCGTGGGTCCCGGACGCGCCCCGTCTCCGCGCGGGGGCGCATCCTCGGCGTGCGTAAGCGCGGCTTCCCGCCCGCGCCGCCAGCCGCGCCAGGCAACCCTGACCTTTCCAGCCGGGCAGTCCGGGCTCCCATTTCTCTCCTTGCCCGCTGGTGATATGAACCGCTTCCCCGGCCCTGGCCGCATAGGTGCCGTGGGCTTCCGGAAGGCGTCGTCCTCCTGAGCTGGGTGTCGGGACAGGCCCGTTTTCCAGTCTTCTTCCTGGTTGGTTTCAAGAAACCAGCCTCAACCCCTTCAACAAGAAGAGAAACCAAAAGTGCTGGCCTGGTTCCCACAACTCGGCCTCCTTCTTTCTGCCCTTCTGATGGTCTGTCCCCAGGGATTTTCACCCCCATCAGCTGACTGCTGCATGACCTGCAGCCTGCGGGCTACCTTACGTGTAGGTGGTTAAGTGTAGGTGGTTCCTGTAGGCCCCAACCTCCTCCCCTTGGAGTTTGCTCCAGCTGCTACAGGTCAGGGAGACCCACACACCCAGGGTGTGACTCAGCCTGGGGCCAGCGCCAGCCTGGATGGCCCTGCTGCCTCACCCTGGGGCCATGAGTCCATTTCAGAGACCTGGATTCAGTGGGCAGCCTCAAGCAGCAGCCCCGCAAGCTGGTGGTGGGTGGGAGGGTGTCTCTTGCTTTCCCGCCTGCACACACTTCTGCGCAGATTCCTCCTCTCCTGGGCCTCACCTGCTGCTCCAAGAGCACTTCCCCCGGGAAGCCCTGCCCCCAGACTGCTGCCTCCCACGTCCTCCAGGCAGGCTTGACGGCCGCTGTCCTCCCCACCCATTCAACTGGACCCTGGGGTCCGCGTGTCCTGGCATCAGCAGCATGTGTGCCCCTACCGGCTCAGCATGTGCTTTGGTGTCCTCTGACATCTCTCTGTGGACAAAGGGCCGCTTGGCCTGTGGGAAATGGTCTGATGTCCACTTAAACGATCTCAGTGGGGGCAGCTGCCCGCCACAACGGGAGAAGAGGGCTGGCCGGGGGCGGAGGAACTGGGGCCACAGCTCCATCCCAGGCACTGGAGACTCAGCTGTGAATTAGGCAGAGAGTCCCCACCATGGTGGCCCTTACCTTCCACAGGGGTGAGCTGGCAACAAACAAGCCGAATGCATAAATTCAGAGTAGAAAGCAAGGGTGGGGGAGAGAGGTACCTGGTCTGGGCAGGCCAGGGGGTGACATTCGAGAAAAGGGTTTGAGGGAGGCAAAGGAGCCAGCCATCTGGGGGAAGAGCGTTCCTGACAGGGAAACAGCCCGTGCAAAGGTCCTGTGACAAGTGGTGACCGGAGCAAAGTGAGAGGACAGGAAATGGGGCGGGTGCAGGCCCTGAGCGAAATGGGAAGCCGCAGAACGTTCTGGAACAGACTGAGGCAAGGGTGAAAGCCAAGAGACCAAGAGTAGGCAGTGCTGGGGGCTCAGCCCAAGGTAGAGGCTGTAGGGGTGACAGGAGAAGGGGCAGGGGTGCCGTGAGGGCCCAGGCAGACAGGCTGTTGTTCTGCAGGAAGCTCAGGATGCTGGGGTGGGTCCTTTCCAAAGAGTTGAAGGGGGACGTGGTCAAACCAATTCCCGAACAACGAGAAGCCTCTGGCCTCGGAAAGAGAGCAGGGAACAACAGGTAGAGGGAACAGCAAGTGCAAATCCCCTGAGCTTCCATGGCCTGCTTGGGAAGGGCAGAGAGGATGAAGAGACCCAGGGCCGTGAACTAACAACAGTCTAACATGTGCCAGGCAGTGCCTAGGCGCAGACACAGAGAGGGTGAGCGACCCTCCCCAGGACACACAGCCCCCAGGACACACCGCTCCAGAGCCTCCTCTGAGCTCCTCCCTCTGTCCCCTCCTTGAACTTGGAGGATCCATTTACCTTCTCTCAGGTCAGTTGTGTCAGGTGTAGAATTAGGAATGGGGGCAGGTGAAGTCGGCACCTGTTTTTTTTTAAAAAATATATTTATTTATTATTTATTTTTGGCTGCACTGGGTCTTAGTTGCAGCACACGGGATCTTCATTGCAGTGTGCGGGGTCTTTACTTGAGGCATGTGGACTTCTTAGTTGTGGCATGCGTGTGGGATCTAGTTCCCCAACCAGGGATAGAACCTGGGCCCCCTGCACTGGGAGCATGGAGTCTTACCCACTGGACCACCAGGGAAGTCCCTCGGCACCTGCTTTAAAATTCACTCCCCTGGCTATAGCCTCAGTTGAGGGACAGAGTTTGAAACACACAGAGGGCCAGCAAGTGTAACCCCACTGTGCTTCAGTTTCCTCACTGGTCAGCAGGGATAGTAGGGGACTCCACCTCACAGGGATCGTTGGGAGGATTACATGAAGGGAGGGTGGTTGGTAGACATACAGCCAGTGCTCCATATGTGCTTTTTTTTCCCCCAGCAGGGATCAAACCCGTGCCCCCTGTAGTGGAAGCGCAGAGTCTTAACCACTGGCCCTCCAAGGAAGTCCCTCATACGTGCCTGAAAACATAGGAGGCACTTCACCGAGCACCTGTGGAGTGTCTGAAACCTCACCCAGGACCCTCTTTACCTCCATAAGCTGTGGGATCAATGTGATTGGCTTGCTGTCCAGGGGGGACCTGGGCAGTGGTGCCACGCTACAGGGAGTGGCCAGGCCACTGTCCTTTGTACCCTGGAGCCCAGCACCAGACGCCTGGCGCCGGGCTAGGGAGCCGTCACCTTACAGGCCCAAGGTCCTGCCCTGAGAGCCCCCTCCTGGTCTTTGCCCAGCCACCCAGCAGTGACTCACCCCTACTCTGCCCCCACTGGAACCAGGCACCGAAATAGTCACCCAGCTCATTCTCCGGGAGTGGCCATGGAAATATTTCAGGGCTGCATTCAGTGCCTAAAAATACTTGGCGAGTCCTCATGCATCTTCCCCTCCCTCATTCCCTTCTCTGTTCCTTTGAAGACTGTCCCTGTAAGCACCCCCAGGACCTGTCCCTCCACGCTGCACCCCTCCAGCACGTTAAGCGTCCACGGCCAGCAGGGCTGTGGGATGTCCCCAAGTGCCCAAGTCCGTGTGAAGGGTGGCGACGTGGCCTCCCTCCCTCCCTGTTGCCATAGAGAGACTCGACAAGGTTCCCCAGAACTCTCTGGAAGGGCGAAGCCTTTTCCACAACCCCCAGAAGTCTCGGTTCCTGGATGGGGAGGCCCGGGCGCAGCAACACTGTCCAGGGAGATCTTCATTACTCAGCAGTTTTCCTTAAAAATTAGAAAATGGATCTTGCTGTTTGTGTTCACGAGGCTGCTAGAAGCAGGCCCCTAGGACGGGGCCCCCAGCTGGACTGAATTCCATTGCCTTCCCTGCCCACTTGCTTCGGGACCCCACATAGGTTACAGATCCTTCTCCCTCCCCCAGGGGAACAGACCGTCCCCTCCAAGGGACCCAAATATCTTTGATGTCATCCCAACCACTCAGCCTCCCGGGCACACTCCATCCTAACCACCCTTAACCTTTCTTGTGGCCACAGGAAGGCGAGGGAAGCGATTGGAGTCAGACTGTGCCTTGGCCCCCTGGGGTCTGAGCCAGCTTCTCTGTCACTTGAAACCTCCAGCTAGAGGGAACTGCAGGCACAAAGGCCCTGGGGAAGGTGCATGCTGGGTGTCTTGGAGACACAGGAGGTTGACCATTATTGCCTAAAGTCCACCCTTTATTCAGATTTCCTTAGTTTTTACCTAATGTCCTTTAAAGAAAAAATGGAGGTAACATTCACTAACATAAAATCAACCATTTTAAAGTGAGCAATTCAGTGGCATTTAGTACATTCACGATGTTGTGCAACCACCACCTGTATCTAGTTCCAGAACATTTTCATCACCCCAAAAAGAAACCCCACACCCCCTCCCTCCTCCCCCAGCCCCTGGCAACCACTACTCTGCTTTCTGTCTCTATGGATTTGCCTGTTCTGAACATTTCACATAAATGGAATCACATACTATGCAGCCTTTTGTGTCTGGCTTCTTTCACTCAGCATAATATTTTTAGGGTTCATACATGTTGTAGTGTGTATCAGTGCTTCATTCCTTTCTTTGGCTGAATAATATTCCGTTGTATGAATGGATCACATTTTGATTATCCTTCATCAGCTCCTGGACATCTGAGCTGTTTGTTGAGTTTTTACTCTGCCTTGGGCACAGTTCTAAGCACATAATCCCCACCCCCCACTGTCAAGTCATACTGTGCTCACCATGCCAATTTCACAGTTGGAGAAGTGAAGGCATACCCTGGGGGGTAGAGAGATAATTGGGAAACCAAGAATTAAACAAGATAAATACACAGGTGAAGACCCTAAGGATCTTCCAGGCAGGGAGAGCAGCATGTGCAAAGGCCCCGAGGTGGGAATGAGCTGGTGTGCTGGAGGAAAAGTGCAGAGGCTGGCGTGGCTGGAGTGGAATAAGTAAAGAGGGTGGAGGGAGGCGGGCAGCAGCTGTGGGGCCTGCGGAGTGTGGGGAAGGGTCTGGGCTGTACCTTGAGATGAAGAGACAGAGAGAGAGACTGAAAGATGCAGGAAGAGGGGGAGAGACTGAGAGCAGGAGGGAGAGAAGGGGGCCTCAGCATCTTGAGGCCTGGACCCAAGTGGCCTGGGGGTCTTCACCCACATCCTCCCAGCCCAGACCCCTCTCTGATACCTTGACTGCACGGGTGTGAGGTAACTGCCCTGTGCTGAGAATGATGTGGGCACACGGGAGGTGGTCCATAAATGTTAGGCGGATGTATGAATGAGGGATGGACAGACAGACAGACAGACAGATGGGCAGGATGACAGGTGAATGGAGGGAGGAAGACCTGGTACCCAAGTCGGTGCAGTGAGAACATTGTCCCCCACCTTCCAGCAGGTGATTGGATGGGGGTTGTGGAGGAACTTATCCAGCTGCCACAGGGCCTCACCCACCCCTCTCTAGTCTCAGAAAATGAGTGGAGTGGAGTGGAGGCTACAGGGTGGGGGTTGGGGAGGGTGCTGTGAGAGCAGAGGCGGGCCGGCTGGGTACCAGATGCCGCTACCTGCCTCTGCCTCTGAGTCAGTATCACCATGGCAACACGGGCCCTGAAGGATGCTCCTCTGGGCACATCCCCCATCATTGCAGCCACCATCACTACCGCCTCCTCACAGGGGGCAGGGGCAGAGGGGACAGCTATTTTTACCCAGGCTCAAGGACCCTGATGCCCACCTTCTCCCATTTCCATCAGCCTCTCTGTCTCCTAAGCCACCCCCTCCCTACAGAGCTTGCAGCCAAACTGGGGGTGAGGAGGCTGAGTGAGGGGCCCAGGGGCGTTGGGGAGCCAGCCAAGGGAGAGTCTCTGGGCTCTGCTCGGTAGGGGAGCTGCAGGGTGTCTCCTGAGGTGGGCACTGGTGAGGGAACATCATGGGCAAGGCTTGGGTGGCTCGATGGCAGCAGTGGGCAGAGAGCTAAGGGGTGGCAGGGAGATGGGCAGGGAGCCACAGAGAGTGTGAGGAGGCCAGGGTGGCACTCACAGAGGGCAGAAGATGGACCCCTGTGACCCTTGGCAGTCCCTATGCCCCCTGTGCCTCCCCTGCATCCTCTGGAACATGGATACTGGTGGGGAAACAGAGGCAGGGAGGGTAGTCACGGGCTCTACCTGGGCTGGCAAGGACTCCAACTATCACCCACTCCAGCTGCTGACAACATGGATGGCCCTGCGATTCCCGCCCCCCTTACCTTCTCCCATCTCCTCTTTCCTCACCCCACTCCAGGCCTCTTCCTTGAGTCTCTTCCAACACACCTTGCAGCCCTACCTCAGGGCCTTTGCACTCGCTGATCCAGCTTTCAGGCACATCCTCCCCAGGTGCCTCCTCATGGAGCCCCCTTTGTCTGCAGGTGTCAAGGACCCTCTGTATTCACCACTCCCCTCCTCCCAGTGAGATTTCTTCATAGCTCTTGTCACTGCCAGATATTATATTATCTATGTTTTCACTTATTTCCACCCCAAGAATGGGGGCCCCTCTCAGAACCTCAGTTTACCCAGCTTGACAATGGCAGTAGCCAGTGTGCGGAGGGAAGGGGAAGACAGGCAGTGAAATACCAGTGTCTGGGTCCTCTCCACCTGACCCAGAGCTGCAGGGGCATGGTGGGGACTTGGAGTGACCTACAGCTCCCTGGGCATTTCAGGCCACAAAGCCCTGTCAGAGGTCAGTGAGCAGTGGGTGAGCCAGGCTGGGGCCGCGGCCAGCATCAGGGATCCTGCCCTGTGAGCCTCCAGGACAGTTGGGGCCTCCAGCTCCCGGGGTGGCCTGTGAGTCCCTTATCACCACACATACTGATCATCCCTAGGAGACAGTCACTGTATTTTCCTTGTACAGATTTATAATGTCACTTTCTCTTCATGCCAACGAGACAGAAGACTGGGTCCAGTCCCCAGCCAAGGGCCCTGCATCCCAGTGAAAAAATGTGGCTTGATTTAAAAACAGTCATTTGTCTCTTCCTGTGTCTCCTGCCTTCTCAAGCTGGTCTCTCTTCCCACCTCCTTTCTCTCTGGTCTCTGTCTCTGTGTTTCTCCACCAGACTTTGCTTCCCTCCCTCTCCCCTCTCTCCCTCCATCTCTGCCTTTCTCCCTTTGTTTATTTCTCACTCACTATAATTCCCTTTTCCCTTCCACTATGTGCCCGCTCCAACCCCCCCTGTTAGGAGGCCCTGATAAATCCGGCCTTGCCCAGAACCTTGGGGCCGGCCCCTTAGCCTCTATCTACCCATTCATCAAATGGGCTTGTCCTAGGACCTGAAGTCCTGGGCGGAGGGGAGTTTGGCAGCGGACATGTCCCTCCCTCCCCGGCTGCAACAGCACTTCACGGCCCGGCAGGGAGGGGTTAAATGCGTGCCGTCCCCCTTCCCCCAGCCCTGCATTTAATTAGCAGCCCCGCGGGGCTGCCGAACTGGGCGTGGGGCGAGGGGGGCCGGGCCGGGAAGGGAGGGAGGGAGGAGAGGAGGCGGGGGAGAAGTGGAGGGGAGTAGAAACGGAGGGAGAGGGACGAAAGGGGGCTGGAGGTAAGGAGGGGGTGCCGGAAGCCAACCGGGGATTCGAATCCTGCCTGGCTAGTGTCCCCAGCTCGTACCTCAGGGCTCTCGGTTCCCTTCCCCGCCCCTCGGGGTGGGAATCCCCTCCCACCCCCCCTCCCGAAGGCCGAGCCCGACGCCCGCAGTAAATGTCAGCTCTCTTCCCATTGTCCGGTGGAGGAAACTGAGGCCCACGTAGATGTGGCGACTAAACTAGGACACAGCTCGGGGCCGCCTAGCGTTTATCCGCGTTTGTCTGCGTGCTGGACAACAAAACCAAAACACCAGTTCGTCCCAGCCAGGCGACCCGGGGGGCGGTCTCGGCTTGGGAGACGGTGATCCGGTGGGATAGGGGCGGGCTGGGGCAGAGGGGCAGGAACCTGGAGCCCAGAGGCCCAGGGTTTTCCCACCTAGGCCACGCCTCTCGTGCCTCAGTTTCCCAGTCTATTTGCGCAACGTCGGGGAAATTGGAGGGCCGGACCCTACCCACCACCACACCCACGGTCTCCTGCGCTACAGGGGCGCGGGCCGGGCGGCCAGACCATCCGAGTCTACGCCGCTCCGCCTCGCCTTGACGTCGGTGCTGACGCCACCCGCACCCCTCGCAGCCACAAAGTCCGGTCGCCGCGCGGGGTTAACTCTTGCGCTGCCACCCGCCGCGCCAAGACCCCCCCCACCACCACCCAGTAACCTTTCTCTCCCCCACCCCCGCCAGAGGAGGGGCCAGGCTGCCGGGACCGACGTGGGACAGGTCCTGGGCAGCCCAGCCGCCGGGAGAGGCGAGAGGCCCCGATCGGCATCCAGGTCTTTGCCTGCGCCTGGAATGTGCCTCCTCCCCAACCCAAGTCCTTGTTTACTGCGACATCCCTCCCTCCGGCCCGGCCCTGACCCCTCCAGGGCTGGGCGTGTCCTTGTCCGGCTGTGTCTCCCCCCCCCCCGGATGGGGGGGGCTCCTCAGGCCCGGGGCGGGGACCTGTCACCCAGCGATTCGCTGTTTCAAGGTCGAGTTTCTTATACCCATTTTTAACATGAGAACCGTCGAAGCCTAGAGAACTTGTAAGTCACCCAGAGGTGGGCCGTGTAACCCTGGCCGAGCCCCAGCTCTTGCGGCTCCCCTGCCCCACCCCTGAGGGGGCGGGGGCTCGATTCCCTCGACGGGGGAGGGAACCCTGCAGGCCCCGCCCTGCCCCAGGGGAAGTGAGAATGGGGGGCCCTCCCCCACATCCTCACCACTTCCTCCCGGGGAGAGGCGGTGGCGGAGGGGGCATGGGGGAAGGGTGGGAGGCGACGGGCGAGGGAGTTCAGAGGAACGGCCTCAGGTTCAGAGTGGGGGGGGGTCTCCCTGGCCCCGCGCCCAGGAAGGGCACGACTGGCGTTAATATATACCTCGCAGGCAGCCACCCCCCGCAATCTGCTCCTTCCCGGAGGGCCCCTTCCCAAGCGACCCGGACTCTGCCTGCTCCTCCCCACCCTGGGGGCCCCCGCCGCCTCCTCCCTGCTCCCTCGGCCGCTTGCTTCACCCCCATTCGATCTACTCCCCTACAGGAGCCTGACCTGTAGGGCTGCCGACCAGCTGCCGGCCCACAAGGTCCTCCCCCGCCCCGCCCCCCTCAGGCCCGAGGTCCAGCCCCATCTTCTCTCTGCATCAGCCCAACTCCCTGAGCCTTGTCTGCCTGTCACCTGGATTCCAGTCTTCCCTCCAAAGATCGGACCCATGCCTTGCTCAGAGCCTCAGTTTGTTCATGTGAGAAATGGGGACAGGTGTCACTCTTCGCGGTGCTGCTGTGGGGTTTTAAAGGAACAACGTCGAGAGTGAGTTTCCCATCTTGGCAGCACGGAAGCATCTGCTCATTACTTCACTCACTCATCCACTTATTCATTTAATTATTTATTAATGTGTCCATTGATTCACACACACACCCTCCCCAATCCCAGGCAGCTTGGGAGCGACCTCAGGGGTCCACAGGACTGTGGGTGGGGACAGCCCCAGGGTCTTGAGGCAGAAATGGGAGCTTCCACTTAACCAACCTGAAGCCTCCTCAGAGAGGCCTCTGCCTGCCACTGCAGCCTCCACCTGTTCCCCCAGACAGGTCGGTACCTCTCAGGGCCTTGGGAGGATTCCGGCTGCTGCAGGCAAACCCCACGTCATAGGTGCTCATCACCAAGGCTGGGCACATTATTGAGCTCCTACTGCATGCTGGGGTCCTTCCCTTGGGGACAGGAATGCTGGGTGGGTCCCTGTGGCTCCTTCTGCCCTGTGGACGCACATGCCCCACTCCTGTTGGTTTGGGGCTTCCCTGCTTTTAATGCTTTCTGGATACTGGAACATTCGGGGTCCAGGACTGGCCCAGAGTGTCCCTGAGGAGTGAATGCCTGAGTTTTGCTCTCATTTCATCGTTTTTCGGTTTCTTTCTATTTATGGCAAGAGAAACTGGTTTTCCATTCCTGGTGGTGACTCGAAGCTTCCCTCTTGAAATTTATTTACTGAAGTAGAAACAGAAAAGGGGTCGACTTAAAGGAAAAAATTGTGACATTGACCTAAAGCGGGCTTCTATGTTATGGTGGTGGTTTCCCATCCCGAGTGAGAGTCTGGTCAGCTCAGAGGTGATGAGAGATGGCCCCAAACCCTCCCCCAGCACACAGGCCTGGGCATACAGCAGGTGTTCAGTAGAGGGTGGTAGAATGGATGAATGAGGGTGTTTGCACTTGACCAAAAGCAAAAAACAAAACCAAATCAACTTCTGAAGCTGGTCTTGTGAAATCGAGCTCACCGCCCTCTGACCCCCAAATCTTCTGGTTCCCCAACGTCGGCCTGTGAAAAGACCTAACCTGTGTCTGGGTATACAGCAAGTGTACATAAAATGTGCACTGGATGAGTGCAGGAGTCCTGCCTGTCCTGGGGGTGGAGGTCAGGATAGCATAAGACGTTATTTTCTTGTCCCACGGCCCTTCTGGACTCATTCAATCAATCAAGTATTGGACCTAGTGACTCTTCTGAGCCTGCGGGAGCCTCGGGACACCACAACCTCGGGAAAAAGTCAACAGGGCCACCGGTCATAATGCAGGCTCTGCCCGGTGTCCATCTGGTGCTGAAGGTGGCTGCCGGCGCATCAGCTTCCTCGTCTGTAAAACGGTCTCGTGAGACTGGAAAGAGCCAGAGGGCAGGGGCTGAGTCCTCTCCCAGAGGCCTGACGAACACCTGCGCTGGACGAGGGAGGAGGGCGGTTCCTGCTCCAGGCGAGGGCGGAGGCGGGATAGGAGGGGAGGGGCCGCCGCCTGCGCCAGTAACCCGATCCTCAGGAATGCGCCGGGGCCAGAAGCGCCCCCAGCCCGAGCCCGGCGCCCTTCCCCCGGCCCACCCGCGGGGTTCTGCCACCCGGGGACGGTCTCCGCAAGTTCCACCCCCACCAGCCCTTGGGTCCTAAGCGCCGGGGGACTGTCCGCAGAAGCCCCATCCAACCCCGCGGTGATCTGAGCACGCCGGGACCATCCTTGGCAAGAGCCTCTGCCCCAGGACCCCCTCCGCTTCACTCCCTTCGGCTTCCTGCTTAGCTCTTTTTCTTTGGGGCTTTCCGTTTTATTAAGTAGATTTTAGGTCTCTGGAGCTTCAAATAAAGACTAAACATTAAATCGAATTGCAGGTTGCTTTAAACAAGAAAGCAAATCTCTTCGCGCTGGGGAGAGGGCAGAGCTGCGGAGATTTGAACGCCGGCGAGGGGGCGTTACGTTCAGCCTCCATTTGGAAGGCTGGGGTGGGAATGGGGCTGAGGCCTTGGCTGTGTGACCCAGGGCAGGTCGCGCACCCTCTCTGGACGCTGCTCTGGGAAGTGAGATAATGTCCCAAGACTTAAGAAGCTGCAGGGAGAGTAAAGGCGAAAATAAAGAGTCCCGACCCAGCCCTGTTACCCTCTGGTCCCTCAATCCTATCTGCCACTTCTGCTGCCCTTGAGACAAATACCACCTAGGTTTCAGGGGAGGTACCTCCACTGCCCCCCTTGCCTTCCTTCTCTCGCTCTGGCTCCCCTTGGCTCAGTGAATCCAGCCTCACTTGCTTCTCTACTCTCCATCGGTGTGGCCAGCAGGTTCTACCCCAGGGCTTTTGCACTTGCTGTTCTCGCTGGGACACTGCCCTCAAATGAATTATCTCATGATTTGCTCCAGCTCCTCCTGTATTCAACATCACCTCCTGGGGTGACCCTCCCAGAGTACCACACTCTAAAACACTACCCCTTGGGCTTCCCTGGTGGTGCAGTGGTTGGGAGTCTGCCTGCCGATGCAGGGGACACGGGTCCGTGCCCCGGTCCGGGAAGATCCCACATGCCGCAGAGCGGCTGGGCCCGTGAGCCATGGCCGCTGAGCCTGCGCATCCAGAGCCTGTGCTCCACAACGGGAGAGGCCACAACAGTGAGAGGCCCGCGTACCGCAAAAAAAAAAAAAAAAAAAAAAAAAGTAAAACACTACCCCGTTCATCCTCCGTGAAGGAGGTACCATTTATTTTCCTTGAAGCTGTGCTTGTCAGGTCCCTCCTTCACACTGTGTGTCTGAGAGGTTGCCGGTGTTTGTGTCACCCATGTGAGTCCCCATCACTAGGCTCACAGTAGGTGCTCAGTCATTGTATGTGGAATGAATGAATGAATGGGAGTTTTCCCTAGTTCACTGCATGGGACTGTTGATGGATTTCAGGCCCCCCCTTGACCTGCCTGAGAAGCCCCCAGTCTGGGAGGACTAAAGCTGGACACAGCTGCCCCCCAGCTCTATGGGGTCAGCGCTGGTCCAAATGGAGGAGCAGGGCTGGAGTGTCCCAGAGGGAGGAATGAGAGGATGGGGAAGGGCACTGGGTCACAGGGAACAGCAAGTGCACAGCAGAGGAGCCTGAGGGGGGTCGATACTGGAGAGTAGGGATGGCAGAGGCTGCCAAGGGCAACTCACCACACTTAGAGGCCAAGACAGGTCTTCCCCACCTAGCTCCAAGGACCCTCCTGGGGCAGAGAGAATCAGAAACACAGAGTGGACAGGGCTCAGTCAGATGGAAGGGTTTTGGGGAGTCCCTGGAGGCATGGTTAAGGAAGATTTCTTGGAGGAGGGAATACTGGAGGTGGTTTTTGAAGGATGAGTAGGAGTTTGCCAGGAGGCTAAAGAAGGGCACTCCAGGCTGAGGGTACTCCAAAGAACTGCAGTTAAGTTTGGCCAAATGATAATAAAGTAAAACAATTATAGAGAACATTTATTGAGCCCTTACTATTTGTTCAAATACTTCCAATAAAAGTCACAATACTCCATGAAGTAGGCGGATTATTTGCTCCATTTTCATAAGCAGTAAACACACTCAGAGATGTAACGTGCCTTGGCCTTCCTGTGCCTCCATTTCCCAAAGCCTGTCTGTTGGGTGACCGCTCAGCTCAAGCTGGCCCTGCCCACAGCTTACCAGACCATCCCTACCTATCAAAGTCAAGGCCCAAGGTCAGGGTGGAGCCTCCCTAGGCCGCCCACTCACCCTCCTGCCTTGGGGAGAAGCATGATCCCATCTCCTTCAGTCTAGCCCCACTGCACAGGCCCAGAGAAGGGTCCTAGGGCAGGGCTGGTTACAGGCTGGGGGCTGCATCCACTCCATTTAGGGGTCCCTTTGCTCAGGCTGGTACCCAAGAGGACAGGTCTGGAGGGCACAGAGACCCACATTCCTGGAAACACAGACACATACACCTATACACACACATGGGTACATAGATCCATGTGCACGGATCCACACGGGCACAGACACCCACTCCCATGTGTGAACACATCTGGGTACACTGACCCACGCATGCACACCCACAGGCACATGTGGGCACAAACAGACATTTGTGTGTATGTAGACACAAACCCATACCCCCAACCCTCTGCCAGCCAGGCCAGGCTTCTTGCTTGTGATGACAACCTCCCTCATGGCCTTCTTGCTTCACAGCCCAGTTAGGGGCAAGGCCAGGTGAGGAAGGGAAATAGAAGAAAGGGTGCTCATGTCCATAGGCCAGTCAGACAAACTGAGGCCAGAAACTGCCACAGCCACCCCACCAGCCTGTGTTCTCCTTTAACACTGGCTGTTGGATGCTAGGCCCTATGCGGGAAGCTGGGGATCCAGCAGGCTCAAGATAGACAAGGTCCCTGCCCTCCTGGGCCTTATGGTCCGTCCCATCATTCTGGATGGTTCTGAGAATATAACGGAAACAAGGTGAGTGGGAGGGGCCTCTCTGAGGACAAGTGTAAGCATGGTGGGGGGAGGAAGGGAGCACCAGGCTGAGGGCATAGCACCTATCGATGAGGCAGCAATGAGTTGGGAAGACAAAGCTCAGAGAGATTGAGGGTGAAAGGTTAGAAGGGGTCACCCGAAAGAGCAAAGGAGCGTATGGGGCCTCCACCAACTGCTTATGGATTGGGCGCCATCCTGAGTGTGGTGAGAGCCATGGAGGGGTTCTGTGCAGGGGCTGTAGGTCGGATCCAAATGTCCCCAGGATCTCTTGGGAGTGTGGGGAAGGGCCCCTCTCACCTCCCTCAGATCCCATCGCCAGCCAGCCTTTATGGAGGCCCATTAAGCCTGACCTGACAGTCATGATAATAGTAATAAACAGGTAATAATTACCAGCTTGGATTCCTGCCTTAACAACCCAGTCCGGGAGTCACCGGGGTACGCACAGGAGGCCCTGGCAGACGCAGAGATACAACGTAGGCGGCTGCCCAGGGGCACGGACGCCCGGGTTCTACCAGATGGATAAGAGTTCAGGCCTGGTCACAGCTCTGGCCCCGAGGGCAGGTCACTCCACCTCGCAGAGCCTTAATTTCCCGTCTGTAAAGTCAGGAAGTCGGACTCCCGCGCTTTAGACCCCACCCAGTGAAGAATAGCAGGATCAAAGCATTTCCAGCAACTTCTGGCTGAAACCTCCTCTCCCCTCCCCCGTCTTCCTGGGGCAAACACACCACCGGGGACTGGGGTGGGGGTGGCGGTGACGTGGAGACAGACCTGGCGCACGCCCCCGGCGAGCCACCCGGCACAGCTCCCTCAGGCCCGCACAAAGCCTAGATAGGGGTGCGCTAAGGAAGGTACAGTCGGCACAGTGGAGCGGGAGGCGACAGGGAGTTATTTATCCATCCGGAGCCCCATCCCCCTCCGGGCTCCGGAGGTCGGCACCGCCCCCGCCCGGCCGGGGCCCCACTCGCGGACGCGGGGCGGGGCCGGGCCTCGGGGCGGGCGGGCGCCGGGTGGCCGGGCCCATCACGCCACCCGGAACGTGCCTTGGCGGGAGGCGGCACTGGGGGCATTGGTCGTACACAGCACTCCTGGGGCGGAGTGACCGGGCCGGGCGCTCTGCTCGCCCCCATGACGTCAACCCATAAGGCAACGCGCTGTTGTGCCGTTTACCGCGCGTCACCCGGACAACGGCAGTCGGTGGGGGTTGAGGGGGGCGTTGGTGACTTGGCCCCGCCCCGCCATGCAAATGAGCAACGTCACTCGTGCCCAATGGCGAGCAGGGACAGTGAGCTCATCGCGCCCGGCCGAGGCTATAAGGGGGCGCGCGGGACGCGCGGCTCAGGAGCCGCCGCCAGCGGAGGGCCGGGCGCAGCGGCCGCGGCGGGAGCAGGGCCGAGCGGACGGGGGGGCGCGGGCCCCCCGGGCGGCCGCGGCCACTCCTCCCCCCCGGGCCGGCGCGGCGGGGGAGGCGGAGGATGGAAACACCCTTCTACGGCGATGAGGCGCTGAGCGGCCTGGGCGGCGGTGGCAGTGGTAGTGACGGCAGCTTCGCGTCCCCGGGTCGTCTGTTTCCCGGGGCGCCCCCGACGGCGGCGGCCGGCAGCATGATGAAGAAGGACGCGCTGACGCTGAGCTTGAGCGAGCAGGTGGCGGCAGCGCTCAAGCCCGCGGCCGCGCCGCCCCCGGCCCCTCTGCGCACCGACGGCGCCCCTGGCGCGGCGCCCCAAGACGGTCTGCTTGCCTCGCCCGACCTGGGGCTGCTCAAGCTCGCTTCGCCTGAGCTCGAGCGCCTTATCATCCAGTCCAACGGGCTGGTCACCACCACGCCGACAAGCACCCAGTTCCTCTACCCCAAGGTGGCGGCCAGCGAGGAGCAGGAGTTCGCCGAGGGCTTCGTCAAAGCCCTAGAGGACTTACACAAGCAAAACCAGCTGGGCGCGGGCGCGGCCTCCGCTGCCGCCGCCGCCGGGGGACCCTCTGGCATGGCTGCGGGCGCCGCGCCTCCCAGCGAGCTGGCCCCGGCAGCGGCCACGCCCGAGGCGCCCGTCTACGCGAACCTGAGCAGCTACGCGGGCGGTACCGGGGGTGCGGGGGGTGCTGCGACGGTCGCCTTCGCCGCGGAGCCCGTGCCCTTCCCGCCGCCGCCACCCCCAGGCGCGCTGGGGCCTCCGCGCCTGGCCGCGCTCAAGGATGAGCCGCAGACGGTGCCCGACGTGCCGAGCTTCGGCGAGAGCCCGCCGCTGTCGCCCATCGACATGGACACGCAGGAGCGCATTAAGGCGGAGCGCAAGCGGCTGCGCAACCGCATCGCTGCCTCCAAGTGCCGCAAGCGCAAGCTGGAGCGCATCTCGCGCCTCGAGGAGAAAGTGAAGACGCTCAAGAGTCAGAACACGGAGCTGGCGTCCACGGCGAGCCTGCTGCGCGAGCAGGTGGCGCAGCTCAAGCAGAAGGTCCTCAGCCACGTCAACAGCGGCTGCCAGCTGCTGCCCCAGCACCAGGTGCCCGCGTACTGAGCTCGCGCGCGGGGCGCATGCGCGGCCTCCTCCCAGAGAGGCGGGCTCGCGTGGTTGGGGGGGGCGTGGGCGCCCCGGACTCGCAGAGGGCGCGGCCCCGGGATCCCCCCCTTGAGGGTGCCAGGAGTCGGAGAGGGCGCCTCAGACTTGACAAGCTGGACCCCCTGCTGCCGGGGGGCGAGCGCATGACCCCCACCTCCCCCGCCCTCGCGCTGCCTCTGTCCCGGGCGCGCGGCCACCCAGTGTTGCACAAACCCGCGCGTTCTGGCCGCCCCTTTGTACACACCGCCGCCGAAGGAGGCTCCGAGGGGGCGCAGGCTCAAGCCCTGCGTTTTCTCTAATTTTACTTTTTTTTTGACTTTGGAAGAGAGAAGAACAGAGTGTTCGATTCTGCCCTATTTATGTTTCTACTCGGGAACAAACGTTGGTTGTGTGTGTGTGTGTTTTCTTGTGTGGGTTTTTTAAAGAAATGGGAAGAAGAAAAAAAAAACTCCCTCCTTCCCTTTCCTCGCTCTCGCTTCCCTTCCCCTTCCATCCCTCCGGCGCCCCCTCGTCCCGCCGTTTTTCTTCTGTTTTTTTGTTCCGTTTTGCTACGAGTCCACATTCCTGTTTGTAATCCTTGGTTCGCCCGGTGTTCTGTTTTCAGTAAAGTCTCGTTACGCCAGCTCGGCTCTTCGCCTCCTTCTTCTCCTGCCGGGGCCTGACGGGGTGGGCGGGGCCTGGCCCGGTCCGCGTCCCCTCCTGCCTCCTTCGCCTCCTCCCTCCGCCCCTGCTCAGAGGAGGAGGGAGTCGGCGTCCGGGAAGAACCTGCACATCTGGCGCTCAGAGAGCGCCATCTAGGAGCGCCTGGGCGCTGGGCCGACTCCTGTCCGGGTTGGGCGGGGGACATTGGGGTTTCCAACCTGAGTTTGGAACTAGCCAGCCCGAGGGTGTCCCCTTTGTCTCCCCTTTGCGGAGGAGGGACTGCGGGAGGGAAGGGGGACAACTTCAGCCCGAGGCTGGGAGGAAAAGGCAGAAACTAACTTTCCGGGCTTCTGTTTGCCTGTCTGTAAAATAGGCAGAGCAATGGTAAACTTGTTCCCTAAAGTTGTGAGGATTAAGACAGTTCGTTTACAGAGCAGTTCTTGGCTTACGGGTGGTGCTCAGTGTAAGCTTGTATTATCGTTTGTCGGATGGGGAGCGTGAGTTTCCGGAACAGAAGGAAGGTTGGCATAGGTAGGATCTGACCCAGGCAGTCTGCCTCCGGGACTGGAGGTGTGGTTAGGTTCTGTGGGACCACTGACTTGGAATCCAGGATTTTTCAAGTACTGTCTGAAACACTCCTCCCCCAACATCCTATTCTCCCATTTTGAAGAAACTAAGGTTCAGAGAGGTTGAGTGACAGGCTTCAGGTCACACAGCCTTTTTTAGGAGACCGTGCAGGGACATTTTGCACCTTGGGTTTCTCACTTCCAGCGCCTTGACTGCCAGGTTACCCTCGTCCCCTGCCTGCTTTGGCTTTTGCTACTGTGGGGGCAAAAGACCCTGGACCTTGGGCTTCTGCCTCACTTGGGGCCCGAGGGACATAAGCATCGGTGGCCAAGGACACAGGGCAAGAGGGCAAGTGAGCTTTGAACTCCAGTTGTGTACCCAACCCAGATAGGGAAGGTGGGCAAATCATGCCTGTTTTACAGATGAGGAAACTGAGGTGCAGAGAGGTGCAGAGAAGAAATGCCTTGTGCCCACAGTCCCTCAGCCATCGAAAGAGTGGGGCTTCACCACATACAAGTTCCCTCTTCCTCCGGATCACCTGGCTGCCCACCTTTCAAGGCTTTAAGAGCTGCTTTGGGGTTTGTTTTTTTAAACTATGTGACCTCTCTTTGGTACCACCTTCAGGCAGATGTTTCAGGAGAGGGGTTTGAAGTGAAAAGAGGGCTGATGCTGAGGTTGGGGTGTCCACACAGAGGAGACCAAGAACCATGCTTGGGGGTCAGAGCTTCACTCTTCAGGAGGCTTGAGTCCCAACTTGGGTGCCAATTTGCCCAATTTGCCGCTGTAACCTCAGCCAAGTTCCCTCCCGGTTCTGGCCTTTACCTACTGTGCTGTGAAAAGGATGTGTTTCCCGTGTCCAGGTAACGTCTCAGGTCAGAAGTTGGAAGTGCTTGGGAGATGAACAGCAGTGAGATAGTATTCAGGCGAGGCGTACACTGTGCAGCCCCCAACCTATAGAGAAGGGGAAGCCCAGGGAGGTTACGAGATCTACCGGATACCCCCTGAAAGGTTTTTACTCACAGCACTTCCGACACCAAATGAGTGGGGTTTTTTTTCCCCCCCACACTAACCAGTTTTCCAACTGCAGACACCAACTGGGTATCCTACAATTCAATTCTGACACTCTACCTGGAGTTAGCACGGACCACACAGGTGAAGAGTTCAAAACTGCCCCACTTCAGATGCCGATCACAGGTCCCGGGTTGCCACCTGTGCTTCTTTTTATTAAAAAAATTATTTAATTTATTTTTGGCCCTGGGCGGCATGGGCATGCAGGGATTAGTTCCCCCACCAGGGATCGAACCCGTGACCCCTGCAGTGAAAGCGCCGAGTCTTAACCACTCTGCGGGAATTCCACCCCCCCCACCCCGGTACTTCTTAAAGACTGGCTATAAACCCGAGGGTTCCCACCAACTCCTCCTTCACAGAGCCCAGGAAAGCACTTGACTCACTCCAGTTTATTTTAAAGAATACAACTTAGGGGCAACCAAATGGAAGAGATGCATAGGGCAAGGTA
The DNA here is from genome assembly GCF_949774975.1 of Lagenorhynchus albirostris. NCBI lineage: Eukaryota > Metazoa > Chordata > Mammalia > Artiodactyla > Delphinidae > Lagenorhynchus > Lagenorhynchus albirostris. The sequence goes on along the minus strand of NC_083097.1, from coordinate 159,585,828 downwards.
TGGGGGAAGGGCAAATGGGGGAAGGGCAAGGAACTTCCATGCCCTCTCTGGGCACCTCATCTTCCCAGCACCCCATGAGTTCACCAATGCTTGGGCAGGATTGATGAAATCCTTGGCGTTTGGTGATTAACTCAATATCCAGCCTGTCTCCCTTCCCAGGAGGTCTGGGAGGTGCGGCAGAAAGTTACAACCCTCTGATCATGCCTTGGTCTTTTTGGAGACCAGCCCCCATCCTGAAGCTATCTAAGGGCCCTGGCCGCACCACTCAGGAGTTTACAGAAGTTTTAGGAGCTGTGTGCTAGGAACCAGGGACAAAGATCCTGCTAAATGATTGCAGCACGGGGGCTCAAACCCAAGCCTTTTACCTGCCTAAAAGGAGCCTTGGGGCTAGGTGGAGGCCCTGTCTTTTCACTAGCATGTGACCTGAAGGGCTTTTTGGAAACCATAGATCTGGCCCCTACTTGCCACTTTTCTGGAAAAAAGGCCTTGACTGCACCTGGCCCTGGGCAGGTCAGTGTCTCTTTCCAGGCAGCTCCCCACTGGAACTATTTCCCGTCCTTCTGGCCTCGGGACCTTGGCACAGCTGCAAGCCTGATACCCCTCTTCCCTCAGCCACCCAGCTGAGCTTCACCTCTCAAGCTCTGCTGCAGATGCCCTTATTGGGCTCCATCAGTGCTCTGTGCTTCCACTATTATTGCCCTGATCACCCTGGATTTGTGTTTGGCTCACTCAGGTCATGGATGGGAACTGTCCTGGTCACTGCTGAAACAAAGGACATAAGTCTTGTCCAACTCCCATATCCCTCGTTTTGCCCAAAGCCACACCCACAGGGTGGAGAAGACAGAGGATCTTTGCAGAGGGAGGCTGGGCGTCCCTGTTGGCCTCTTGCTCTGATGCCCCCCAGTGGCTTCCCAGGGAGGCCAGGCAGAGGCCTCTGGGCCAGGCTGTGTGGCTTTGGCAGGACACTGCTGAGCTGAGGCCAAAGAGTGTGTCAGCCGTGGCCCAGCCAGCAGTGATTCACACGAGGCCTTGGCCCAGCCCCAGGAGGTGACCGGGGATGGTGGCCTCACTTCCCCTTCCAGGACTGTGGCTCAGGGTCACTACCCTAAGGAGCCCCCATCCTCAAAGCCAGACACTCTAAACCCTTTAGGATGTAAGTCAGAGCACAAGAGCCATGGCTTACCCCTCACCTTCTCAACAAAACCCAAACTCCTATATAGTCCTCTCTGAAGCCTTACCTATACAGTCACCCTCCCTGCCCTCTTCTCCCTCTCTCCAATGACTTTAGCCTCCTCCATATTCCCTAAACATGCCCAGCTTGTTCCCACCACAGGGCCTTTGCACATGCTTTGCTGTCCACCTGGGATGCCCTTCCCACAGCACACCCCCAGCCAACTCTTTTTCTCTCTCTGTGGGGCTCAGCCCATCCCACCCCCACTTTGGTTCCGTCGTAACAGTTTCACACCCCTAGATTATTTGGGTTGTTTGTATCCCCAGGTCCAGATGAGGTCCCAGCACAAAGTAAGTGCTCAGCAAAGACCCAAGGGATGAGATTGAGGCCACCTCCAGACACGTGGAGGGGGAGATTTTGGGGTCCCCTCTGTGCTCAGAGCCCTAACTTTCTACTCAGGATGGGCAGGCAAGATGTAGCAATCACCATGCCCTCAACCCTGACCCTGACCTGGGTCCTGCCCCCTCCCCCACCCTACTGAGTCAGCCTTCTAATACCCCCTCCCCCCAGGAGATGGGATTGGCCAGGAACCTGGCTGTGAGTCACAAAGCCACCGTGGCACCAGTGCCCTGAGGCCGGCCATCTGCCTGGTGGGTTCAGCTTCAAAGGCAGGTGAGTGAGGCTGGTGGCACGTTTGGTGGGGGGCAGTACATGGAGACCTGGTCATTCTCCCCTGGCCCCCAGTGCCTTCAGAGTCCTCCTGGGCCCTCCAGACTGCTTTGAGAGGTGGAACAGCTCCACAGCCTCTCACAGCAGGGGTGCTAGGGGCCCCCAGAGGCCTGATGGTGGGTTTGTCTGCCTTGGGCGCCCAGCCTGGAGAGCCTGTCATGTCTTCTTGGGAAGCTGGGAAAGTGGTCTCAGCTCATGTGACACATGTGGAAGGCTCAGAGGGGTTTGCTCAAAATTGCCTAGCTGCCCACTGAGCTTATGTGTCCGCGGCTCCTATTCCTTCTTTGCATTTCCTGCCATCCTGTTTCTCTCACTCTGTCCTTCCTTTGTCTCCTTATTCTGATTGAGTTTATCGAAAGGGCTGAGCCATGTGGTTGAGAAAACCTCAGAACCTGGGATGGACCCATTTGGATCCTGAAGCGGCCGTCACCACGTTCTGAATCCTGGGCCACATTCATCCATCCATCCATCGATCCATCCATGTATTTATCCTTCCTTTCATCCTTCCATTTATCCATAAATATCTCTTGAGCACATACTATGTGTACTGTTCTAGACACTGGGACAAGGGTAAACAAAGGGTCCTCCCTGGTGGGCAGCTCACAGTCTAACGGGGGAGGCAAATAGGAAACGATATAAAGAAGTAAGACACAGTATGTTGGTACTTCCCTGGTGGTCCAGTGGTTAAGACTCTGCGCTCTCAATGCAGGGGGCCTGGGTTCGATTCCTGGTCAGGGAGCTGGATCCTGCATGCTGCAAGTTAAGAGCCCCGCATGCCACAACTAAGACCCGGCACAGCCAAATAACTAAATAGATTTTTTAAAAAAAGAAAAAAAGACGCACTGTGTTGCCTCCTCTGACATGGGGACAGTGACTGTGCCCACCTCCAGGGAGCCAGCTTCAGGCCAGTTTGCTGTTACAATTCAGTTCACATTGATGCCCGTTGTGCCTGGGGCCTGGCCCATCTTGGGGCCAGATATTCTTGAAAACAAATCGACTGTGATCATCTCTGTCTTGAGATGTTTAGTCCATTATCATATCAATGATTAATATGATTGAATTTAAATCTACCATTTTACTACTTTTCTTTCTGTGGTCTCCGAATTTTATTCCTCTGTTCCCCCTCTTCTGCCTTCTTTTGGATTATTTGAATCTTTTTCAGAATTCTCTTTTAAATTAACTACTGCCTTTTTTTTTTTCCTTTTTAGGGGCTGCTCAAGGAGCTGTAATCCTTAACATATATCCTTAAGTCACAATTGACTTGGACTTACTATTGTTCTACTTCACCTAAAATGTAAAAATCTTCCAACTGTATAGGTCTTTTTACCCTCACCATTGTCCTTTATTCTCTTTGTCATATGAATGACATCTACCTAGATTATAAATGCCACAAGACAATGTTTTAATTTTTGCTAATACAGTTATATGTGTTCTTTAAAAGAGGAAAATAATAGTTTTTCCTATTTATGCAGGTATTTATCATCTCTTATGTGTTCTTCATTTCTCCCCAAAGATCTGTTTCCCTCAAGTGTAAATCTCCTTCAGCTTGAAGAACTTTCTTAGTAGCATTTATTGTAATGCAGGTGTGCAGGTGACAAACTCTTTTAGTTTTTTTTTTTACCTGAAAATGTCTTTATTTATTTATTTTTTTTCAAAAATAATTTTTTTATTGAAGTATAGTTGATGTACAATATTAAATAAGTTATAGGTATACAATATAGTGATTCACAATTTTTAAAAGTTATGCTGCATGTATCGTTATTATAAAATATTGGCTATGTTCCCTGTGCTATATAATACATCCTTGTAGATTATTTTATACATAATAATTTGTACCTCTTAATCCCCTACGCCTAGATTCTTAGAAAGCTAAAGGGACACACCTGAGAAGGTATGGTGGCATCAGACCCTCTAACTGATTAATAACAAGACACATCCACAAGCACTTACCCAACAAGCAATCTGTGTTGGTTGATTATGTGCCAGGCTGGCAACAGAGCTGGGGACACAGCAGTACAGCCCTTGCTCTCCAGTTAGAATGGTCATCTTGGAGGTAATCACCCATGACTGCCGTCCGGGCACAAAGCATCTCTCAGGGCATAGGAGCTATACAAGCCACATAAACCAGGTTCTTTGCACATTTTGGACCAAGCAGAGATGACCCGTCACGTGTCATCTTGCTTCTCTTTCTTTCTTTCTTTCTCTTTCTCTCTCTCTTTCTCTCTCCCTTTCTTTCTTTCTTTCTTATCAAAGTATAGTTGATTTATAATGTGTTAATTTCAGCAAAGTGATTCAGATATATATATATATATATATATATATATATATATTCTTTTCCAGTTTCTTTCCCATTAGAGTTTATTACAAGATATTGATCATCTTGCTTCTTTTACTTCCTCTCTGAGGCAGAATTGATTCTCATTCTTTGCATACTGCTTAGAGAACCACTTTTGTTTCTGAGGAGTTTAAAATCTTTTTATGCAGCTTGAAATCTCTGAGTATCTCCGTTGGCAACTGTTACTTCATAGAGTCTACAGAGAAAGGTGTGCGTGAGATTTCTTTGAGCGCCTAGCCCACCAACCCCACAATGAGCGGGGGAATTCCACAAAGCCTATCCATTTTGAAAAATTTCAGTGATGCTTTGTGTCATACAGTCATCTCTGTTCTGGCTTGCAGGACTTCCCCGGGGTAAATTGACCAAAACTAGGCGGCAATTCAAGATGCAACTCAAGGATTTCCCTGGTGGTGCAGTGGTTAAGAATCCGCCTGCCTATGCAGGGGACGCGGGTTCAAGCCCTGGTCCGGGAAGATCCCACATGCCACGGAGCAATTAAGCCCGTGTGCCACAACTACTGAGCCTGAGCTCTAGAGCCCACGAGCCATGACTGCTGAGCCCGCGTGCCACAGCTACTGAAGCCTGTGCGCCTAGAGCCTGTGCTCAGCAACAAGAGAAGCCACCCGCAATGAGAAGCCCGTGCACCGCAACGAAGAGTAGCCCCCGCTCGCCGCAACTAGAGAAAGCCCACATGCAGCAATGAAGACCTAACACAGCCAAAAATAAATTAAAAAAAAATAAAAGATGCAACTCAAGGAGGACCAGCTTCTGTTTTCTGTAAAATGTCTTTAACTTTACTCTCAAAGGACATTTTTGCTAGGTATAGAATTATCAGTTGGCAGGTTTTTTTGTTCTTTCATCACTTAGGGTGCATGTCAGTTCTCAATTTATTACATCTTGCCTCCAAATGTACCTTTCAATATGTCCATTACTCTGTAATATACCAAGGAGTTCCTTTCATTGTCTCCTTTCAAGTGAGTAGAGGGTACTGGTGAAACATTGCTGGGAAGTGTCAGTGGTAGAGGTGTGAAGATTCCTGGTGAACCTGCCCCACTCATGGGTCTAGAACGTCATCCCTTTGCGACTTTGCAGACATGACCTGGTGAAAATCTTTCTGTAGGCTTCTTGACCCAAAACCCAAAGCCCCCACGGTGGCCCACACACTCTGCAGGCCTTCTGCCCACACCAGCAACTGGACTCCTGACATGTGCTCATATCACCAGTTACTGATCACCTGTTCCTCCACGTGCACTTCAGGGGGTGGCCTTTTGCTTGCCTGGCAACTCCAGCTCTGCTTCGGTCTGGCCAAACCAGCAAATATCTCTGCCATCTGGTGGGTCAAACCACATCTTCTCCAAGGGGGCTTAACCTCTTCCAAATTTGCCCTTCCTTGGGGATACTCCCTCAACCCTAGGAAACCACATTAGAGTTTCCTTTTGGCTGCGCTGGGTCTTCGTTGCTGCGCGCGGGCTTTCTCTAATTGCGGTGAGCAGGGGCTACTCTTTGTTGCGGTTCGCGGGCTTCTCATTGCAGTGGCCTCTCTTGCTGCGGATCAGGGACTCTAGGCGTGCGGGCTTCAGTAGTTGTGGCACGCTGGCTCAGTAGCTGTGGCTCACAGGCTCTAGAGCGCAGGCTCAGTAGTCGTGGCACACAGGCTTAGTTGCTCCGCTGCATGTGGGATCTTCCCGGACTAGGGCTCGAACCTGTGTCCCCTGCATTGGCAGGTGGATTCTTAACCACTGCACCACCAGGGAAGTCCATAGTTACTGTTTTATCATCATAAACAATTCTTTGTATTAAACTTCCCTCATTTAATCTGTGGTGTGGTTTCGATCTTCTGATTGAGCCCAGACTGCTGCAGTGTCTTCTGGATGAGAAGCTGGCTGAATCATGGCTCCACTGTATGTTATGTATTATTTTTCTCTGACTGGTTTCAAGATTTGATCTTGGCTTTTCAGGATGTTGACTGTGTTGAGCCAGGTGTGTGTTTCTTTGTGCTTATCTTGCGTAGGGTTTTCTGAGCTTTTTAAACCTATAAATTTTTTTCCAACAGACTTTTGGCTGTTATTTCTTTACATACTTTTTATACCCTCCTCTTTTTTCTGGGACCCCAATTACATCTATGTTAGACCTTTTGATCTTGTCCCACAGGTCCCTAACGCTTGCTCTATGGCCCATTCTTTATCCCCTCTGTGTTCTTCAGATTGGATAATTTCTATTTATATTCAAACTCACTGACTCTTCTGTCATCTACGCTCTGCTGTTTAGCCCATCCAGAGAATTTTTGAATTCCAGACATTGTATATTTTCAGTTTTAGAATTTCCACCTGGTTCTTTTCTAATATCTTTATTTTTCTATTTCTCTACTGAGATGTCCCACCTCTTCACTCATTACGAGTATATTTTCCTATTTAGCATAATTATAATAGCTGCTCTAAAATCCTTGACTGATAATTCCAACATTTGGGGCACCTTGGGGTCATACTCCATTGATAAATTTTTCTCAGGAGAATGAGTTACATTTTTTTGAGTTTATTCATATTTCTAGTCAATTTGGATTATACCTAGACACTGTGAATGTTAAGATGCAGAGACTGGATGCTGTCATAATCTTCCAAAAAGTATGGGTATTTTTATTTTAGCAGACAATTAACTTGGACTCTTTATCACATTCACTGCAAACATTTTCCCCAGTCTTTTGTACTTTGGCCTTATTTATGGCATCACTGGCCATAATATTTTTTTTTGGTCTTTATGATGTCAAACATGTTTACCTTTTTCAAAGCTTCTGGGTTTCCTGTTTAGTTTTACAACAGTTCAGTGATTTACAGGTTATACTCACATACTAATAAATGTTCTTATCATTTTTCAATCCATCTGGAACTTTTTAGAATATGGTATGAGATAGAGGTCCAAACTTATGTTCTTCCAAATAGATTGCCTTGTACCACTTGTTTAAACACAGAACTTTCCCCTCCTGAATTGAAATACAATGTATCCTTGGTACATTGGTGTTAATTCCTGGTTTCACTCTTCTGTCACACTGGTCTCTTTGTCTAGTCCTGGATGGGAACCATACTGTGATTATGATGGCTTTTTTTTTTTTTTTTTTTTTTTTGCGGTACGCGGGCCTCTCACTGTTGTGGCCTCTCCCGTTGCAGAGCACAGGCTCCGGACGCACAGGCTCAGCGGCCATGGCTCACGGGCCCAGCCGCTCCGCGGCATGTGGGATCTTCCCGGACCGGGGCACGAACCCGTGTCCCCTGCATCAGCAGGCGGACTCTCAACCACTGCGCCACCAGGGAAGCCCTATGATGGCTTTTGAGTATGTCTATAATCTGGCAAGTCAGAGTCCTCTTTACTACTCTTCTTTTTTTTAATATATAAATTTATTTATTTATCGTTGGCTGCGTTGGGTCTTCGTTGCTGCGCGCGGGCTTTCTCTAGTTGTGGCGAGCGGGGGCTACTCTGTTGTGGTGCACAGGCTTCTCATTGCGGTGGCTTCTCTTGTTGGAGAGCACGGCCTCTAGTGTGAGGGCTTCAGCAGTTGTGGCTCGCGGGCTCTAGAGCGCAGGCTCAGTAGTTGTAGTGCACGGGCTTAGTTGCTCCGCGGCATGTGGGATCTTCCCGGACCAGGGCTCGAACTCATGTCCCCTGCATTGGCAGGTGGATTCTTAACCACTGTGCCACCAGGGAAGTCCCAACTACTACTCTTCATGATCTTCTTGGCTATTCTCATTTACTCTTCCTTCTGAACATTGAAATCATTCCATGTTCAAAAAACTCCCCATTGGGATTCTAATTGGGCATGAATTACACTCTATGAATTGTGATACTGTGTAATAATTTATAGGAATTCTTTCTTCCTAAGCACATGGTACATCTTTCAGATGCTTTTTGTCTCTTTTCCTGGCCTTCACATAACCCCTTTGGCTTTTGTGTAATATTTGTTCCTATGAATTGTGTATATATATATATATATATATATATATATATATTTTTTTTTTTTTTTTCTTTTTTGGTCATACCACACAGCGTGTGGGATCTTAGTTCCCCGACCAGGGATTGAACCTGGGCCCTCAGCAGTGAGAGCATGGAGTCCGAACTACTGGACCGCCAGGGAATTCCCTGAATTGTATAGTTTTGGACATCACTATGAATGAATGGTATTTTTTTCTCATTTCCATTTCCAGCTGGTTTTACCTCAAATACAGAAGAGCTATGGGTTTCTGTGTGCAGCCATGTGCCTTAGGAAATTAGAAAATTAGAATCTCTTGGGTCTTCTAGGTTGACAATTCCTGCTGAGCTCTTCTTTTCAAACATTTACACTGATTATTCAAGTCCTTGTCATCTTGTTTTGCTGTAACCACCAAAAATAATGATACCTGCAGCAAGGGTGGGGCAACATCTTTCTCCTTCCTTTAACAAAAATGACTTCAGTATTTCACCATTTAAAATGACATTTGCTGTGGTTTTGTAGTTAGACTTACCAATTTTAGTTACTATCCTATCTATTTTTAAAAATGTTTATTAGAAATAGCTATTGGATTTGATAAAATGCTTTGGCCAAAATGCTTTGGCCCTTTTTGAAAAATCATATGGCTATCTTCTAGATTTCTAGGTGTAATGAATTACCTTGGGAATATTTAGAAATTGAACTATTTTTACATCTTTGGAATAAATAGCACTTGGGTATAGTATTATTCTTCTGATAAGTGGTCACGTTTTTAGTATGTTTGCATCTTATCTGTCGGTGAGAGCTAGATTGTGGTAACATTTTCCTTTTTTCCTTCCTTTTTTTCTTTTTTAAAAAGGAAATTACAAGGGTTTTATTCTTTTTCTATGAGTTTGTTTTTGAAGTCTCATTCTTTTCTTTTTTCAAAAATGTTTTTCCCCAGTTGTATTGAGATATAATTGACATACAGCACTGTATAAGTTTAAGGTGTATGTACAGCATGACTTGACTTAGGTATATCATAAAATGATGACTGCGATAAGTTTAGTGAACATTCATCATGTCATATAGATCCAAAATTTAAGAAAAAGAAAAAAATTATTTCCTTGTGATGATAACTCAGAATTTACTCTCTTAAACATATGGCACATATGACATACAGCAGTTTGAATTATTATTATTTTATTTTATTTTTTATTTTATTTTTTTGTGGTATGCGGGCCTCTCACGGTTGTGGCCTCTCCCGTTGCGGAGCACAGGCTCCGGACGCACAGGCTCAGCAGCCATGGCTCACGGGCCCAGCCGCTCCATGGCATGTGGGATCTTCCCGGACCGGGGCGCGAACCCATGTCCCCTGCATCGGCAGGCGGACTCTCAACCACTGCGCCACCAGGGAAGCCCCAGTTTGAATTATTTAAATCATGTTGTACATTATATCCCTAGTACTTATTTATCTTATAACTGGAAGTGTGTACCTTTTGACTGCCTTCATGCAATTCCCCTGCCCCCATCCCTACCCCTTCTGGTGACCACAATCTGATCTCTTTTTCTATGGGTTTGTTTGTTTGTTTTTGCAGTATAATTGACCTACATTAGTTGCTGGCGTACAATGTAGTGATCTGATATTTCTATACATTAAAAAAGGATCACCATGTGGTAACATTGTTTTAAAATATTCTATCTGTTATTTCTATGTTGGAGTGAAGGGGGTCAGGTTCCCACATCACATCATTCTGCCACCTTGACTAAAAGGCCAAACTCCCTCATTTTTTCTATATCCTTTTTTGGGGCTGCGTTGGGTCTTCGTTGCTGCATGCGGGCTTTCTCTAGTTGCTGTGAGCAGGGGCTACTCTTCTTTGCGGTGCCCAGGCTTCTCATTGAGGCAGCTTCTCTTGTTGCAGAGCATTGTCTCTAGGCGCACGGGCTTCAGTAGTTGTGGCAAATGGGCTTAGTTGCTCCACGGCATGTGGGATCTTCCTGGGCCAGGGATTGAACCCGTGTCCCCTGCATTAGCAGGTGAATTCTTAACCACTGCGCCACCAGGGAAGTCCTGGGCTTTTTTTTATTTTTTATGATTATTTTTTAAATTAATGAATTAATTTAGGCTGCACTGGGTCTTCGTTGCCGTGCGTGGGCTTTCTCTAGTTGTGGTGAGCGGGGGCTACTCTTTTTTTTTTTTTTGCGGTACGCGGGCCTCTCACTGTTGTGGCCTCTCCCGTTGCAGAGCACAGGCTCCGGACGCGCGGGTTTAGCGGCCGTGGCTCACAGGTCCAGCCGCTCCGTGGCATGTGGGGTCTTCCCGGACCGGGGCGCGAACCCGTGCCCCCTGCATCGGCAGGCGGACTCTCAACCACGGCGCCACCAGGGAAGCCCTGGTCAGACTTTTAATAGCAGACCTTAATTTCTTCTGTTCCCTTTTAAATGTCCTATAATTGGAATAACCAATCTGTCCTCTTTTATGTTCAGCTCCTTTCACTCAAAACAATGTATGTGAGATTTCTCTATAGTGCTGACCTCATTCTCATTGATGTGTTGAACGGGTATAAATAAGTCAGTATTTCTATTCCTATTCGTTCATATTAATATATTGATGAATATACACTTGATATTCATTATTCTGTTGATGGGCATTTGGGTGCTTTCTGGTTTGGGGTGAGTATAAACACTTGGACCTCTTGAGTATATATGTCAGGGTGGAATTGTGGAGTTCCTGTCAAGATATGGATCGTTTCTGCAAGTGGTTGTGACATATTCACCTTTTAAATTTTAGCCATTCTTGTGGGTCTGGACACCATTTCTAATGGCTGGATAGTATACCACTGTATGAATATTCAATTGATTAATTTAAACCACCATTTGGCTTGTTTCCCGTTTTGACTCTTCTCAAAAGTATAGAGATGAACATCCTTGAGTACTTTTCTTTATGCACTTGTAACTGCCCCCTAGCAATCACCTTTTTGGTTATTTCCAGTTTTGTATTTAGGTACAAAATAACACTGGATATATGTAAAATAGATAACCAACAAGGGCCTACAGTATAGCACAGGGAACTATACTGAATACCTTGTAATAACCTATAATGGAAGAGAATGTAAAAAAAGAACATATATGTATATATATTTAGGTATGTATAACTGAATCACTTCTCTATACACCCGAAACTAAGACAGCATTGTAAATCAACTATATTTCAATAAAAATTTTTTAAAAACCCCACTGGAATAGACTTCCTTGCACATTCATCTTTTTTTTTTTTTAAATCCAAAAACGTGTGTGTGGAGGAGATTCACTGACAATTGTAGCAGAAGTGCCAATTCTTAAAAAAAATTAATTAAGTTATTTATTTTTGGCTGCATTGGGTCTTAGTTACTGCGCACGGGCTTTCTCTAATTGTGGCAAGCGGGGTCTACTCTTTGTTGCGGTGTGCAGGCTTCTCACTGCGATGGCTTCTCTTGTTGTGGAGCATGGGTTCTAGGCACACGGGCTTCAGTAGCTGTGGCACGTGGGCTCAGTAGTTGTGGCTCGCGGGCTCTAGAGCGCAGACTCAGTAGTTGTGGTGTACGGGCTTAGTTGCTCCGTGGCATGTGGGATCATCCCGGACCAGGGCTCGAACCCATGTCTCCTGCATTGGCAGGCAGATTCTTAACCACTGTGCCACCAGGGAAGCCCAGAAGTACCTTTTTTTTTTTTTTTTTAAAGAAGATGTTGTGGGTAGGAGTTTATTAATTAATTAATTTATTTTTGCTGTGTTGCGTCTTCGTTTCTGTGCGAGGACTCTCTCTAGTTGTGGCAGGCGGGGGCCACTCTTCATCGCGGTGCGCAG